>NW_024425008.1:44309045-44446545 GCF_017311325.1 Ursus maritimus
CCTTTCACCACCCACCAATTTTCTTCCGCCGTTCAAGGAAATTTAAAAATGAAAGACAATTTTCAATTAACAATATAAAAAATAAGGGATGGACGAGATCTGAAAGAAGAGTTTCGATTTCCTAGTCTGACATTTACTTTTCAGACTGGAGTGCAATCAATACCAGCGACAGAGAAGAAAACCCCAGCCAGTGGCTCATTTTCTTTGAGGAGAACCTTTTTTTTTTATTAAGGTGGTTTCTCTGCTTTTCATGAATTTAAGAACTCTAGCTAAACAAGACAGGATCTTGAAGATGGGAAAACCCCGTTCTTCAAAGCTGCAAGAGCTGAATTCTCACCAACACTTGTGCAATTAAAAAAAAATAGGTCTTTTAAAAAAGTTTACGGATTTCCAGGGGATGACCACGTATCAGTTGTACGCAACTACTCATGAGAGTTTTTAACCCACCCATGCTGACCAGTAAATTGGCTGGAATGATTGGCTAGAAGACTAAGTGTACAACAAATTACCTTTCCATCCGCAATGCAATCAATATTCTAAGGAAACAAAATATTAACAAGTTATTCATAAAGCAGAATTCATTTTTCCGTGCGCATTGCTACTTCTGGCCGACTGGTGCTCCCGAGAAACGCAGCTACCAATTTTATAACCGAAAGCATCCTTCATGCTGTCGAGGGTGTCATTTGGGTGTGAGACATAGGAGTAGGAAATGCGATCATCTTACATGTGAGCATTCTTCGGGTCTAACAAATGAGGAGTACAATCCAAAACCAACCTATCTGTAAACTACTGCAGCCTTAGAGTGAGTCAAAAATACAAATTGTAATCTGATGACCAGAAGCAGTGCTTTAGGGGCGCCTGGGTGGCAGAGCGGTTGGGCGACTGCCTTCGGCTCCGGGCGTGATCCCGGCGTTATGGGATCGAGCCCCACATCAGGCTCTTCTGCTATGAGCCTGCTTCTTCCTCTCCCACTCCCCCTGCTTGTGTTCCCTCTCTCGCTGGCTGTCTCTCTGTCAAATAAAAATAAATAAAATCTAAAAAAAAAAAAAAAAAAAAAAAAAGCAGCAGCGCTTTAACTATTAAA
This sequence comes from Ursus maritimus, assembly GCF_017311325.1. Taxonomy (NCBI): domain Eukaryota; kingdom Metazoa; phylum Chordata; class Mammalia; order Carnivora; family Ursidae; genus Ursus; species Ursus maritimus. Next base: position 44,310,130 of record NW_024425008.1, read on the forward strand.
AAAAAGAAAAAAAAAGAAGAGTCATCCAAGTGGGGCGGCCCGCCCAGGCTGGGCGTTGACCCCGTCCGGACGTAGGCAAGGGAAACGCCGTTTACATCGTCAGTGTTCTGTTTGCTCTCCTGTAATTTCTCAAATGACCCGATTATACATGTTCTCGATATGTCTCCAGAAAAAAAGAATTGCTGCGACTGTCAAAAGGCAAAATGCTGAAGACATTTTGGTTCTTATCATATCCCATGGCCTGACTACGGGCGTCTTCCAAATGACACCTTGACATTTTTCTGGAACACGGCATGAAACACTTCCTCGTGTTTCCCAGCAAGGATCGAAGCATTTCCTGGTATGTAAAAAGAAAACTACCTGACTTCTACCGTGCTCGACGTTCATGTTTACCATTTTGCCATCTATGACATCTTAATTTACGTATGGACTTATTAACAAGTATATACAACTCATTGGCTACATAACGTTTTTGTTTTTGTTTTTTTTTCTCTCGGGTCTTACTACTTACGGATACTGTAGTAGTTTCCTGAGGCTGCTGTCATGAATTACCACAAACGGTAACTGAAAACAATAGAAATTTATTCTCTCACAGTTCTGGAGCCCAGAAGTTCAAAGCCAGAAGAGCCGTGCTCCTGCCGGCAGCTCTGCGAGAGAATAACTCCTTGACTCTTCCAGGTTCTGGGGGCCGCCCCGGTCTTCCTGGTCATGTCACTCCAATCTCTGTCTCTGTGGTCACACTGCCTTCTCCCCTTCTGTGTGTCTCTCCTGTGTGTCTCTTGTAAGGATATCTGTTATTGGAATTAGGGCCACCTAACTGATCCAGGATGATCTCCCCTTTGCATGAGCCTTATGTTAATTATGTCTCCAAAGACCATTTTTCCACATAAGGTCACATTCATAGGGTCTGGGAATGAGGATGTGGACACCTTATTGGGGACCATTCAACCCACTATAGATGCCAATTTTCGAATGGTGCTGGTCTGTGGCTTCTTGGCAGATTTCCGAAATGTGTGATTTAAATAGAAGTTACCAGCTGAGTTTTTTTTTTTTTTAAATCCCAAGTAAACATTGAACCTCTTTTGATAGGACATCTTGCATCAGTAAGTTCCCTGGTTAAATGCATTCACTCACTCTAATACAACTGATCTTCTCACTGATAAATCTAATAGTGAAGGTATTGATTCCCTTTTGGTATTCAGATGCCATTGAAAGGGCAGAAAAGCCCCTAAATCTCCTCTTTTCCCTTCTCTTCTGACAAAGCCCTCCAAATTCTCATGGGTAATCCATGGTGCTGGAAGATAGAAAAGAGAAAGGTCTCCTAAGCATGAATTTCTTTACTATACCCTCAAATATCTACCGAGCCCCATTTTGTCCCCTGCATTATTCTAAGTGCTAGAGACAGAGGCAGAGCTGGCTACATGGGCTTATGGCCTTTGCAGACGCACAGGCTCCCATGAGTAGAAGGGCCTTGCCCTTAGTTTCATGCTCTGCTATTGCCGCCTTGAGTGGTCCCTGTGTTATTTAAGAAGCAAAACAGGTCAACATAGGGGAAGGGAAGGAGAAATAAAATAAGATAAAAACAGAGAAGGAGACAAACCATAAGAGACTCTTAACTATAGAGAACAAATGAAGGGTGGCCGGAGTGGAGGTGAAAGGGGACGGGTTAAATGTGTTGGGCATTAAGGAGGGCACTTGTTGGGATGAGCACTGGGTATTATATGTAATGGTGAATCACTAAATTCTACTCCTAAAACCAATACTACACCATATGTTAACTAACTTGAATTTATTTATTTATTTTTAAATTTAAATTTAATTAGCCAACATATAATACATTATTAGTTTCTAACTTGAATTTAAATAAAAACTTGGGGGGAAAAATAAAGCTGCTTTAAAAATTAAAAAAAAAAAAAAAAGAGTGGTCCCTGTATTTTCCTTTTGCATTGGGCCCCACAAATTACGTAGCTAATCCCGAATGGAGTAGTGAGCAACAGAGGGACGGTCCCTGCTCTCGAGGACTTGTCAGGGTTCCTGAGGGTAAACAGCCAGCACCAGCGTTCCACGTATAAAACCAGAATGTTAAGCCCTTTGGATGGCAAATCTAAATTAGCTGGTGGAGGACGCGGTGCCACATCCGGGTATAGTCTACGATCCCGGGCTGGCTCGGAGTTTCTCATCTTGCTTCTAGCAGAGCTTTCTACTTCTTGTCCGTGTCAAGCTTCAGTTCCGAATTTTTGAGCAGCCTCTCCCGAGACAGAATCAGAATTTGCTATTGAAAAAAGTCTTAAGGGTTAATGACTATCATCAACTCTCTCTATCGTATTAATTTCAGCATTTAGGGGGCCAGGGACCCTGAAATCATTGCAACAAGAACAATATTTTCATAGAAAGATCTGCTTCAAATCCAGGCGTGGACATCTCTTTCAGAGAATAATCAGTGTGTGATGTTTTCTTCTGGGACAAGGCTTTTCATTTGTACCTCTTTCTAAATGATTTTCTCAATATTTTCATCATGGTGGCATGCCCGATTACATGAATGAGAGCTGGCTCCTTAAGTCTACCTGGCTTTCAATCAATCTAACCTAGACCGGACATACAAAATATTTTTTTTTTCAAATCCGTATTACTTCTGAAAGGACTAAACTCAGAACTGAAGTGGCTGGTGGAAGTTTAATACAGTTCAATTAAGGATTTGTACCCCAAAGTACAAATTGTTGCTTTTCGTTCCATTTCTAGATTAGTCACACTAGATACATAAGCCACTTTTAACAGCATTGTGCCATTACCAGTGACTTTAATTACTGTTTGGTAACCTTATCTACTTACACCAATGTTAATTAAATCCATCTTGGGGTCGGGGGGAGGGAAAGCATGAGGGAGTTGTCCCAACATATGTTGATTGAAAAAAAAAAAAACCATAATCTTTACTGTGGCTAATTTTCTCAGACCCTTCTTTCCTGAGGACAGAAGGAGTTGATCACACCATTAATTCTAAAAAAAGAACTTATTTTCCCTGTTTTCGTGCCTCCTGTTGAAATCAGCTTGACTGCCCAAGGGAGACCATCTCTTTATCCTTTCATGATATTGTAATTGCCTGGGTGTCCTAATGCATCTTCAAATTCCACTTTGTACTCAGAACCAATGGGGAAAGTTTGACAGAAATTCCATGAAACACAGGAGCTCTCCCGATGCCAAGGATTTACGATTACAGGTGGCCTCACACATCGAATCAAGTGTGCCATTACCCTCACTCCCATGAACCTGTCTTTCAGCACGATCCACGACAGCAAGAAGACAAAGGCTTTGTTACAACAGAACAGAGCAGAGACATCCGTGGCTGTCAGCTTCCTTAAAGCCAGTAAATACAGGTAATTAGTCAAAGTCCATAGAATAGAAAAGGGAGCAGTTCTTTTAAGAAAGAGCTTCAACGTCAGACCGTCTTCACCAAAAATCCGGCTGCATTCCCTAGGAAAGAAAAAGAGGTTAGTTGTCAGGTACTAATTGCGACACATTTTGGGTTGTCTAACTCTTGACAGCCATTTTCTGACAAGAACACAAACACGCAACACCCATTGTTCATCTGTGGAACTTACTGAATCCAGGGCTCCCACCTACAGCCACAATGGGGGCAAAGGGTTCCATGGACAAAAGCCCACGACTCCCCAGGTGCAGAGCTAGGCCCTTTCCTACCTAGATATTCTCTCGGGATGGCTGGGGCAGCCAGTCTGCTGCTGCTGAACATTCTCAGAGAAGCCTGGAGAAATACAGAAATGAGGAGTTTCTGGGATTACCAGCTATTAAATGAGAGAAGTTTCTTTCCCAAGGGGCGAATACACAGGACCAACCGGGCTGTGCCCGTGTGAACAGGTAGAGATGACGTGCTGTCTCACATACCCTGGGAGGCCACAAGGCGTAGGATTTTATTTTTCCTAGGGGACAAGGCCTCTTTCTAATGTACCCCCCCAGTTGACCAATTTGTTTTTCCTCTAGCATTTTCAAGACAGAAAAAAATGAAGAAAGCTTCCATGGTGACCCCAAACTGGTAAAATAAGTAAATAAAAAATCAAACTATGGACTCTGAGAAACAAACTGAGGGCTTCAGAGTGGCGGGGGGTGGGGGACTGGGATAGGCTGGTGATGGGTAGTAAGGAGGGCACGTATTGCATGGTGCACTGGGTGTTATACGCAACTAATGAATCATCGAACTTTACATCAGAAACCAGGGATGTACTGTATGGTGACTAACATATAATAAAAAAAAAATTTTTTTAAATTGAACTCAGGTTGTATTTATATACACACATTTGGCTGTTTTGGAGGAATTATCTGAATTCGTTGTGTGAAAATAATCACTTCAGTTAAATGTTTGCTTTGTTTGATTTCTGACTAAATTGATTATTTAACCCAAGGGGCCATTTTAATCAAAATGTTCAAACTAGCAGTATAGACAGGCGATAACGATGTGATAGGATAACAGTGCTTGTCTGACTATGGACCGGCAACAGGCTCGCCATTGGGATCACTCGGCTTTATTTTTTCCACTCAGTTGTTCGTGAACATCCGAGCATTTGCTGGGTAACTATCACGTGCCAGGCAGTGTGTTTTCAAGAGTAGTATAAATATCTGGTCCAAAGCAACAAGTTACTAATGTGACATCTACATGGTTCTAGTTAGTACTCGCTCTGGTTTCTCTTCCAGCTTTTTCTGAAGAGAAACAATTGTGCCTCAAAGTATTGCAGACCAAAGTCTTCTCTAGCCAATGTCTGCTTCACACATATGAAGTGACTTCCCCCATAGGAGGGCCCCACGGAGGGAGGGAGTGACAAAGTGGCGAGGCTCTAAGAACGGGAGCACGGCCTTCAGTGTCAAGTCTCCTGGTAAACACTGCTCGCAAGCAGCTGGGGATGCTGGGAATTGTAGGCCTGCGACACCCGGAGGGTTAAAAATACATACGGTACACACAGCAACCTGTGTGATCGTTTTACTTCTTATGTGGGAGACAACTACAACAGAAGGATTTTTGTGAAACAAGAGTGTGATGTCCTGAAGGTAAATTTTAACTGAAAAGAGACAAAACTTCAAGGAAGGGGTGAAATAACCTAAAAACAAAGTCTCTCCTAAACAGAAATGGCCCCTGCTCACACCCCCAGGGAAAGGGAGGGCATCTCTCAAGCCCCGCGGCCAAGGACAGACGCTGAGCCAGAGCCACGTGCACCCAAGCGGCAGTTGGCACAGGACACCCCTCCTGTCCGTTCTCACAAAGGGACCTGCTCCGTGAGAAAGTCTGCCAGGGACAGCTGGAGCTGAGAGTCGTGGGCTCATCCTGACATCTGCAAGGACCGAGTGGCTTTTGAAATACACAGTGACGAAGAACCGCAACAAACACATTTCTGAGGACAGGATTTCTTTCCATATGGCTGACCCTGGCTGGTGACGGTTCTTCCTTCCCAGAGCCCACCGTCGTGCTGGGTCGAGTGCTCTAAGCAAAGACTTCGAATGCAGGAGAGCACACGTTCTGACCCCGCGGGGAGGCACAGGGTGACAGGGAGAGCCCCCTCCCCCAGGGGGGCAGAGACTGTTCTTTTCACCTGGCCCCGCCCGTCCCCCTGGTGTTGGCTTCCTTACTGTTTCCCTCTTTTTCCCTTCTCTTCCTGCCAACCTGCTCCCCATTTGTCACTGCTATAGCAGGACTTCCAAATGCTCTCCATTCAAACGCCAGGTCACCGGTGTAGGACCTTATGTTATTTAAGTATTAAGCACACAGAAATGTGACAATTCAGAAAAAGAAAGGATTTCTATAGATAAGCAAGGAACAAGGGGTCTCTCCTTGGGATGATGAGATCAGAATTTCTAGGCAAGAGGCATAGACAGGTGGCAAAGCTTGGAATGAAGCTTATTTAGAAGCTGGGGGACCCTAATAAATTAATTATGCTCAACACTGGGGCGTTGAGCCACTGGGTGGCTCCATCATTTAAGCATCTGACCCTTGATTTCAGCTCAGGTCCTGATCTCAGTGTCATGGGATTGAGCCCCGTATCAGGCTCCACACTCAGCTGGGTGTCTGCTTGAGATTCTCTCCCTCTCCCCGTCTCTCTCTCTGTGCCCCCCCTCATGGGCTCTTGCTCTCTAAAATAAAATACATAAATCTTGAATCATGCTCAACACTGCTACAGCACCTGCTAGTTACTGACGCCTTCTACATGTCAGCTGACGTCGTACGCACATGTCATAGGTGCCTGGCATGGATGAGTATATCTTCGGCTCTAGTTTCATGCTTTCTAGAGATTTTTTTCCTTAAGAAAACACGCTTATTAAAACTATGGTTTATAATTTTTTTAATTAAATTTTAAATTCCTGTGATGCAATTAAATGCTCTTGATTGTAATATCAGAAACAATTTCCAAAGGAACAATCCCTACGATCTAAATTTGATACGTTATTGAAAATTCTTTTGATGTTAGTGATAAGAAAAAAACTGAAAATCCTTTCATACCATTCAAGGGAAAAGAAGAAAATAGTCAGAAGTTCTAATGCTATGGGACAAATTCTGTTTCCACTCTTATACACTAACTCTATTTTCCCCTTGTTCTGCCATGAGAGCTCCGGGAAGTGCCTTCTTGGCAGACGGTGTTAATGAGTCTACAAAGAAAACAAGATCAAGGATCTCAGAATTTTCTGGCAATGTTTACCTCTCCTATGGAGGGGGCCTCTGGAGAGTATTCCCTTCAAAGACAATGTTTTCTGCTTGACAATAACAGCTCTTTGATTTGGTTTCAGAAACGGTCAACTTCACCCTGCGTGCACTAACAAGTGGACGTGTCTTGTCAAATCACAGGTTTCGCTGAATTTGGAGCTAGTCAGACATGAGAGATGTGGTGGAGATGCAGTTGATTCCCAAAACAACATTTCTGTCAGCAGCAGCCTCTTGTAAATGTGTTACCTTAAATAAAACCAAGTTGGCTTGCTTTGAGGGGTTCTGAGGTATTACACCCCATACTAAACTCTTGTTTTTATCAGCATGTGTGTCTAGACCATACAAGCATTGGAGTAGAACATACATACTGGATAAACTATGTTCAAACAGGGAGAATTTTAGTCTGATAATCATGTCCCCTATAGTCACTTATGAAATATTGTTATTAAAAAAGACCCTATGCCCCGACATCATGTCTATTTTGATGGGAATCAAATACAAAGTATCCTTAGCAATCACAAACAGGTGTAAGGTTTATTTCTTTCCTCCAAACCAGAAAATATTTATTACTTTTATATAGGTTTTGTTTAATTTTAATTGAATAATCATGGACACCGGGGGATATCAGCTCACAGTGGGACTTTAATATTCTCAGGCGCTTCCAAGGTGGTGATAGAAAATGGAAGCTGAAGATACACCCTTTGCAGTTTGTTAAGTTTTTAAGGCTAGCCTGATAATGCACATCTTTTCATGAAGTTCAGGGGCAAGAAAGAAAGGTGATTTTGGCTTCTGCAAGATGAGTTTCTTGTCATTCTTCCAAGGAACAACAGGCTGGTGTAGAGAACTGTCCCTCTCCCACTGCCATCCACTGAGGTTTTTTTTTTTTCTTTTCTTTTTTCTTTTATTTTTAAAGAGACAGCCAGCGAGAGAGGGAACACAAGCAGGGGGAGTGGGAGAGGAAGAAGCAGGCTCCCAACGGAGAAACCCGATGTGGGGCTCGATCCCAGGATCCTGGGATCATGCCCTGAGCCGAAGGAGATGCTTAATGACCAAGCCACCTGGTGCCCCCATCCACTGAGGTTTTGACTACTGTTTTATCTCCGTGATTAGAGTGACTGTCCTGGAAGTTATTCCTTGAGTGCTGTGCCGGACTGGTCCTGCTCCCGAGCTCTCCAAGATGGGGCTGCAGAAGCCAAGTTTAGCACAGAGCAATTGCTAGAACCATGGCACTACCAAGTTCATAGCTGGTGAACCAACAGTGAAGGCCCAATGTGCTCCTAGCCAGCAAAGGACAGCGTCTTCTAGACCTCAGGGCTGGGATACCTGGGTGGCCCACTTGGTGGAGCATCGACTCTTGGTTTCGGCTCAGGTCATGGTCTCGGGTCATGAGATTGAGCCCTGCGTCAGGCTCCCCGAGTCAGGCTCCCCACTCAGTAGGGAGTCTGCTTGGAATTCTCTCTCCCTCTGTCCCTCCCCTCACTCCCTCTCTCTCTCTGTCAAATAAATAAATAAATAAATAAATAATCTTTAAACCATCAGGGCCAAACTTCCTTTTTTGGGGAACCAGATCATTTTATCCACTTAGGTACCCCAGTGTCCAGAATATTGAGCAAATGTTTTTGTAACAATTAATCTTATTAATACATTTTTTTTTCTGGGCTTGAGACACTTGGGTGTTCTTTTAAAACATGACTTTCGGAGCTAATTCTGGATTTAAATCTGGATCCTGTTATTTAGACCTGTGTGACCTTGGACAAGTCATCCAACCTTTCTAAACTTGTTTCCTCTAGTGTTAAAATGGGAATAACACCACCACCTGAAAAGGTACATGTTATCATCAATGATGATTGATTAAGACAAGAGCGACAAAAGTGCCAGCACAGTGCCTGGCATGTGGCAGACATTCCATCATTTTTCTTGGGGGGACTGATTCTGTTCCCTAGTGCTCGTGCAGTCATGACTAACCTTAGATCCTGGGTCTCCACACTCCCCAAGTCAACTCAGTTCATATTCCACAGAGATGAAATGAAACTATGCATATTTTCATGAAATCATTTTAAAGCATCTTGTATTGGCCATTTAACATGCCACCTACCTGAATTTTTTCATCGGAGACTGCTTTTCTTGAGCAGTGGCCAGATGACCAGAATAATAGACTGGGAAAAACATAATGTTCCAGTTTGTTGAAAACCAAGTCATGAAAAATGGACAGTAGAAGTTCTTGTAAGTAATTTTGACAATCTGTGTGGTTCCGACCCAAGACGATGACACTGACAAGATGATCAAGAGTCCCCAGACAGCCTTCAGAACCACAGACGTGCAGGACCGGCAGCGAGCCTTGATTCGGTTTTCTTGGCTGCTGTTCTCAGGATGAGTCTGTGTTCCATCATCCCCTGAAAACAGGAAAGGAATACAAATGTGTGGAAATCAGGTTATAGGACAGCAACCAAAGAAGAGGACAGTAGAATCACCAGGGTTCTGCTTTTTTACCATCATTTCAAGAGATTAATAACTCTGGCTCGCTTTCTCTCCTGAATCGTTGCTCTGTAAGGTACAGTATGGATTTCGACCCCCATCCATTGTCAAGGCCACGACAATGCTCATGAACTTGGTGGATGCTATGCTGTCCTTCCATGCACCCTTGTAAAAGCATTACCTATTTCAGCCCCGAGGACCTTGGCATTAGCCACATGACCTGCTTGGTCTAATCAAACATGAACAGAGAGATGTGTAGGACGCCTCCCAGCAGAAGCTTTAAGAGGCATCATGAGGTCCCACTAAACTCTCCTGCTCGTCTTCTCTGTCACTAGAATGGAAAATGCCGAGTAGGAGCTGCCCTTTCAGTCGCTGTGGGAGAATGAGCAGAGCCCAGCCAAAGCAGCCCTGTATCTGCTGACATGAAAAGTAAGTGAGAAATAAGTATTTGTTGTTCTACTAAGGTATGGTTTTTCCCCCTGAAGCTGCAGCAAAGCTGACTATTAAATTGAAAAGCAATGTGTTCCAAGAACAGGGCAAATCCTGACTATACAAAGTCATTTCCCACCTCGGAACAAATTACAATTTAATTTATTTCTGGGAGCACAATGAGTTTTGCCTTGTAATTTTACATTTACCAAGAAAATTTAGTAGCATTTTTTTTACATTAAAATAGACAAAACTCTCTGAAAGTGACAATCATAAAGGCCTTCTCTCTTGATAGAGAAAACAAGTTCAACACAATAAATTTATGCACCTGTCAGGAGGTTAAAAGGGAGCAGGGTCACCCTGAGTCCCCAAGCTGAGATCCCAGGTGTTAGAATCCTGAAGGAAGGGAGGCAGAATTGTCTGTAAGTTCTTTCCTGTCTCCAGGCAGCTCCTTTGAGCACAGGGTTTGTCCTAGGGGTTAAGAGAGTGGTGTGGTCCGCAGATTGTAAGTGGTAGTGGACGGGTTTCTCACTTTATCTCTCTAGACCTGCTCTCTCTCTCCCACTGAATGTGGTCCTATTGCTTAGTGAGCCAGGCGTGACTGCCCCTCTTGGGGTATAAGAACTTTCACCCAGCCAAGGCTTTCTGACATAATTATTTGGGGGAGAGGTAGCAAGCCTTGAATTGGGGAATATAAACTGAGCAATGACAAACACAGCAATTACTGTATGACTTCCAAGTCTTCTAAACAGCACTGGATTCTCAGAACCTAGGCCTCTAGAAGATGAAAACTGGTCTTCTTTTATTCATGTATTCAACAAAATCTTATAGAAATTACCAGGAGCTAGTTAGCTAGTTGGGTCCTAAGGGTTCAAAGAGGAAAGACCTGAGCTCATGGCCCAGTGGTAAGCCAGGAAACACATCCAATATAGTGTGATAGGGCCAACTACAGCAGATACATGGCCATGGGGAGGCAGAAAAGAAGTACTGGTTAAGGGATGGGGTGTGAAATGATCAGGAGAAACTTCCACAAAGCAGTGACATTGACCTGAGTCTGGAAGTGTGAGCCAGCTAGCTCCCTTTACTGCGTATAGACAACACCTGCTCTTGATAACAGCTCTGCAAATCCTCTCCATAACCACGTGACTCATGCGCAGAGGAGAGGGGAAAAATATAAAATGAGTGAGAGGATAGAATAAGAGACTCTTGTCTTGGGAGGCTGGGAAGGAAACATGAACCTACCTAGTGAAGGTAGGTATTATCACTCCCATTTTACAGATGAAAAAACTGAGACTTCTGTTAAAAGTTGTCCAAGGTTGAACCCAAGTTGGTATGACTCTAGCATCCAAATCTTTTATTCTGAATGCTCATTCTGTCTAGATTTCAGGCTTGAGCTCTTCGTTCAAGCACTGGAAGTTTCAGAGATGATTTGGAGAAAAACGTCGGTTTCCTGACAGGAATGGTGGTCTTGCATGAGGCTTAAGAGGAGTGACGCCTAAGAGAAAGGTGTACTCTGTGACACTTCAGATTACATTATTCTCAAGACCCATCTCATAAAGGAGGAATGATTCTACAAAGGTTCTCAGTATTCCGTTCGGTTGATATCTGCCCTCACTGTCACCTTCTTTGAAGACTGCTTGGTGCCCCCATCATATCACAGACAGTACTCCTGATGACATCCCTCCATAGCACTGACCCATTCTTCTTCTGCTAACTAGATTTAATTGTTGCCAATTCTTTCATTTTACCATCCATTGATACCATAGAAAGACTGGATCTCCAGGGCTCTTTCATTTTTCTGATCATTTTAAATTCTCTATAGTCCTGCTTAGATATATTGTTTCATATACATCGTTAAAACTGATATGCCAGGAATTCCAACCATTACCATGAAACTTGATTAGAGTCATTAATGGTAGAAGCCACTGGAATTTAGAAACATGAGTGCAACCATTGTATGGCCCTGAGCTCATGTTTGATTCCAGTCTTAGCCTCTTTATCTGTCAAACAGTGATAACATTTGTCTCATGGGATTCATTTTGAGGTTAAGTATATAACAGTCATGAAAGCATGGTGAGCTGCTCTTCAGACTAGTCCCCCCCCTTTTTTTTTTTCGGTGCGCTGGAATATCCCCAAGTGCCTTCGGAATCATCACAGAAAGAATAAATTATGTCCCATGCGATCTTTAATGGTATAGCCTTTAAAATTTGTAGCCTGCCTATGATAGATAGGGCAAGTCTTTATTAACCAGTATATTTAATTAACTGGAACATTCTACTCTGCAGATAACTGGGATAATAGGAATATTACTGCAACTTATTAAAGCCAATTAAAACTTCCTGAAGACTTAAGAGCCATTTTCTTCATTTTTAAAAAAGAACCTCAGCCTTGGGTCAACGGTTACTGAGATACTATTTGAAAATATTGTCACTTTTTGAAAAATATCTTTTCCTTTTCCTTTTCTTGTTTTTTTAAGATTTATTTGTTCATTTGTGATCGAGTGAGTGAGAGAGAGAGAGCACAAGCAGGGGGAGTTGCAGAGGGAGAGGGAGAAGCAGGCTCTCTGCTGGGTGGGGAGCCCAATGCGGGACTCGATCCCAGGACCCCGGGATCATGAGCTAAAGGCAGACGCTTAACCGACTGAGCCACCCAGGTGCCCTGAAAAATATCTTTTCTTATATAAAAAAACTTCTTCTCAAATTAGAAGAGCCCCAGAAGAGGCTTTTCTATTTCCTGTATACCTTTGTTGACTGCCCCCCATCCATACTAAGTGCCCTGAATTCCACTCTCTTCTGTTTATTTTTTTTAAGCCAGTTTTCTCAAAGTTCTGTTTTACTTTCAACTAACCATTTATTTTGGATGGAGCGTTTTGTTGTTTTTGCTGCTTTATTACTGTTCTTAAGGATGCAAGAGATTTTAATATGTCACTGACCGAGCCGAAGCAATGAGTGGAAGGAGAGACTGAAAATGCAGGCGGCAGAAGGAGAGGAGGTGATTATGCACAGAGCAAAAGGAGTTGACATCGGAAAGGAGGAACACGCATGTTAAAGGTGGCCCCAAAATACAGTAACTGGCGAACAAAAGAACAGAGACATGGCGGCCAGAGGAAAGCATCTGTTGGCGTGCGACCGTTTCGCTCTTTGCAGACACGCAAGTGTGGTCACGTGACAGAGGAAGTGCGTATGCACTGGGCACTCGGGCACGTTCTCTGGGGAAGGTGATAAGGTGTCCACCGCCAAGAAGGACAGTGTGGGCGGCAGCCTCGTGGACTCAGCTGCAGCAGAAAATGATAAATTTGCTGGGGAATCCCTGGATCTAGTTCTGAGATTCACCTAGCGATTCCAGTAACCCGAGTAACCCGGGAGTTGGTGAGTGTGGTCAGGCGGATGTGAGGAAAGCCTGGAGCTCTTGAGTGACCAGGAAATGCTGATCAGGGAGGCAGTGCGCTGTTCTGAAGAAGGTCTAAGACTGGGAAAACTAGAAGGCTTCCAAGGACCGCCAGTCCTGATGAGCGCAAAAGCAGAGTCCGTGATATTACTGCTGTTCTTATTCTCAGAGAGGGAATGCGCTGTTACCGCATCCCACGGTTGAGATCAAAGATGCTGGCGTTTGACATCTTCAGATGAGAAGACTAGTTACCTTATAAACTTAATAGGGTGTCCCTGTTTAATCATGGGTGCAGCCCTGCAACGACAGTCTGGTATTCGGCTTCTCCGCTACGCTGACGCCACTACCAGATCGTACCGATACATTTCCCTTCTTCCTTCTTCCACGTGATGAACCTTCCCCACTCCCACCCCTCGGAGTCCACGTAACATCCCTGCGTGCTGGGCCAATGGCACGACCTTCCATGGCTGGGGAGAAGGTTACTTAAACGTACTGTTATTTAAGAGGCAGTCCCCGGCGTACCTGATCTGTTCTGCCTTTCAACTCTGTGTCCGCAAACTCCGGAGGGTCCTCGGCTCTGAAGTTCAAGAATAGGAGCAGAAGAATCTTCGGTGACAGAAAGAGGGGACAGTTGTCTACTGATGCCACTGTGGGAGCTGGGGCAGTTGGCTCCTGGTTTACATCGAGTAACCGATGATCTGGAGGTACCTGGGAAGAAAGAGTTCATACCAGTTTGAGAACTGCCCAGAGGAAAAAGGAAACAGGTTTTTAAAAAAGATTTTTAAAAATGTATTTATTTAAAAGAGGGAGAGGCAGAGAGAGAATGCGTAAGGGCTAGCCCCCGAACAGTTTACTGCCTTGGCAGTAAGACACATGGCAGCAGCAATCACAGTCCTGATGGGACGTTCATTGAGCTCCATTTTGATTTTAAAAGAGGAGCTACTAAAAAGAAAATTCTATATTGGCAAGGTCTGTGTCCCTAAGATAAAGAGCCTTTTTAGATAAATCTGTCAAACAAAAAGGAACTTTAGAAAATGGTGTTTGGGTTGATACATCTGTTCTGAATTAGAACTGTTAACACAGTCAAATAGTTTACCTCAAGGGAAGGAAACTGTCACACTTGCTTCTTCCCTTTTCCTCCTAAGATTGACTGTTGAATTCTTTTTTTTTTTTAAGATTTTATTTATTTATTTGACAGAGATAGAGACAGCCAGCGAGAGAGGGAACACAAGCAAGGGGAGTGGGAGAGGAAGAAGCAGGCTATAAAATAAGTAACTCTTGGGGATATAATGTACAGCATGGTGACTAGAGCTGATAAGACTGTAGTATGTATTTGGAATTTTCTAAGAGAGTAGATTTTTTTTTTTATATAATATTTTTTTATTATATCATGTTAGTCACCATACAGTACATCCCTAGTTTTTGATGTAAAGTTCCATGATTCATTACTTGCGTATAACACCCAGTGCACCATGTAATACGTGCCCTCCTTACTACCCATCACCGGGCTAGCCCATCCTCCCACCCCCTTCCCTCCGAAGTCCTTAGTTTGTTTCCCAGAGTCCATAGTCTCTCATGGTTCATTCCCCCTTCTGTTTACCCCCCCTCCCTTCTTCCCTTCCTTCTCCTACTGATCTTCCTACTTCTTATGTTCCATAAATGAGTGAAACCATGTGATAATTGTCTTTCTCTGCTTGACTTATTTCACTTAGCATTATCTCCTCCAGTGCCGTCCATGTTGCAGCAAATGTTGAGAATTTGTTCTTTCTGATGGCTGAGTAATATTCCATTGTATATATGGACCACATCTTCTTAATCCAGTCATCTGTTGAAGGGCATCTCGGCTCCTTCCATGATTTAGCTATTGTGGACAGTGCTGCTATGAACATTGGGGTGCATGTGGCCCTTCTCTTCACTACGTCTGTATCTTTGGGGTAAATACTCAGTAGTGCAATTGCTGGATCATAGGGAAGCTCGATTTTTAACTTTTTAAGGACTGTTGAATTCTTAACTAGTGAAACTGCCAACGGTGTCTCTGGTGAAGTCCACTCTACACATTCCCATTGGATTGGTCACAAAAATCCAATTCGGTTGTATCTCCTCCATCACATCTGGCCTCTATCCACTCTTACAGAGGAAAATGCAGCCTTCAGGATCCTCCACGGGCTAAGCCCCTCTGATCCTGATTAATCTTCCACACGTCCCCACCCAAGGTGGCTTGGCTTCATGGGCCTGCAAACAGTGCAGCCACACAGGGCTCAGAAGGACCTCACACGCCTCCCCCGCTACGGTGCAGAGTTGCCGTGTGGACGTTCTTTTATCTTTCTTTCTTTTGTGAATTTAAATTCAATTAGCCCACATATAGCAGTACATCATTAGTTTTTGATGTCATGTTCGATGATTCATTAGTTGCGTATAACACCCAGTGCTCATCAGATCACGTGCCTTCCTTAATGCCCATCTCCCGGTTACCTCATCCCCCACCCACCTCCCTTTCTGCAACCCTCAGTTTGTTTCCCAGAATCAAGAGTCTCTCGTGGTTGTCTCCCTCTCTGATTTCTTCCCATTCAGTTTTCCCTCCCTTCCCCTATGATCCTTTATGCTGTTTCTTATATGCCACATATGAGTGAAACCATATGATAATTGTCTTTTTCTGATTGACTTATTTCACTTAGCATAATCCCCTCCAGTTCCGTCCATGTTGATGTAAATGGCAGGTATTCATCCTGATGGCTGAGTAATATTCCATTCTATATGTGAACCACATTTTTATCCATTCATCTGTTGAAGGACGTCTTGGCTCCTTCCACAGTTTGGCTATTGTGGACATTGCTGCTGTGAACATTGGGGTGCATGTGCCCCTTTCACTACATCTGTATCTTTGGGGAAAATACCTAGTAGGGCAATTGCTGTGTCATACGGTAGCTCTATTTTTAACTTCTTGAGGAACCTCTGTACTGTTTTCCAGAGTGACTGCGCCAGCTTGCATTCCCACCAACAGTGTAGGAGGGTTCCCCTTTCTCCACAGCTTCGCCGAGCTATTGTTTCCTGTCTTACTAATTTCAGCCATTCTAACTGGTGGTATCTCATTGTGGTTTTGATTTGTATTTCCCTGATGACAGATGTGGAGCATTGTTTTCACGTGTCTGTTGGCTATTTGTATGTCTTCTTTGGAAAAGTGTTCATGTCTTCTGCCCATTTATTGACTGGATTATTTGTGTTTTTGGATGTCGAGTTTGATAAGTTCTTTATAGATTTTGGATACCAGCCCTTTATCTGATATGTCATTTGCAAATATCTTCTCCCATTCTGTAGGTTGCCTTTTAGTTTTATTGACTATTTCCTTTGCCATGTAGAGCTTTTTATCTTGATGAAGTCCCAATAGTTCATTTTTGCTTTTGTTTCCCTTGCCTTTGGAGACGGGTCTAACAGAAAGTCACTGTGGCCAACGTCATAGAGGTTGCTGCCTGTGTTCTCCTCTAGGATTTTGATGGATTCCTGTCTCACATTGAGGTCTTTCATCCATTTTGAGTTTATCTTTGTGTATGGTCTAAGAGAATGGTCCAGTTTCATTCTTCTGCACGTGGCTGTACAATTTCCCAACAGCATTTGTTGAAGAGACTGTCTTTTTTCCATTGGATATTCTTTCCTGCTTTGTCAGAGGTTAGTTGACCATAGTGTTGAAGGTCCATTTCTGGAGTCTCTATCTGTTCCATTGATCTATGTGTCTGTTTTTGTGCCAGTACCACACTGTCTTGATGATTACAGCTTTGCAGTAGAACTTGAAGTCAGGCATTGTGATGCCCCCAGCTTTGGTTTTCTTTTTCAACATTCCCCTGGCTATTTGGAGTCTTTTCTGGTTCCATACAAATTTTTGGATTGTTTGTTCCAGTTCTGTGAAAAATGTTGATGGTGTTTTGATAGGCATTGCATTGAATGTGTAGATTTCTTTTATCTTTCAATTTGTTTTTTGTAAGTGACTTCCAATGGGATAATGGAGCACACACAGGGGGCTGGGGCTTGGAGCCTCAGCTCAGGCATGGTCTTGCCTCCTGTTGCCTCCCCACCTCCTGGGGTGGGTTTTCAGTCACCACTCCCATGTCTTTGCTTAGCAATCCTATGGGGACCTGGGTACTGGTGTAGGGCGTGTTGGGATCTCAGGGTGAGACCCTCCGTGTCTGCGGGAGCCTGCGCTCACCCAGCAAGTATCTCCATGTCCAAGGAAGCAGATGTTAAATAACAAATGAAAAACACGATGGTGAAGCGGAAAGAGAGACAGAGAGGGAGAAAGAGAGAGAACATAAGAAAGGAAAAAGCCATTTTCTGCTTTTGCAAAAGGGGCTCTACATTTTCACTTTGCACTGAGACCTCTAGCAGGGCTAGCTCCAAGCTGAACACTCCATTCCAACGAGGCTGGTTCTGGCTGTGTTCTGACACCTTCCTCTCACTACTGACAAGCTTTAAGCCTTTAACTCTTGTTCCTCTACCTGGAACATTCTGAATCTGCCCACATCTTTGCACACTGCGATCAAGTCCTGATTGGTTCACGCAGTCTTTGCTGGTAAATCACATGCACCTATACGTCCTTTGAGCTCTTACCGTCTGAGCTCATTTGGCAACCGTCCTGCACCAGCTGCCCCAATGCTTAACTTTCTCCTGTGTGAATGCTTTCACTCTCTCCATCTGCAGAAACTGCCTGATGTCGGAGACTGTGTTCTTCCCTCTCTCTTTCTCTCAATAAACTTTTAATTTTGAAATAATTTTACATTTACAGAAAAACTGAGAGAGTTCAGAGAGCTCCCATATGCTTTTTACCCAGTTCCCTCCAATGGTAACATCTCGCATCTACCCCCCTCGTGCATTTGTTAAAATAAAAAGATTAACACTGGCAATTACTATTTTGACCACGCTCCATACCTCATTTAGATTTCCCTAGCTTTGTCACTAATGGCCTTCCCCTGTCTCAGGACCCCACCCAGGACACCACGTGACATTCAGTCACCGTGCCTCCTTAGCTGCCTATGTTTGTTCAGAGTGCATGTATTTTTCCTTGAAAGTTATGAGTTTCTCTACTTCCGCGGATACAAGGGCAAGAACAGAGGCTATCATCCTCTCTGGTCACAGAGGCTATGTCTTGGTGTGGTGCTTCTGAGATGGTAGAAACCATCAAATGAAGAGCAAAATCTTGAAATAGCAATGGCATCTTGGCTTTAGTTCGGCTTTGACTAATCACGTCACGTACTGTGTGAGTCATCACTTGAAGCAATCAAATCAGAACCCCAAGAAGCAGGGATATCCAGAAAAAGAAAGCTTGAGTTCCTGAACCGTGGTCTCCAACAAGAACGTAGCAGAACAGCAGAGTAACTTGGCTGTGAGTGTTAGGTCTGCAGTCTGGGCCTCCCCGTCTCAGACCAAGTGTATCTTATTTTCTTTTCTTCCCTTTTCTTTTTTTCTCAGTCTTGGGAAAAACAAGCAGAGGTATATAAAAATGGAGTTAGCGATACCATCTATTATGAAGTGACTTGAGTTGGCCTAATTAAGACGTATTATCTAATCTTGGATTCAAAATAATAAAAAATGTATGGCTACTCAAAAAAGCAACAGAAGAATTACATATTGATTAGTATGCTTAAATTAGTGCTATGTTAATACTGTTATTATAAAAGTGTCAAAAATACATAAGGTTCTTATTTCACACATCCAGGATGTTTACTGTGCCTTTCACAACTATGGTTCTAATTGAATATTTCAAATTCAATGAGGAGAGTCTGTCTAAAATTCCATGAACTCTCATTTATTTATGCTCTTCAAGAGGGGCGATGTTCAGATACTCCAAGAGTCATTTTAAATTTATCTTTCAAGTATTTTTCATAATTTATTTTACGAGTTGTGCCTTCTCATGTTTTCTTATGGGAATATCAGGTTTCATTGTGTGATCATTTGGCAATTATAGGTGGAAAGGAGGAAATCCCAAAACAGGTTGGGAAGGTAGCTGAGCAAGGATTGAGATAAAACCTCGGCCACAGTTACTAAGAAGTTCGTAAATCACGTGCGGCTGCGAGTGTTGGATTTATAAGCCATTCGTCAGTCATTTCTCTTGCTTCCTCATTTTCACTGAAGTGTTGTTACATTCTGGCTTCTGTACCTCCTGGTCCGTATGCAGTAAGGCTCAACACCCATTTCCTGCTGCCAGTTGCCTCACACTGGTTGATTTCTGGAAGAGATCCACGAGCAGTTGAGCCACTGGAGACATTTAAATCATTGTCCTAAAAAGGCAAACTTCAAACTTCAGAGCCAAGCCCAGAGGCAGTGCTCAGGGCTTGGGCCATGAAACAGTCATCTCCAATCCTGGAAAACAGAACCACTGCCCCATGCTACATGGTCGTGTCCCCTTCAATTACTAGAAAGCCACTTCTGACAAAAATAATATTCAGAACGTCACCTGGGGTGCAGTCAAGGATCAGAAATAAATCATGTCTATTTTCTATTTTCTATGCCACAGTGAGTGCCTGGGCATTGCAAATTCAGTTAGTGAACAGTGTTCAGACTTTAATAGGTATTGAGAGTAAACTGTATTAGAAGTGATAATTGGAACTCTCTCATTAGTCACACCAGATGCCGCCCCCGCCCCCGCAAAGACATCTGCTCACCTGAGCCATAGCAGTAGGGCCATCTTGTGCCATTTTTCGTATTTGTCCAAGCACAACAATATAATTTCTTCATTTGCACTGGTTAGGCTCTGCGTGTTCCCCAAATCGATGTAACTCAAAAAATAGTTATTAAGCACCCATTCTAGGGCAGGTATTATGTTCAGAACAGGAGTTAGACAAATGAAGGATACACGGTCCATACCTGCATGGAGCTCTCAACATAGTATTGGAGTTAGACGTGTAACCAATTAACCATAATTTAATGTGAATTGGAGAGCAAGAGGAAAGGGAGTGATTCATTCTGCCTGGAGCAGGGAAGTCTCTATGAGTAGCTACATCAGAGTTGGCTTTGAAGGATGAGCAAGGCTTTGCCGGGCAGAGTTCTACACTGAGGAATAAGCAATAGAGGCAGAGGCAACCACAGGAGCAAATACTCAGAGGGTAAAGAGCTGGCTGTGAGACAGTGGTAAGATTTGCAACTCTAAGATGCTGAATTCTGAGTAGAAACAAGCCTTGAAAATCCTTTGAGGAGTGTTGCTCAGGTTAAATGGTCCACGGAATGTACTCAATAAATGCAGACTATTATAACAAAAAATAAACAAGTAAACAAAAATGGCCATTAGCGGTACTTTATCAGTTAGAATGTCAGACTTCATAAATAGAAATCCAAACTCAACCAGTTTTAGCAAAAATGGAGAGTTTTTAGGAGCTTAGCAACCAAGGGACAGGACAGCTAGGAATGTCCCCAAACCTGAGGAACACCTGGGACTGGGGCGTGGTGTAGGCAAACAGTCCCCCATCTCTCATTGCAGGTGCCAGCTTCACGTCTCCTCTCTTGGTTGCTGTTTGCCTTTCTTTGCAGAAAATTTGGTTGTTTGTAGCTCCCAGGTTTCCAGTCTTACAGCTTTAAGCTCCTGGGAGAAATCTAGTTTCCCAGCATCAAAAATCTTGAGGAAGGATCTTATTGTGTCTTAGACTGACACCTGGTCCAACCTCTGTGGCCAGAGAACATGGTGACAACATCAGGAAAGGGCGGGTGGGGCTGGGCAGACAGGGCCTTGGGCATCCACTTAGAAACGTCAAAGCAGAAAAGGCGAAGAACTACAGCTGCTGAGTAAAGCAACTGCCTACCCGGAGTGTGAGGTGTAGGGTTCTCAGGTGACAACTTGAAAAGCCAAGCAATAAAGCATAACTAGGGAAAGCTCTTTGGAAAGTAGGTGAGAAGCAGTGTCAGGTAAGGTTCCGTGTGAGCAAGTGCAAGACGACCTGGAAGACAGTAGACCAGACTCTAAGATGCCGTTCTAAGAAGAGCTCTGCCGTCCAGTCTCCTCTCGCATGAACACGGAAGTCAATGACACATTTGGTTCTAGTAAGCTTATACTGAACAGTGAGCTGCAGGTCTTCACACACCCCAAGCTGGGGTGCACACTTACCTGAAACACCACAGGAGCCCTGGTGCCCAAACCTACAGGTAGAGATAATGCAAATACAATTCGGGGGGGGGGAAGGAAAGTGGGGTTGGAGGCGTGGAGCTGTATGGCCAGAGGCAGCATGGTATCCTGGAAAGACTTCCCCGAAAGGCAAGATACCAACTGGCTATGTCCTCTCAGGGAAATCACTGGACCTCTCTTTGTCTGTGTTCTTTATACTCTGAAATTTAACGACTGAGCACAACGGTTTCCTAAATCTCTACAGCTTTCTCTCCATTGATCGAAAGATTTAAAAAATTTTTTAATTTAAATTCAATTTAATTAACATATACTATATTATTAGTTTCAGAGGTAAAATCAGTGAGTCATCAAATGCATATAACACCCAGTGCTCATTACATCAAGTGCCCTCATTAATGCCCATCACCCAGTTACCCCATCCCCCTCACCTCCCCTCCAGTAACCCTCAGTTTGTTTCCTATAGTTAAGAGTCTCTTATGGTTTGCCTCCCTCTCCGTTTTCTTCTTGTTTTATTTTCCCTTCCCTTCCCCTTTTGTATTGTTTCTTAATTCCACATAGGAGTGAAATCATATGGTATTTGTCTTTCTCTGACTTATTCTGCTTAGCATAATACCCTCTAGTTCCATCCCATGTTGTTGCAAATGTCAAAATTTCATTCTTTATGACAGCTGAGTAATATTTCATTATATATATATTATATATATATTTCATTATAGATGTGTATATATATATGTATATATGTATATATATAAAACATCTCTTTCAAATAAGCACCTGCCAATCATCTCTAAACATAAAACAAACCTTGTCTATTTTCAACTAATTTTTCATAGCCATTTATATAAGTCAAGGTTCCAGAAGCAAGAGAGAGCAAACTCAAATTAGGATACTTTATTTAAAAGGTGGTCAAGGTACAGGGCTATTGGGCCATAGGGTTCCCTAATCCCCCCACTGCAGCATCACCTGGGAGCTTGTTAGAAATGCAAATTCTCAGCAGCCACCTCAGACCTATTAAATTAGAAAGTGCAGTGGGGGTAACCTATGGTTTAAGAAGCCCTCCAGGTGATTCCAATGCAAGTGAAAAATTTGAGAACCACTACATGTGATACCACAGGGGAGAGGGCAGTACCCAGGTGTAGCAATGGTTCTAATCACACTTGGGTCTGAAGGGACAAGGAGAGGGAGTGATTAGAAAAATCTGGAAGGAGGGGCTTGCCTGATATGAGTTATGACTTTTCATTAAGGTAGGCACCCAGCTAGGGCTTCCTGAAAATACACCTTTCCTTTGATATCTCTTAGGGACTCCCCATTGATCAGTTGGCCGAAGTCAGGGGGCAAGAGAGCCTGTTTCCGAAGTCCTTGTTGTTCAACCTCCACAAAGAAGGGCAAGTAGAGAGAGGTTATGGGGCAGGTAGAAAGAGAATCTGGAAGGGCAAGGCATCTGATCTACCATACTTCTACAATAATATTACAATCACAAAATTGGGGCTAGACCATATGATCTTCTAGCTTTAAGTTTCTTTGATTGATGATTCTTTGATGATTCTTCCAACCAATCTCTTGAAAATCATACTTTAAGCATAAAACTAACTTTGACTATTTTCAAAATAATGTTTTACAAGTGTGTTTCTTCATGATCTTTTCTGTGAAGATGTTACAATCACTGAAGAAGCATCGAAGACAGAAATGTAATCCTGAATTTTGACTTGGAGTTGGTTGGAAGCCACAATCATCACTTCGACATTTTGTCTTATAAAAAGAGATAAAGTATCAGCAATTCGACAAAAGAGTATGTGATGAACTGTATTTCAGCTTATTTTTTAACTCATATTTCATCAAATTACAATGGCAGCAAATATTCCTTGTAGTGAGGGAGTATTTACTGTAATATTGGTTGGGTTTTCATTGAGGTCCATACGGAATTTGCAAAAAAGTTACTCACTTATTAGGTAAACACTTAGTCCCAGAATTATTGAAAGGAGTCTGCACGGTGGATGTTTTCACAAGCACTATACCAACTTTCTGTTTCAATCTGTACCACCTTATTCTTTAAAGCCCAAACCCTCCCAGCACAGCACTGCTTTACTTATCACATACTATCCACTCTCTGCAGCTCTGAACACCTTTTTTAAAAAAGATTTTATTTATTTGTGAGAGAGTGAGAGAGAGCACAAGCAGGGGGAGGAGAGAGGGAGAGGATGAGGGAGAAGCCAGTTCCCCACCGAGCAGGGAGCCCAACTCAGGGCTCTATTCCAGGACCCTGAGATCATGACCTGAGCGGAAGGCAGACACTTAACTGACGGAGGCACCCAGGCACCCCTGAACACTCTTGATTCATTTCATAAAGAAATATCTTTTAAAATAAACTGTTGATTATATTATTATCCACATTTTTTGTATCAGAAATGTTTTCAGACTTGCTAATTATCTTATTGCAAATGGTAATCAAATGTCCATTAACTAAAAGCTAGATTTTCAAGCTGTAAATCTGAAATGTGTGGGTACATACGCATGCATATTAAAGTGACCTTTTTAAAACTCTTTTAAAACCTAATTCATTTTTATTCACCTAAAACCCGTAATTGGAAGAAAGGACTAATAATTGTTCTATTTCTGCTATACACATCTTGTCCCTAAAACAGTATGAATTTATTCTATCTGGAATGTGATTTATTTTCTCTACCAATAACTAACTGTAAAACTAAAAAGTATGTCACTGCTTGCTATTTTTACAACGTAAAAATAAAAATGTCTAGCACTTATTTAACACCTACCATGTGCCAAGAGCTTTTACATATATGATCCCCTGACAACAAATACTGTAGGGAGGATTTTACTACTCCTGCTTTATAGAGGAGGAAAATGGATCTTCACCAGCCCAAATAAGGATTTTCAAAAGTCAAGGCTGGTCCAGTTTCAAAGCTCATATTCTTTCCAGTGTAATTTGTTGCCCTTCCCATTTCAGCCCGTCAGCATTGTTGAGCTCTTTCTGTATGAAGGGGAAATAGTTCTGTGGTACAGAAAATAAAGACAATTACTGTTCAGAGAGCAGGGAGATTAATTTCAGCCTGGACAGTTACAGAACACTTAGCAGAGGATGGTAGATTCCAGCAGATGCTAGCACAGGGCAGAGTTTGGATAGGAAGAGCGCCTAGAACAGCTTCCAACAAAGGAAAGTGGGGATTTTGTCCTTTTAGTTGTTGAGAGCAAAAGAGGTATTTTGAAGAGGGATGATGAGTTGGAAGCAGAGTCTCTTGAAGGCAACATTGGCAGGAGAAGGCAGAATGCACTGAGCAGACAGAATCTGGAAGGAAGACATCTATTTGGAAGTTGTTCAAGCAAAACATGCTCTTTAAAGAGAGATGGGACTTCCCCTTTAGAAACCTGTATGGCAGTGGGACCCTTTTTTCCCTGCTAAGATCCAGACATTTCACATGGTTAAAGTAAAAAAAACACCAACAATAACAGTGTCTTGTTTGTAAACTGCTCATACTTATTCTTCCTGGTCATGGTCTCACCCTCGTGTGATGCAACCAGAGCACCCTTTTCCCTGGGACCGCTGTAGGCCAGAGGGGCTTCATTTGTACTTGGGCAACCCATATATTTGTCAAACACATGTTCTGAATTCATACTCTAAAGAAGAGGTTGGCAGGGCGCCTGGGTGGCTCAGTCGGTTAAGCATCCAATTCTTGATTCAGCTCAGGTCATGACCTCAGGGTCCTGAGATCCAGCCCAGTGTCGGGCTCTGCGCTGGGTGTAGAGCCTGCTTAAGATTCTCTCTCTGTTCCTCCCCTCCCCCACCCCCTTACATTTCTTGTGGCTCCTTTCTCCCAAACAAAATATCATTCTTAACCGTGTTGTTTAGATCATTTCTGGACCTACATCTCCATCTACCATCAAGCATTAATTTCCTCAGCGCTGCTCGAGGATGTCACCTCTCCCTCAACTACAGTCCCAACCACACCCATGTTTTATTAGGTCTACAGTTGTTTTCCTAATTCCAGCTACCTCTTACCTTGCCCATCCTCAGTCTCTGACTACCGCAGCCCTGTGATTCCTTCATCATCTGGAGAGTTAGATTATAGGTTAACCTTGATGATTTTTGCTGAACATTCATAGAAATCTGGAATGGATTTTTAAGTATTCCCAAGGTACCTAAGAAAGAATGTTAAATCTATTTGGCAGATCCTAGATATGAATCAGCAGAAAACTATAAAATTGCCTTTACATTTTTTTTCTTTGGTGATAGCCTCGGTCTTAAATAATTTCCCAGATGATAGGAAGTGTCTTTCATTGCAAAAGAACAAATAACAATTTTTTAAAAAACCTCTAAGCCCCATTAACAACTCCCTGAATGTTTTTTAATGTGAATACCTTGGGCGTCTGTCCTACTTTTGCCTAGCACTCAACTCCCTTCTCATTTAGGGGGACCATCCCCCCACCAGGTACATAAGCCTTATTGGGAAAGTGCCCCATATCCCACAATGGAAGCCAAAGGAGGCACTTTTTTTTTTTTACCCATTTGTTTTTTATTTTATTTTATTTTATTTTATTTTATTTTATTTTTTTTTTTTTAAAGATTTTATTTATTTATTCGACAGAGAAAGACAGCCAGCGAGAGAGGGAACACAAGCAGGGGGAGTGGGAGAGGAAGAAGCAGGCTCATAGCGGAAGAGCCTGACGTGGGACTCAATCCCGCAATGCCGGGATCACGCCCTGAGCCGAAGGCAGACGATCAACCGCTGTGCCACCCAGGCGCCCCTTTATTTTATTTTTTTTTAATTTTTATTATATCATGTTAGTCACCGTACAGTACATCCCTGGTTTTTGATGTAAAGTTCGATGATTCATTAGTTGCGTATAACACACAGTGCACCATGCAATATGTGCCCTCCTTACTAGCCATCACCAGCCTATCCCATTCCCCCACCCCCTCCCCTCAAAGGAGGCTCTTTAAGAGGTTTAAACCTCTCCCTGCCCCCAACAATAGGGGCAGGCATGACTGGGTTTCACCCCATCAGACCCTCCTATCCAGAACTTTAAATCTCCAGACACCAGGATGGTTCAAGTTCCATGAGCAACAGTGGCAACCTGGTGGTGGATAGCGATGGAAACAGCAGGATCCTGGAGGCCTGTCCCCGGCTGCTCAGCTGTGAAGGCCCTCAGTTCCTGCATATTTTTCAAGGTTCTGAGTCTCTCCACCCCAATCTAGCCAGTAAATTTCCCTTTTGCTAACCAGCCATAAGAACTTTGGAGGCTCCAAGTTGAGAGCCCCATCAAAGATGGACTCCCCAGGGCCTTCATGTGCACCCAACCCCACTCCTGTCCTCCTCTCCTGTCCTTTCCCCCTTCTCTCTGATGTCCCCACCCACTACTTCCCTTGTATTGTCGCCCTCTCTATGACTGACACTCTCTGTTCTCAGGGAGGGGTCTATGGAGAGATTTAGGAAGGTTTAGGAAGATTTTCTGGAATTCTTGCCAGCTGCCCTGTAAGAACACAATGGTGGACATTCTTCAGGGATGTGGCTGGTCATTACTTTTGTCGAACACCCGGAAGCAAGTGTTCCCCCCAGAAGGGGGCTGGCTGACTCCTAGGTGAAGGTGGATAGGGAGAACCTCAGTGATACACCAACCCCACTGCTCTCCAGAGTCGCTCCGGGCACTGAGTCAACAGCAGGTGGAGATTCATTGGCCATACGGTAAAAAGGCCTGTCCTGAGGGCTCCAAAATACTCACTTCAACCCAGGAAAACCAAAGGAAACTTAGAATCAACTTTAGAACATTTCCCAAAGAGATCAGCTCAATAAATTGAAGCAAGATAGATAAGAAAATGCTGTGTCATATGAAGAAGATACAAGTAAAAGTGCTACCCTGGTCTAGTATAAATCTATAGCTTGGTTATTCCTGGAGTATTAAATGCAGTTCTGGAAACTGTACCTTTGAATACACACCCCTGTGTCTCAGTTGGTAAGATACTGGCATTAAGACTACACGACTATTTTGCTTTTTATAACACCATATACACTATTCTTAAAACACATACAAATAATGCAATGGTATTAATCATATTTTACACGAATTGATTAATTTTACATTAATCATATTTTAGCTGCAGTGGGAGTGTTTATGCTTGAAGTAATAACTTCTTGTTAAAGTAAGTGACTGATTCTCATTTGTTTTCTAACCCTGGATTTTCGTATGTTGAGCTTGCTTCCTTGAATGATCCTGTTTGCTTTTCATTAAGTCTTCACGTTGACTTTCTTCTAGTTGAACCTTTGTCTCTTCTGCTCCTAAAGCCTTGATTTCTTTGTAATGTGAACTGAAGTACTTACCCACACGCAGGTGCACAGGAAGGTAACTACGGTCCCTACATACCTTGCGGCATCACTACCACCCTCCAGCAGTGTCATCGTTGCCCTGAAAAGCTTGGAAAATATGCCCTGCTGACTGTAGAAACCCTTTACTTACGAATTCCTTGCTGGTAAACTCTCCTGGAATACATTCTCTTCCAAATGGCCCTGGTGAATTTCTCGACTGATGGATTAGACAAAGTATTCACAAGGCAGCCTCATAATTCACTGTAGTCAAAAACCAATTCAGGATAACCCAAAAGACCTGTGGCTATCGGCCGAATTGTGTGATAACTCGTTAATTAAGAAGTTATTGATGCCTACTATGTGTCTGGCCCTCTGCAAAGTGTGAGAAAGACAAGAAGTCATGATACCTGCCCTCATTTTCTTACGGTCTAAAAGGGGCAAAGCCAATTACACAGTCATTTCCATGAACAGCTCTAAATGCTGAATGGGTAGACAAGCCAGCTTTTAATCTGGCAGCCAACTGACTGCTCGGCCCTTTGCAACTGCCAATGGTCCACCAATATCTCCTCATTTGGGAATTAGCTTTTAAACCATAAGCTCATGGAACAGTTCACAAAATATTTATGCCTTATGCGCGAGCAGAAAAAAATAAATGGGTAGAAGAGCATGCCAGGGTACAGCTAATGCTGTTAGCGTCTACATCTGTCACCAGGGAGGAGTGCAAGGCAGGAACTGGCAAAGGCAGCTGCTTGGGCAGCTCCACTGTGATTTAGGCCACAATCTAAAGACAACTATTCACAAGTTTCTGCCCTGAGGGATATGGGGAAAGCTATATGATTAGTATCAGGTCATTTTCACAACTGTTGTGGGTGTCTACACTTAGCAGGGAAGTGGACTGACATGGCCCTTGAATCTAAACCCACAAGGTTAATCCAAGGTCCACATCCATACAAGCCTTTTCCCCACTCACCTAGATTCTACTGTCCCTTCCATGTCCTGCTCAAGACCTAAGATCAGCTGTCTGGGTCCTATGTCCACTTCCAAGGGCGCTTAGTGCCACCGAATGGCTTAAGCAGAGAAATGGAATGATCAGATTTGGGTTTTTAGAAGAGTGCTCTGCAGTGTGGAGATTGGCTTGAGAGGGAGTAAAGCCAGAGATAGAATGACTTGTTAGGAAACCACTGGAGTGGTTTGGGGGAGAAATACTAGTGGCCTTACAGAGGTGGTAGCAGTGAGGTCAAAGAGGGATTGGTTTGAGAGCCACTGCAGAGATAGAACTGACATAATTTGGCAAATGACTGGACGTGGTTGTAGAAATGAGGGTGAAAGAGTAGTCAAGAATAAGTATCAGTTTCTGTCCAGGACAACTGAATTGATAAGGCACCATTCTTAGACATGTCGAATATAAGGTGCATGAAAGTCATCCAAGAGAGACGGACGGGGGGCAGTTGGACACACAGGTCCAGAGTCCAGATGGGGACACAGATTGGAGAGTCATCAGTATATGGACAAGTCATCAAAGCTATAGGAGATGTTATGGGTTGAATATATCCTACCCCTTCTCAACACATGTTGAAGTCGTAATCCCCACTATATCAGAATGAGACCTTATTTGGAGATAGGATCTTTACAGAGGTAATCAAATTAACATGAGGTCTTTTGGGTGGGCCCTAATCCCATAGGCCTGGTGTCTTATAAAAAGGGGAAATGTGGATGCAAACACACAAACAGGGAAAACACCATGTAAGGATGAAGGCAGATACTGAGGTATTGCTTCTATAAGTCAAAGAAGGCCAAAGGCTGTCAATAAATCACCAGGAGCTAGGCAAGAAGCATAGAATAGATTCCCTCTCACTTGCCCCAGAAGGAAGAAACCCTGCTGACACCTTGATCTCAGATTTCTAGCCTCCAGAACTATGAGACAATACATTTCTGTTATAAGCCACCAAATTTGTGGTACTTTGCTATGGCAACCCTAGTAAACTCATACTGGAGGGAATGAGATCATCCAAAGAGAGAATGCTAACTGAGAAATGCAGATAACTAGGGCTGAGACTCAAAAAAACTATTAATTAAAGGGATACGAACCTATTTTTTTTTTTAAAAGCATCTAAAGGAGAGGGGAAGAAACAGGAGAGTGCAACAATATAGAAGCCAGAGAAAGAGTAGGAGAAGAAGGCCGTGGCAGAGAGTTTGGCTCCAGTCATTGTCGGCTGCGGAAAGAATACTGTTGGTGGAGTAGCAGCGGCAAAGGCATCGGCGTTTACTGAGAAAGGCATGGAAGGTGAGAAAGCACAAGCAGGAAATGCTGACAGCAACAAATGCAAAGAGAAAGGCCATAGTTTCTATACAGATTTTGAAAATACAGAAATCATGTTATTTTAAGGAGTAGACAAATCATCCCAAATCTGGTATGTAGGGGATGGGGCTGGACACCTATGCAGATGGATGGATGCAGGGAGAAGACCAAGTCCCTCTGCCTCGGTTCATGGTACACTTGGGGCAAAGAAACCAGAAAACAGGAGAATGATATCCCAACATGGAAAGCCCTGATATAGTGACAAATCCTGGGCTTCATGGAAATGAAGGGTTGTAGGATGGAACAAAGATGGCAGAACCAGGTCATTTGGGATATATATATATATATATATATATATATATATATATATATTTAAGATTTATTTATTTATTTACTTATTTATTTGAGAGAGAGTGCATGAGGAGGAGGGGCAGAGAGAGGGAGAGAGAGAATCTCAAGCAGACTCCTTGCTGAGCACAGAGTCTGACTTTGGGCTCATGGCACGGCTCTATCTCAGGACCCTGAGATCACAACCTGAGCTGAAACCAAGAGTCGGAAGCTTATCGGATTGCATCACCCAAGTGCCCCAGGATAGTCTTGTTACAAGAAAGATAAACTCTTATTCACAGTGCAAAAGAGTCATAAAAATCATACACGGTGCTGTAATTTAATAGAAGTGTGAAATTTTCTTTAAGCTTCGTGAAATCTTCCTACCCAGAATTCAGGGGAACTGATGTGGCATGTTAATCACCTCCCTGCCCCCAAGGTCATTTCAAATGTTCAATCAAAATCCTCACTCACTATGAGGAATAAATATTAGTGTTTGTTTTATTCCTCTGGTAAGCAAATGGGAGCAAAGCATCCCCTGGGAGTACTGTACTTGCCCAGGTGAGGCGAATCACAGCAGTAAGGCAAGTGCTGGAATGCGTACTGCACTGGTACTGACGGCTGAGCATAATCGATTTAAAAATTCTCTCGCAGAAGCAGCTCTTGCAGTCTGTTAGGCATGCTCTCCCCTTGCAATCCTAAATTTATCTAATGGAGTGGAAGATACTTCGGATGTTCACACTGTCTGGAAGATGACTTAAATTTACTGCAGGAGCCCTGGAATAATTTAAAGGGTTCTGCCGGCATCGCCTTCTAAACATTTCCAGGATCTATCTCCTCTTGCCATCCTTACCCCTCCCATCCCCCACATGATGTCTTCCTCCTTTGGCTTTTTCTTGCATAATTGACTGCCAAGAGCTCCCAGCCCCCAGGATCGCACAGAGTTGCTGCCATGTGAGGATGGAAGTTATCTGCTATCAGAGAGAAAGCTCTAGATAAACCTTGACCCACACACCCTATAGCCCAGAGACTAATTTTCCCGGCTACCATTTGTTTTGGCTAAAGGAGATTTGGCAACTCTCATTCATTCATTCATTCACTCATTCCCACTTACTGGGGCATCTCCTGTGTGGCAGACAGTAAACTAGGTTATCTGGGCCATGAAGAGGGTGAAGACCAAGTCTCTCTGCTATGGTTCTGAGTATATTGGGGCAAAGAGGCTGGGAAACAGATGAATTATAACCCAACATGGAAATTGCTGATATACTGACAAATCTTGGACTTAATTAAAATCAGGATCTTGAGGAACCTGAGCCTGGAAAGGAGGAGAAACTGAAGACTCCAGAAGTAGGAATGATACTTACAGGGCAACCACTTCAGATGAAGAAGATAGGGCTGGTCACACAGAGTAGAAGCATTAATATAAAAGAGACGGAGGAAGGCAGGACAAGAAATTAACCCTCTAGAGCTATGAACACAGACTAGATGCCCAGAGGGTCCAGGATAAGCACTGTGGGGAATAGTCCTGGGGAATATTAGGTGGTGGAGAAATTGAGGCCAGCAAACAAAACGAAGGAGGGTCAGAGGCAGAAGTAGAGCCATAGAAGAATTCAAGAGAAGAGAGTTTTAAAAAGGAGATACCAGTTAACCATTTCAAATGCTACCAGGAGGTCATGGGGACTGAAGGTCATGGAAGAAACACACCCATCGATTGTGGTGATAAGGATGTCATGAGTGACTCATGAAGCAGTTTCAGTAGAGAGGAGGTGAAGGACGTAGACGGAAGAGGAATGGAGGCAGAAGTTTGAGAAATTGGAAGGATTCAGCGTCAGGGTCGAGTAAAGGGTTATTCAAGATCCAGGGGAAAGTTCCTGCTATGATGAAGTAACCTGTACAGGACTAGTCCTCCCTCCCACTGCGAACAGAGTAAAACTGGACAAACCACCGAGGCAACTGTTTCCAGGCACTAGCCAACAGGTGGCCTGAGACCGCGATCTCTGAGAAGGGTCCCAAGGCGAGGCCCTGGAACTCCAGCTTCTGCTTGGAGACCGTTTCCTCCCTGTGGAGCAGAAAGGTGAGTCTGAGGAGAGCCCTGAGGCACCACTGAGTAGAGGAGGCACAGATCAGAGTCTGCGGCCGCTGGAATTCATGGGCTGGTTGGAGAGGATGGACCCGTGCCTCCCGACACTGTCACAAGCAAATACAAGCTCGCCTGTTTCTCAAGCCATGCATTGACCACTTCTCCCCCTCCAGCCCCTGGGCCTACACCCTGTGAACTCCTATGTGAGTTTCAGGACTCGCGTCAATGTCGCCCACCCTCAAGGGCGTTCCTTGACCACCTGCTTTCCTCTGTGCCGTGCCTCACTTCCCTAATTACACCATACTGTACTGTCACTTCCAGTGCATTAATTTTTCTTCCTGGCTTTTAGCTTTTTGGTAGTATGGGCTCTATCTTGGCCATTTTTTGTGTCCCCGGTCCTGGCACTCAGTAGCTTTGCATGAGCATTTGTCGAGTTGCCGGCCCCTGAGGAGAAACTAAGTGTAGCACCCAATCACGCTATTTATGTTCAGGAACTTTCATGTGTCTCTGCTTCAGCACTTAACACACGCTCAAGAAACGTGTGTTTAATGACTACATGAATACACTGACAAGATTAGAAATGCCCTAATTAAGGATTAGAACTAATTCTTACTTGTTTTGAGCCTCTTAGTCCTTTACGAAAGGATTTACGCAAACACTCACTATTCAATAAATATTTGTGAAACTGGTTGATCAGCAGGAAAGTCAGCAAACTCCAGACACAGCAAGATTCCCTCACCCCTACCTAGAAGCAGCTTCTCAGCTCCTTTTGGACTTTCTGGTCCAGCGGCTCACCTCTGCTCCAGCCTCTGCCATGTCCCTCAGGGTGACCCAGAAGTCCTACGAGGGGTCCACCTCTGGCCCCCGGGCCTTCAGCAGCGGCTCACACACAAGCGTGTCCGCTGCCCCTCAGTCTTCTCCCGGTGGGCAGCAGCAGCTCGCAAGATGGCCCGGACACCAGCGTGAGCATGGGCATGGCTACGGTGGGCCTGGGGGACATCACAACTGTCTCAGTGAACCAGAGCCTGCTGAGTCCCCTTAAGCTGGAGGTGAACCCCAACATCCAGGCCGCGCACCCCCAGGAGAAAGAGCAGATCAAGACCCTCCCTCAACAGCAAGTTTGCCTCTTTATCGACAAGGTCCGGAACCTGGAGCAGCGGAACGAGATTCTGGAGACCAGGAAGAGCCTCCGACAGCAGCAGGAAACAGCTTAGAGCAACAAGGACAGCACGCTCCAGAGCGACATCGCCAAGTTTGTTGGCAGGTGGACACAGCGGTCCAGCAGACGCCCAAGCTGCAGGTGGCACTTGGCAATATGCCGGGACTGGCAGAGGCCTTCAGAGTAAGTACGAGGAGGAGATCAAAGAGCGTGCAGAGATGGAGAATCCATTTGTCGGCATCGAGAAACCTGCTGGGGGAAGCTCACAAGACCGAGGCCGAGCTGGAGTCGCCTGGAGGGGCTGGCCGGCAGCGGGAAGAGGAGAGCCGAGCGCCGCGGCCACAGATGTCCCACACCTCCGCGGTCCTCTCCACGGACAGCAGCCGCTCCCTCGGCCAGATGGCGCCACCACGGGCTCAAGGTCCAGTACCAGGAGATGGCCGGCCGCAGCCGGGCGGAGGCTGAGGGCTGTCCCACATCAAGTAGCAGGCGCTGCAGAGCGCGGCTGGGAAGCACGCGGATGAGCTCGGACGCAGACGACGGAGATTTCCGGGTGAACCGCAACATCAGCCGCCTCCCCGCCGAGGTCCAGGGCGTCCAAGGCCAGAAGGCTTGGGTGGAGGCGGCGCTCGCTGACTGCCAGGCAGCCTGGGGGGCGGGCCAGGAAGGACCTGGACGCCAAGCTGGCTGAGCTGCAGGCCCTCCGGCCGCAAGTTGTGCAGGACTTGGCGCGGCGGCCGGGCGAGTGCGAGGAGCTCGTGAATGTCAGGCTGGCCCTGGACGGCACGGTCGCCACCGGCCCAAGCTGCTGGAGGCGGAGAGAGCCGGCTGGAGTCTGGGACGCAGACCGTGCCTATCCATACCGTGACCGCCAGCGCTCCTCAGGTGCGCTGAGCTCGGCCCCCGCGGTCTCACCAGCCCTGGCCTCCACCCCACTCCTCAGTCCAGCTGCAGCTCTGGGCGGCTCCAGCTCCTCCAGGCATGTGTGCGCCTCCTCCAACCAGGCCGTGACTGCAAAGATTGGGACCTGCCATGGGAAACTGGCAGCCGAGTCCTACGATGTCCTCTCCAGGTGAACAGCCACTGAGGTCCCTCCTGGCCTGCCCCCTCCTGTGGCTGCCATAGAGCCTTTGGGGAAAGGAGCTGTGCGGGGGAGCATGGGGAACAGAAGGCCCACCTGAGGCTCAGCGCCAGTCCTCAGCCCACCCTTGGGGGGAAGTCTATGCCCTAAGTACCTCACCCTGTCCATGCCCCAACTAAAAAAGCCAATTTAGGTGTCTTTTCCAAAATAAAGCCCCAGGTGGTTCTGTGCGGCCACGCCTCCCCCCCCCCCCATCAAAAGGGGTTTCCACATATTTGCATCTTTGAAATGTGAGCAGGAACGGAAACTGCACTGGCAATTAATCGCTTTTAGATTTCCTGAATGCCAGATGCAGCTGACTCCAAGGAGCTATCACATTTAGGATCGGGCAGCAAGGACACAATGGCTTTTCTGTCTCTGTTTCTATCTTCTGGATGGAGGCCATTAACAGACCTGCTGAGTTGGTCTAATCAGCAAGTACACAGAAAAGAATCAGCTCTCCAGGATTTCTGGCAAATCTTAATAGAGTAATTATAAAATTTATTATGTATGTGGTTCCATGAGGGGTTTATTTTTTTTATTTTTTTATTTTTTTTAAAGATTTTATTTATTTATTTCACAGAGATAGAGACAGCCAGCGAGAGAGGGAACACAAGCAGGGGGAGTGGGAGAGGAAGAAGCAGGCTCATAGCGGAGGAGCCTGATGTGGGGCTCGATCCCAGAACACCGGGATCACGCCCTGAGCCGAAGGCAGATGCTTAACCGCTGTGCCACCCAGGTGCCCCCCATCAGGGGTTTAGATCAAAGTGAAATGTATGAGGCTTGATATCTACAAAGTCTTGTTGAGGGACAAAAGGAGGGTTTGTCACACACTCTCTGGAGAAGATGGCAGTTTGTGCCTCGCCCTGCATCCCCTTCTCTCCTCACCAGTGCGATGCTCACAGTCACAAGCTCCACAGTCTCTCCGTCCTCTCAGAGTCTCAGTTGTTCCCATGACACTTTTTGATCTCCCAGTAACTTGGAATAGCATTCACTAAGACGCATTTCTATATAGCAACAGTCAGAGGAAACTTTGTCCCATCTCAGATTTCACACGAATTCTTTTTCTGGAAGCTGCTGACAGCGTAGCTTCCAAGGATTTTCTAAGGTCCAGCATGGCTTGCGGCAGAGTCTTCTTAGAGCATAATTTCTGCACTACATAATTGCTGCACTTCAGATGACCAAGGCTGGAATGCCAGCTCCGCTTCTCACCATGTTGTGCTCTTGAGCAAGTGACCGTTCCTTTCCGAGCCTCCGCTTCTTCATTGGCAAGAAGGAGAGTGATATCTACCTGGCAGGGTTGTCGAAAGGATTAGATGAGATGACGTACTTTGTTGTTGTTTTATTCGCAGAACATGATAGCTCCCGGAATGGTGCCTTTCACCTAGACGCTCTCAAAAAATATTTACTGATTGAATTTTACTTAAGCTCAAGCCATATACCGTAGGCAAAATCTGACTTATAAAGCTGGAGTTTTTCCCAACTCTAAATGCATTTCCCCATATAAACAAAGTGATATATTGTGGTTTGACCGCAGATTGGTACTAAAGTCCTATTTAGTGCACAGCATTGCTAAAATACTGTCCATCTGCAGTGGGGAAGCACAGTCATTAAGCAAAACAAGACAACACTGACTAAAAACAGTTTTATATTTATCTTGAATGTTTGCGGTTGAGGAAAAGTAGATGTAATTTAAGGAAGAGGAAGAAGTTGTAAATAATTATTGGAGGGATCCCTGGGGAAACATCTGTGTATTTCCCAAAGACTCTCAGTGTTGATGCATCTTGATTCTGTTTAGTTTCCCGTCAAACCTTAGGACTTCCTTCTTTGATACAGGTATCCCATTAGCATCAATTCCTTGCTTATCAATGTACCAAACATTTCTTTTGGCTCACAAATGGTGGGGTTTCAAGAATATAGTCTCATTTCCCCAGAAATAGGAAACTGGAGGGAAAAACAGGATGCATGAGAGAGAAATCGAACAAAACAGAGATTTTTTTATAGTAACTCTAAGAACAAGTTGAAAAAATGGGAAGCGAACGGAGTTAAAAATAGGTGTGTGTGTGTGTGTGTGTGTGTGTGTGACAATTCTACCTCAGGCAATCATCTTAATGAAGAGGTAAGGAAAAAGCAAAGGAAAATAGCATATGCTATTTTCTGAGGGCGAAAATGGGAGCGGTGGTCAATTTCAGAATGGGAAGTTCCTTTTATGGCTTCTCTGTGGTATATCAGCCATCTGAGAACTTCGTTTCTGTTCTAAACAAGTGCGTAAGAAAAGTTTGTAAGGCAACGTGAAGGGAGGAGGCTGGGTGACCTTGGGAAGTCACTTAACCTTCTTAGATTGAAGTGTTCTCATTTATAAAATGAGAAAGTGGAACTAGACATTCTGGGAAATTTTAGTGTAAAAAATGTTAAATTTTATGAAAAATTTGTGACTTAATACCAACTAGCACTGTTTCCAGTTAGGTACAAGTTAAAATCATAGACTTTGCTTATGCAACCCAATATGGTCCTTCCCCCTCACCTCCTTAAAAAGTTATCTTCCCTAAGCATCACCATGACAACTGAGAAATAATCCTGTGCTTCTTCTAAGGAAGGGATTTTCAGACTTATACCTAGACACAGGGCAGGATATTTTTCAGGAAATATCACTGCATTTGGAACTCTCCCTAGAGTAAAAGATCTAAGGAAGAATCCCTGAAAGAATAAAAAACAGAAACTGATTTTCCTTTAAAATATAAAGAAGGTTCGTATTTGGCAGTGTTCAATGCTGCTTTAAAGAGCGTATTTTCAAGAAAAAATTGAATAAGATGTATGACAAATTTACTATACTTAAGTTTTATCAAAGGACATGGTTTTAAAATTCCACTGTGCGTGCTGTGAAACTGATCATTTTTATAAAACAATGTTACGGGGCTTCCAGAATCTCAGTTATGCATACTGAAGGGATACGGTTGAATCTGCAGTTTTGCCTGAAAAGAACATTGCACCAGAAATTAGGATTCCCAGGGCTTAGCGGTCAGTTTAACTCCTGACTAAGCATCTGATCCTGGATATTTCTTTTGTCATTCTGTCTCTTGATTTTCTATATATGAAACTGGAAAATAACTACCATTCTTTATATCAAACTCATTGCTATTCTCTTATATTTTTATGTAGAACAGAATTTACCATTATATCCTTTTTAAGGGTAATATTTAGTGGCATTAAGTATATTGATAATGTTGTTCAGCCATCACTACCACCTATTTCCATTTTTTCCATCTTCCCAAACTGTAACTCTGTACCTATTCCCTATTTTAATAATATTTCTCTTAATCCACTCAGAGTACCAACCAATAGAGTTCTCATACCATGTACTCCCTCAGTGTGGCAGTGAGAAAATAATTTTACAGAATTAAGAGGGGAAAATTGAAAACAGCAGATATGCCAGTCTGATGTCAAATCTGCTATGAAGTTTACATATCAAATTCTGATGACTAAAAGCCCATTTGGGTTACTCTCAAAATTTTGAACTCGAATGTTTGATCACTGATGTATATACTCCCCTGTGAAAAGCACACCCAGAGGAATCTTGTCCCTTTCGGTCAAAAACACCAAGGATTCCCAGAGAAGACCAACAGAGTTAAGCATTCTGGAAGAGCAGCCTTCCAAAGAAGTGGACGAATCAGGTGGGCTGGTTGCGTCTGCGCAGAAGAGACGCTCGGAGCATCATTGCATCCCAGGATTTCCCAGGCTCCAAAGCTCACCTGTCTACTCTCCATTATTTGCTGTTTATTTCGAATCCAGTTCCTTTTACTCGAAACTTTGGACCATCATTGCTTCCCTGCCTCTCCTTGCCCACATATCCCAGGCCTTCCTACCCCTCATCCACAGCTCCACCCTCATCTTGGATAAGGACGAGGTTCCCTTTTGCTTAATCGCACACGATCGTAGGTCAGCCTCCTCCACTCCCTTCCTGCCCATAGCTGGCTTACCCTTAGCCCTCTTGCAACCACAGCCACAGCCATTGGAAATGTGGTTTTCTATGTTTCATAAAAACAACATCAATATTAAATCGGATCATTTGATTGAGCCTCAATTTCTGATGCTGATTTATAGGTCAGACTTCCATGCAGAGAAATCCCATATTCAAAATCTGGTTCATTCTAACTGCACATACTCTTTAAAAAAAAAAAAAGGCAGAGCTACCTAATCATTATGTAGAAGGCATTATGCATTTGTTCATCCATTCTCCCAACATTTACTCAATACCCTGCATGTGCTAGGCACCACCTTACACACTGGGAAAATAACCATGAATGAGAAAGCTGCTGCCCTCGTAGAATTTAAAGTCTTTAGGGAAATATAGACCCCAAATTGCAATTGCAATAGTGCAGATAAGCTCGGCGATAGGAGACGTCAAGTGGGTCCGCATGAGCCATTACAGGGACACCTACCCAGGCACTGGGCTCAGACAAGTCTTCCTGAAGAAGTGATATTAAGCAGGAGCCCAAGGGAAGAAGTTAGTCAGGCACCATCGTAGGAAACCTGGAATACACTGTGTGCCATTTACAGATCATGATAATTTCATTTGTTTTTCAAAAATTAAATGTTTCTCTTATCCAAAAAGCAAAATAAACTCTTACCTGATGTGTAGGCAACAGAAAGGACTTTAAAGATGCCATCTAAATAGTAGAGTCTGCTTGTCCTTGGGGTAAATAATGATGCTGTCTCATGATAAGATTTATTTTCTTTTTGCATTTCAGTAATAAAATCATTATCAGGAGGGATCTAAGAGAAGATTTA
Organism: Ursus maritimus; assembly: GCF_017311325.1. Lineage (NCBI taxonomy): Eukaryota > Metazoa > Chordata > Mammalia > Carnivora > Ursidae > Ursus > Ursus maritimus. The sequence goes on from NW_024425008.1 coordinate 44,349,309, forward strand.
AAACTAGCCTTAAGTGTTTCTACCTAACATTTAGGATTTATGGCTAGTACGTGAGTAGAACAGATGGATGACATGAGCAAGATTTTTTAAAATAAAATGTTGGAAAACGTTGTATATTTGATTTAAAGAATCCAGTCATACATAAAGCATCAGTAATGCCTTAATGCTTTGCAACTCACATCTGAGCTCACACGTAAAAAGATGTCTGTGCCCCATCAGGGGCTCCTTACCCAGGGTCCAAAGACTTCAGGAGTTCCCCACACGCTGAGAAATTATATCCAAAAATTGTGGCCATGTACATATTAGTGGGGAGATGTTCCATGACTTCAACTGGCTACTCAACAAGGAATCCATGTCCCCCAAAAGTTCAAGAACCACCACTCTGTGGGAGACAGTAAGTGCTAAAAGGGCAATAATTACTGGGTGGAACTTTAGAGATCCTCAAATATGAATGATCCCAGATGTGGATTAAGAAATGGAGTTAGAGTTTCAAACTGAATGTGTTCTCTAGGCAAGAAAAACAACTGAAAATGTAGCAAAGATTTTGGTTAACATAAGGGTAATTTAAGGAAAGAATTCCAAATAGTGAGGACTGATCATCTTCAGGGTAGTGTTTCTAGGAAGGAGTGTAGGGTTTCCCTTTTCGAAACATTTTTAAGAAAAATATGAGGTTTTTATCTCCTAGAAATGTAAGGTGGGGTCTTCCTGGAGAAAGGCAAGAGAATATACACTGTGACAACGTAGTTCTCAGATCCTCCCTCTTCTCTTTCCTGGTCTATGGTAATATTTTCATTATTTTTTATTTTTTTTTAATGATTTTTTATTATATTATGTTAGTCACCATACAGTACATCCCCGGTTTTCGATGTAAGGCTCGACGATTCATTAGTTGTGTATAACACCCAGTGCACCATGCAATACGTGCCCTCCTTACTACCCATCACCGGTCTATCCCATTCCCCCACCCCCCTCCCCTCTGAAGTCCTCAGTTTGTTTCTCATAGTCCATAGTCTCTCATGTTTCATTACCCCTTCTAATTACCCCCCCTTTCTTTATCCCTTTCTTCCCCTACCGATCATCCTAGTTCTTATGTTCCATAGATGAGAGAAATCATATGATAGTTGTCTTTCTCTGCTTGACTTATTTCACTTAGCATTATCTCCTCCAGTGCCGTCCATGTTGTAGCAAATGTTGAGAACTCGTTCTTTCTGATAGCTTGGTCTATGGTAATATTGAGCAAATTATAACACAAGCCCATCCAAAGGCAATGGTAACATGGTTTTCAAAACACCACCTTTTGTACATAAAATCAGCAGTTAGAAAAGTAGTGTGTTTATTTTTCTGGATTTGCCAGTTGGAAGTAATGGAAAACTTCAGGCCCTATGACTTGTTTTAGGATGGACATAAAGGGCCACTGTTTGGGATTTAAGTGTTTTACATTTTGTGATCAATTGAACATAAGCCAGATCGGAGTTTAGTTTTGCAGTCTCAAGAAAGCGTCTGGCGAGTACATTTGGAGTAGAGAAATAAGAAAGAGGAAGGACATTTAACTGCTAAACCTCTCTGCAAGCATTCATCTGCATATCACACATCAACAGTTTTTGTTTTTGTTTTCTTTAAATATCAGCAGTTAGTATGCTATCTAGCAGTAGCATTTATTCCTTAGATCAGGTCTAAGCAAAACTTTGTTGGCTAATTGTTTATGGAGTTTTATCTACTTGAAATAATTCAACTGCTTTTTTAAAAAAGAAACATTTTTTAGTTAAACTTTCATTATGACTTAGCTGAGCTTTTTGCCTAATTAGCTTGTTTATAGTATTCATCACAGAAATATCAATGAAATACAGTCTCTCGATGAACCCAAGGAGTAATATAATGGAAACTACCATATTACTCATTTTTTTAATACAATACTTATGGAACCATTCTTAGTAAAAGTAATTGTAAAATATTCCCTAATTAAATAAAGACATTATTGGGGTGCCTGGGTGGCGCAGTCGTTAAGCGTCTGCCTTCGGCTCAGGGCGTGATCCCGGAGTTCTGGGATGAAGCCCCACATCGGGCTCCTCTGCTGGGAGCCTGCTTCTTCCTCTCCCACTCCCCCTGCTTGTGTTCCCTCTCTCGCTGGCTCTCTCTCTGTCAAATAAATAAATAAAATCTTTAATAAATAAATAAATAAATAAATAAATAAAGACATTATCAATTTACCAGTCCAGTACTTAAAAATCTGATGTCTATATTAATAGAGGTAGGATTGGTAAAGAGAGAATTTTAATTCTTTTTCTTAAACAAACAAACGAGCATTCAATACATGAGTCTGTAAGATTCAATATTAGTCAATGTCTATGAGTTAAAAGGACTGACAATTTCACCCTAAACAATTAATGTTGTTTGCCCCTTCATTCTTTAGAGTTAGGGTCAATCCAAGCTCGCATGGAATGTCAGTTAGGCTGACAAGGATCTCAACTATGCAGGAAAACATACATTTTATTCAATTCCCTTAGTATACCTTTATTTCTTCAAACGCTAGACTCTAATACAGACGTCTTACTTTATATACTTTCCTTATGTACGTTGTTAAGAGAAGAGCAACTAGGTATAATTACTGAAATATTAGAGAAGTCAAAGACAGAGACCTCTGTAATTAGAATTCAGTGAGACAGTTCAGGCTCCGAATAAACTGACACCTAACTAAGTCAAATCTAGGCAATCTTACAAGTTTTCTCTTTTGGGAAATCCAACAAATTTTCTCTACAGTAATTTTCATCTCCAAACTGCCAATTCTATAAGTAAAACCCAAACGTAGGCAACAGGTAATTTAAGCTGTATTTCAAGGATTTCTACAGAGAATAAACACAGTGGCGATAATAACGAGCGCGAGGAGCATAAGACCAGCCACGCGGAGAAGGACAAATCCCCAGGAAGACAGCGTTTACCGTCGGAGAGAGGTGAGCTTCCTGCAGAAACACTGTAGGAGGCTAAGGGCACCACTCTTGAAGAATGTTTCTTCATCTTTTGAAATGGTTCGCCTTGTTCACAGTGCTTTTTCTGAGTTGGTTTGAGTCTCCTGTTCTATAGAAAACACTCTGCTGTGGCTGGTGTCTGGCTGTCGACCTGGAGATGCTGCTGGAGGCTACAAGCACTGATGTGCTGTTTCCCTGGGAAACCATCTGCCACATGTTCAAGCAATGTTTGACCTCTACTAAGATTCTTCTCTTAATCAACCATTAGGCATAGTGCAAAACTATGAAAAATGAAAGGGAAAATCAAGATTGCTTTCCACTAAAAGTACAGCAGGGTTCCTGAACTAATAAAGTATTACTTTTCTAAAGATGTGTGCGTGTGTGTGTGTGTGTGTGGTGCATAATATATATTAAGATTTTTAAGTTCCATGGGATACCTGGGTGTCTCAGTCGGTTAAGCATCTGCCTTCAGCTCAGGTCATGATCTTGGGGTCCTCAGATCAAGCCCTGCTTTGGGCTCCCTGCTCAGCGGGGAGTCTGCTTCTCTCTCTCCCTCTGCCTCTGCCCCCCAACTCATGCTCACTCTCTCAAATAAATAAATAATCTTTAAGAAAAAAGATTTTTAAGTTCCAGATTGGTAAACTGATAATGTCATTATATATATGATGTTCAGCACAGTACATTAGAGAAACAGAAAATGCCCTTATGGCTATAATGTAGTGAGTGAGAAATATATAGGTATGAGATAAAGTAGAAAAGGCCAGCCTTGTGGATATTTTTTCCTAACTGTAACTTAAAGCTATTGGGTAGTCTTCAATAGGGGAGTAAGCTGGCCTTATTTATAGTTTAAAAGGATCAGGGCGGGTAATTGGAGAGTGGACTATAATGGAGTGGAGAGTTCAGGTGAACTGTGGTAGCTTTGGCTGGAATGGTGGAGTAAAGATAAGGAGCCAGAGCCAAAGCCAACACAATTTTGGAGACAGACCTGACAAGATTTGGTGACAGATTATCCAATCCAAGCCAGAAAAGGGTCGTAGAAGGCAGAGGATGGGGGCGGGGAAGCATTATGAGTAAGCCCCAAATCTCTGGCCTTTACAACCAGATGCATATTACTGAACAACAGGGAAAGAACAAATACAGGAGACGGGTCGTGGAAGACCGTGATCCATCTTCACCATATTAAGTTTGAGTAGTCGATGAGAGATCCAAGTGGCGATGTCATAAAGGCCGGTGGGCTGCAGACTGTGGCTCAGCAGATAACACTGAGCTGGACAAATAGGAGAATCCTCAAGGCGGAGATTTTTCAAATCTACAAATTTGGGTGAGGTCAGCTAACACATGGGGAGAGCCACAAGAGGAAACAGTGCTGAGCCCCCAGACCTCCAACACTAGAGATGAGGTTGAAATGGAGCCAGTAAAGAAGACAGATGCTTAATAACTAAGCGTCTGCGAAACTGACATTCGGAAAGGCCTCAAGGATGATAGCTTAATATGCCACATTTGAGATGCCAAAAGCAATTATTTTCCAGGAATTACAAATGTATTCTTGGAAGCTAATGAACTGTTTTGATTTCTGAGAACAAATTTAAGTAAGTTTGAGAAATTCCATCAAACAATTTATGCCAGCGTATGTAATTACGCCAACACATATGGCACTTAGAAACCACTCACTCCTTCAACGGCATGTGAAAATGTTAGCACAGCAAGGGAGAATCGAGCCTTAACTCAGAGCTTCCTGGCTCTGCCCGGTGAAGTCAAGCAGCTTTTACTCCTGTTTAGGATTTTATTGTTGATTTGCTGAAGGAGGTTTTGCATGCTGTTAACAGATGCTTCAAGAAAATTACCAGGAACTTCCACAGCAAACCTTCATGTTTGTTTCACAGTCACCAAATTAGACGGCCGAAGACATGAGGGGAGCAGAGATGGGCATGCAAGGGTCCAGGGGAGCCAGAAGCAGTTGGGACAGTTTAATTCCTTGCAGAAACCCCTTCAAGCTTAAACACTGGGCGAAGCCTCTTCCGGAGGATAGGGGTAGGGGATGGAAATATCCCAAGAGAAGCTGTTTTCTGTTCACTGGATTTACTTACTAAACAGGTAGATCTTACTGAAACATTTTGAAAACTTACTTTCTACTCTTTACGGCAGAGGCTACACCCCAAAGACCATTCTCAGCAGTCTACTCCTTGCGCTGTTTATAACACATTGTAGAGTGCTTTCACCATTTATAAAGCCTGCTCAAAGGCCCCATTTCATATTACCCTTCCATTCATCTGTGAGGCACTTACTATTCCTTTTGCTTCATTGACGAGGACACCAAAGCTCGAAAGAGTTGCTAAGTGTGATTTGTCACATGGCCGACAGTTTTCCAAATACATAGTCTAATATTGTTTTTATTCCAGAATCATGCATTAAGCACTTGCTGGGGGTCAAGCATTGTGCTAGAATCTGGAAATATAAAAACAAATGAGGTAGGTAATAGAAATTAGATTTCTGCTCACAGTCCACTGATACTTATTAGTGGGTTACCAGATAAAACCCCATGCAATATGTGGGATAGACTGATAATAAAACTTATTTCTTGTTTATCAGAGTCCCATTTAACTGGGCATACTGCATTTTTATGTGCAAAATCTAGCAGCCTTACAAGTCATTAGAAACATTTCATGAACCACCTAGGCCAACAGAGCCCTCCTTGTTATTTTATATTATACCAAGTGATTTGCAATGTTTCTTTTTCCAGAAAAATCCTGGAAATTTGCCAACAAAATGCAACACACAGACTGATGTTTATTGACTACACCATAATTAGACAACAAATTATAAGACTCTAGCTAAGAAAAATCTCATCTCTTTATTATATATTAAAGTACTTTTTAGTTTGCAAAGTGTTTTGCATACATTATCTCATTGGATCTTATGCAGATGAAGTGATATTGATCCCAATTTACAGATGAGAAAACCAAGGCTTAGAGAAGCCACATGACTTGCTTTGAGTGAATATTAAGTCACGGCACTCTGAAACCGGTCACCGAATCTTTAGCTCAAGTGCTCCGTTTTTTATAGGATTCTGGAAGCTGGTGACGATAACTGCTAAAGTAGAATCCTAAAATTGATTCTTCCTCCTTCAGTTTTCGATGAGGCCACAAAGCCAGAGAAAAATAGAAAAGTTGTCAAATGTTCTCCTGATCCTAAAAGCAGGGCCCGTCACCTCAGCCCACCCATGAAGGAGACCGCTCTGGGGAGTGCTGTTGATTTGGGGCGCCATGGCCCCCTTGCACCCTTTCCCCCTGAGGTGGTGGAGGGGGAGTGCTTCTCCCTCACTTTGGGTGGAGGGGCAGCTTGGCCCGTGTCTGCTAGGGTCTGGGGTTCGTAGGCTCTGCAGCCTGAGTCTCCCCAAGAGAAGTTCAAAAGTGGAATTCGGCAGCCAGAGACGCCCTGTGAGACAAGGGTATAAATTTATGAGCAGCACAGGGAGCAAACAGCCCTTCTTTCAATGACTGGGCAAAATGATATGTCCTATGCTGGGGACCAGCAAGGAAGCTGGCCTGGTGGTTTTAAAAGGGATCCTGCCCTATGGGGCGCCTGGGTGGCTCAGTCGTTAAGCATCTGCCTTCGGCTCAGGGCGTGATCCCAGCGTTATGGGATCGAGCCCCACATCAGGCTCCTCCGCTATGAGCCTGCTTCTTCCTCTCCCACTCCCCCTGCTTGTGTTCCCTCTCTCGCTGGCTGTCTCTATCTCTGTCGAATAAATAAATAAAATCTTTAAAAAAATAAAATAAAAGGGATCCTGCCCAAGATGACTTCCAAGAGAGGTGACGTGACCCCAACGGAATGGGGGTTGGGAACCCCAGGAACTGAGAGATGGGGACATCATAATCGGCCAGTTTGTGTGGATGAGGCAATGTCTTGGGACTCTCTCTTTTTTTTTTTCTTTTTAAGAGTTTATTTATTTATTTCTTTAGAGAATGTGTGCGTGACTGGAGGGAGAGGGAGAGGGAGAATCTCAAGCAGACTCCATGCCCAGCGCAGAGCCCGACTTCATGACCTAAGCCAAAGCTGAGAGTTGGACACTTAACCAACTGAGCCACACAGGTGCCCCAATATACATTAACTCTTCATTCTCATCACATCCCCATGAATGAAGTACTATTATTATCCCATTTGAAAGCAAAGGAAGCTCAAGCACACAGGCGGGTGAATTAACCAGCCAAGTTCACGCAGGTGTTGAAGCTGGGATGTAAACTGAGGTAGGCTCGTAAGCTCCACTGATTCTAGTAGGTCCTTATTTTGTTTAATCCTCAGACAACCTTACTGTTGTCCTGTGGTTATATTCAGCTAAGTCAACAGGACGTGAGGGAAAGCTCTCAGAAACCACTGATATTGTCATAGAGAAACAAATTTAACTTTTCCTTTTCTCGATGTTATAGCACCACGTGCTAAGGAAGGAGGTATGATAAATATGTTTACTTTAAGCTGAACGGTCAGGCCATAATCCCATCCACTACTCCCAAAGGCTCTGGAGATCACTGGACAAATAGCAGAGACGATGAAAGACAAAACAATGCAAAATGCACAGTAGAAATACTGAACCTCACGTGCAGTCTCTGGCTGTGAGCTTCTGCTGTCCAGTCACAGATAGGAGGCAGGTGGTAAGAAGTGAAGAGACAAGAAATCTAAAAATTCTGACCTTAACTGGTATAATAAAAATGTTAATTTATAAAAAAGCCCGCCGTCTTATGCATATTACATGGAAACATGCAAATGTATGAATATATAAAATGAGACCCTCCAGAGGAAGCTTCCAGCCAGGACTGCTGTACTAAAAGCAGCCTCAATCTTCCAAGCTCATTGATGGAGGTGCTAAAAGTCACCTCTAAAAGGAATTATCACCATTAGACTCCACCATTTTACATATTCTAAATTGCTGTTTTAATAGAATTTAATACGAACATTATTACAAACATTTCCCGAGGAGACCAGGGCATGGAACTCGCTGGTCTGGTGCTTTACAGTCAAATGGGGCTAAAGCAAGAGCCAGCCTTTCGGTTATGAGAAAGGCCGCTGCAAAGAAAGGCTGGAGGGAACACATATTACTCCTGTCTGCCCCACACCGCTTCTTCACGATAAGCACCCCTGGTTTTCCCATGAGGAACCACCCCCATTCCATTCTAGGTCAACAGTGTTTAGGGGAAGCTCACACCCCACCCCAGGCCCCTGAGTCAAGGATGGACACATAACACTGTGCTGGCCAACCAGTCTGTTCCATAATTCAGCCACACACGACTCAAAGCAGTGAGGGCCAGCTCCAGGACTCCTGCCCGAACTTTGTGGAGGGTGCTCTGTAATTGTTGAGATCCCTTATATTGGTAAAAGGTGAGCCTAGCGTTATGGGGGTCATCCTTGCCTCAAAAGAAAATGGAGAGAGACAGGGTTATCATTGTTTGGCACTCATATCAGGCCTCACCTGAACTCATTAGAACCCCTGGACTTTTCAGTTTCATGAGACAATAAATTCTGTTGTTTTGTTTTTCTTTTCTTAAGATTTTATTTATTTATTTGAGAGAGAAAGAGCAAGAGAGAGAGAGAGAGCGAGCACAAGTGGGGTGAGGGGCAGGGGGAGAAGCAGGATCTCTGCTGAGCAGGAAGCCCGATGTGGGGCAAGATCCTGGGACTCTGGGATCATGACCTAAGCCGAAGCAGATGCTTAACCGACTGAGCCACCCCGGGGCCCCTTGTTTTTGTTTTCTGAGCCCAGTTTGAGTGAGGGATCAGTCACTTGTAAATGAAGGAACCAGTCGGGCCCAATCTCCAAGGCCCTGAGCAAGGGGAGTTAACAGTTGGCCTAATGGGCCATTGCCAGTGCTTAGAAACTTCTTTAGCAACACTGCAGATTAAGTCAATTACACAGCATTTGACCTGACAGGAGATAATGAGACATGCCCCCAAGTAACCATATTGCCTTTTCTTGCCCAAAATGTATCCTGCCTCGTTAATGACAGAAACTATCCCACTTCTCATTTTTCTCTTGTGAAACCGTTTTCTCATCCTCTTTTACTCATGTGTCTAAATTAAAAAGACAGAAGCTTCATTGAAAAACCTCCACCTCCCCACCCCCGTTAACGTAGTACCTTCTGCTCGAGATTCTCTTAGATCTATAAAATTTCACGTTGGTTCATGATTACGCTCAGCTTCCTGTTCACCAAATCGTAAGTCAAAGAAAGAACATATTTATTTGTTTCATCAATGTCAGATAAAACTTTGAAATAGGATCTCAGATTGAGGATCTCATAATTCTATATTAAAATAATTCCAGGAACATTATTGCCTTCTTGGTGAGAGGCCTGGAATTTATTAGATATGGCAAAGGACAAGGTACTGATTCCGATTCATTGCATAAATGACAATGGCCGAAATCTACTAGGAGGTCTACTCACCTTGAATCTACAAGTACATATGACTACTATTTCTACCAGTAAACCTCCTGCCTTAGAAAACATGGCCTCCCAGATGTTCTACCCAGAAGAACCTTAAGAAACCCCTTTCAGCTCATGGTGCCCATCAACATCATGAATGTGTGAGGTATCATCTTAAGTCCAGCTTGAAAAAGCAAACTTTCCTCAAAGCTGACAAAAGCCAGCCTTTTTGTGTATATTAAAAATTTTCTCTCTTCTCCATTCAACACAACCCTTTCCTTTGACTGTAACAACACACATCTCATAATAAATCACCAAGTCCCTAATCTGGAAAGGTAGGCACAAGAGGGAAGGGAAAATTAAAGTTTCTTTCCAAGAGTCTCCTCTGGTTTCCGTATCTTCTAAGATGCACTATAAATATTCTAGATGGATCCATGTGTTTCCAACATCTTGACTTCATGGTGTTCCCAACACCGTGGCAACTCAAATTCCATGAATCCCACTGAATACATAGAGGAAAAATAAAGAATCCATCCCTGTCCATCTAAACCCTAATCACAAAAAGTATCAAGCACAAAAGAAATACAAAATACCCCCAGACCTTAAAAAGTGGGAGGGCGGGGGACAGAAAGCTTCAAGCCAAGAGAACACATGAACACATAGGACTGGAACCAACTGCAGACTTAAGTATTTTCTGCCTCTAAAATTGCAACTCTGAGTAACTGTCTTGTTTTATTGGGGTACTAGTTCCTCACACGCAACAATTTCCAATAGAATCTTCTTTTGACATGTGCCAAATACTATTTCAGAGCGTTAAAATGATATTTGATCTGCTCCTTATTCAGGAAAGCGTTATCCCTCTTTCATGGATGACAAAATTGAAGTTCAGTAAAATGACTGAGGTTACAGAGCAAGTAGAATCACGTGGAGCCCTGATATATTATCTTGGATAACATAATTCCCATAAGTTGGTTCGTATAGATCATCTCTATCAAAATATTACCTAGAAAAGATAAATATTTTTGTGTTCGGTCTGTAAAAAGAATCACTTGAGACTCAAAAGGGATCAGGTGAAGGTTTACAAAGGATATTAACATAAAAATAGAACTCATAGACTTGACTAAAGCCAGACAGTTGGTGTCATGTGGGATTTATGAAATAAGAGAAAATAGAAGTTTACATGAGACGGGGCGCCTGGGTGGCACAGCGGTTAAGTGTCTGCCTTCGGCTCAGGGCGTGATCCCGGCGTTATGGGATCGAGCCCCATATCAGTCTCCTCTGCTGTGAGCCTGCTTCTTCCTCTCCCACTCCCCCTGCTTGTGTTCCCTCTCTCGCTGGCTATCTCTATCTCTGTCGAATAAATAAATAAAATATTAAAAAAAAAAAAGAAGTTTACATGAGCCATGAATTAATTGGTTAATGGGGCTGACTCTGCACACCAATATAATGGCTTTCCAGTCTTTTTAAAAATTCATTTTTGTTGCTCGAGGCATTATTACAAAAGTGAAAATCAATACAGTGTTATAAAGAAACAGATGTCCTGTGAACAAAATCCTAACTAGGCTTAGAGAGGACGCAGAGGTAATTAGTCATACAATCTAAGCCTTTTTCTGTTCAATAGCAGAAACACCTGTTGCATCTTAATAATTGACTCAGAGGAAAGACGATCACGGACAGGCTAAGTTTAAAAATAGAGATGGTTTGTAAAATAAGGTGGTAATAAACAATACTGTCTCTCAGTTTCGGTGAACATTTTAGCAAAGTCAACAGAAATGGCCCTGGAATAGGAAGCCAGGGACCTGAACCACCAGGTGAGCGTAATGTCTCTGGGCTGCAGGTGCCTCATCTCGTGGATGAGTGTACTGGACTGGATGGCCACAGACAGCAAAAGTCAACAATAAACAAAAACATTCTCCAAAATAACGCAGCAGGAAATGTAGATATATTTTCTGGCTGCAGATTTGTAATTAGCCAGTTATAGTGTGACCTATTTCAAGAAAATTCAACACTTTAGCCTCAAAACTCACAAAATGAATGAACTAGGAATTATGAGAAAATTATTCATCCCACCGTTCTTTTATTTTTTTAAAGATTTATTTATTAATTTTAAAGAGAGCGCGGGGCGGGGGGGAGAGGGAGAAGCAGACTCCCCGCTGAGCAGGGAGCCCTGACACATGGTTTGATCCCAGGACCCTGAGGCCAGGACCTGAGCCGAAATCAAGAGTTGGATGGTCAACCCACTGAGCCACCAAGGCGCCCTCCACTGTTGTTTAAATGTCAACATTCTGTGGTACAATTAAAAAGAAAAGATTTGATTTATATAAATGAAAAGATCGACTACAGAATTTTAGTACTATAGCTATCACATACAGCATAATATTACATATTAATACATTACAATTTATGGACTCGATATTTTTATGAAAGACATGGCCGTCTTTATGAAGATAGGCAATTCTCATCCGTGTAGATTAACTGAGGAACACTGCAGTCTTAAAAGTGGTGGGTATACGTAATGTCTAGGCTTATGAGCCCTTGTCCTACCAAAAGTCATTGTTTGGAAATTATTATAGATTATTTTGTTTGAACATGACAGTGAGGATTACATAATCAATTCTAGTCTATAAACATAAATAACCATTGCGTTAACATAAACACAGCCTCTGTTGCTGGAGTGTCTGCAGATCTGGGCTGCTCGACCTTAGAGCATCATTACAGATTAATTGCCTTACTTCGTTATATTAGTTTATCCCACACTTGTCCATTAGTAAGTGAAATAGCAACACAGCCACTTTCTAAGGTGAAATGAGGAGGTGATTTCTAACCTTATCTAGACGAACTCCTAATTAACCTCGGTTGCATTTCTTTCCATGCTCAATGACCACTATTGTTGATAAAAGTGCATTAGTGACTGGGTACTAAGGAAAAAAACATCTCCTCCTTCAAGGATGATCTCATATAAACAACCAATTAACTTGTGCTTAGCTATTCATTTCATTTTTCCAGAAGATTACAGGTGTTTGGAATATTAAAGATCACCCTAGTAATGATGATTACCATATTTCATAAGATGTAGACTTCTCCAGTCTAACACCTCTGAAATCAGATTTGTCTTAGAGCTAATGATATCTTATAATCACCGTTAGCCAGTAGCAGCTGTGGTATAGTTGACATTGTCTTTGAATGTGTGAACTTCCTTGTAGTTCCTAGTGGAATGACGGAACAACCCCAGCCTCTTCATTGAGGTGCAGTCAATAAACCATTTAAAGACTATCGGAGGAGGAAAAGGAATCCTGGCTGTTACGTGAAAACCTTCCATTGGTACCTTCTGGCAAAATTTTAAAAATGCCAACATCATATCTTGCACTATGGGTGTCAACAGTTTGGAAGAAAATGTTGGAGACAATAACAGAGTGAAGAAATGATCTATCCCCATCACTCTTGATGGCACAGCATGGAGAATATGGACTTCAAAGACAGAATAGATGAGTGATTGAGACAATTCAGGCATTTAACTTTTCATATGTTCAAAAGAGAGATAGATGTTAATGTGTTATGTCTAAATTAGCCCAAAAGAGCCCTTCAACAAATATGAAATAGAAATTCAAAACAATAAGAAAGTAATGTGTCATGATTTCATGCCATTATTTTCTGAGACCTATATCAAATATTGGTCCATCTTTAAAATCTTAGGTGCCATGATATACAGTGGGTTTCAGCTTGGATGCCACATGCATTGAATGAGCGGGAGCTGCACAAGAAAACAAACCTGAGAGGGACTTTGAGACCACCCTGGGCTCGGTGAAAAGGAGGGCAATCAGAGATGTCTGCAGTCAAAGGTGGGGTCCCGCCATTTTTCTTCCAGTTCAGCCTCTCCTCAAAAACAATAGTCCTCCTCCCTTTCTTCATTTTTCAACTTACAAACATAAATATGGATGGTTTATGCACCTTTCTTTAAAAGGTGGGGGTAAACTGAGCTTTCAAAAAGTGCATACAAAGCACTTTTCCCTGAAAAATAAAATCGAGCTTTATTCAAACTCTTCGGCAATGCCCTGCATGATCTCCCCTCTGCATCTCATCTCCCTCACACTAGCTGTCAGATAAAATGCAGACAGGATATACTTATACGAAAAACAACATACCATTTAGCTGAAATTCAAGCTTAGTTGGGTGTCCTGTTATTTTATTTGCGAAGCCTGGCACCCCTGCCCATCGCTCACTGCCCTCGTCTCTCCATCCTCATCACCCTGCACAGCTGTCTCTGCCCCAACCCCCAAGCTCCTCAGATTTCCGCACCTGCTGCCCCCATGATCTGCCTAGCCCCTCCTCATCCTTCCCCGCTCAGCTGAAGGGTCACTCCTCAGAGACTGCTTTCTGATTCCTTAATCAAAATCCGTTCCTCTCTTGAAACTTCTCGTCAACACTTTTTCCCTTTCTTCGTAGCACCTATCCCAATTGGTAATTACTTGCTTTATCTCTGTGCTAATAGGATTAGTATCTGTATTAGTTCCTTCTTGCCGCAATAACAAATTACCAAAGCCCAGTGGCTTAAAAAAACAGAATGTGTTATTGTGCAGTTCTGATGGTTAAAAGTCTAAAATTGGCTGGTAGGGCTGTATTCCTTCTGGAGGCTCTAGGGAACAATCATTTTCCTGTGTTTCTTAGCTTCTAGAAGCTGCTTGCATTCTCTGGCTCATGGCCCCATATCACTCGTGCTTCCATCCTCACATTTCCTTCTCTGCCTCTGACCCTCCTGTCTCCCTCTCAGAAGGAGCACTGTGGTTAGATTGGGCCCATCCAGATAATCTAGGAAACTCTGCTCCAAGATCTTTAATTTATGAATATCTGCAAAGTGCCTTTTGCCATGTGAGAGGACATAGCCACAGATTCGGGGATTAGAATGTGGCCATCTTTGAGGGGTCATTATTCTTCCTCCCACAGCATCTCACAGACTGTGAAAATGGACCATGTCTACTTTTTCCCACTGTATCTCTGGGGGCTGGCATATAATGGGCACTAGATAAATGTCGGTGAAATCAATGAATATATCTTTTATGTTTCCCTACTTTGGAGCAAATAGCAAAATCCCTACACAGTTCACCAACTAGAACTGACTAATCGGAATACTTAATTCAGAGGTATGCTACTTCCAAAGGCAGGCAGACAGGTAAGAAATCCTGCATGTGCCATGGCAGCCTCAGATGCGTACCCAAGTTTTTTTTTAAGTAGGCTCCACACCCACCATGGAGCCCAACGCAGGGCTTGAACGCACAACCTTGAAATCAAGACCTGAGCTGAGATCAAGAGTTGGATGCTTAACCAACTGAGCCACACAGGCGCCCTTACACCCAATGATTCTATGCCTTCTTTCATCTCTCCTTCCCTCTCAGAAGCATCGGATGCATCTGACTTCTCTTTCCATCTTTAAATACTTACCCCTTAGCTTCTGGACTCCGTAGTCTGCTGGCTTTCCTCCTTCTTCTCCAAGAGTTCCTTCCTAGTTTGCTTTCCTGGTATGACTTCTCCACCTGACCATTCATGTTGGAGCGCGTGAGGCCTCGGTGCAGACTCCCTTCTCATCTCTGACAGCGCTCAGTCCCCTAGGTGACCTCATCCAGGCCTGTGGCTCACAGCCATTTATCTGTGGATGGCTCCGACATCACAGGTCCTGCTCCCTACTTGGTACCTTTACCTGACTGTCTAATATTATCCCAACTTAGAATGTCCCGGATGGAACATTTTATTCCTGTCACTCCCAAATACAATTCTCCCCTTAGAGTCCACCTGACAACAAAGAGCATCACCATCCAACCACTTAACATTCTTCTTCAACATCCAATTCATTAGCAGCCTCTGTTGATTCTGCCCAAAATGTATCTCACAGGCATCCACTTCCCTCCAGTTCTGCGCCCATCACCCTACTCCATACATCCAGCATCTCTGGCCTGGTCCGTAGTCATCTGCCAACAATCTCCCTGCTTCTAGCTCTTCCTTCCTCCTATACTATGCTCTGCACACAGCGGCCAGAGTTCAGCCTTTTAGAAATGTCAGTCAGACCATGCCATTCCTCGCTTAAATCCTTCCAATAGCTTCCCTGCGCTTAAATGCAGGCTTGTTCTTTTGGCTTTCAAAGCCCTCCAAGACCAGACCCCTGTCCACCCTCCAGCCTCATCTCATGGAACTCCTCTCACTCACTGGTCCCTGTAATGTTCTCAAACCCGCCAAGCTCATTTATGTGTCAGTGCCTTAGCCTATGCTGTTCTCTGTACCTGGAACTCTTCCCCAGCCCCCCGCGTGGCTGGGAACTTACCCTCCCTGAGGTCTCAAACCAAGTATCACCTTCTTAGAGGTGATTCCGTAAAGCCTGTATCTAAGTAGCTACCTTCTCTGTCACACGCCATTCATTACCTTGTCAGTAGCCTTCAGGCACATATCAAAATCCAAAATCATCTTCATTTATGTGTCACCTGTCCCTCCCATTAGGGTATAAGCTCTTGTCAGTCCTGTTCACAACTACATTAGGACCTAACACAAAGCAGGCGCTCAAAAAATGTCAGCGGACTGACTTAATAAATGAACAAATAGTTTAATAAGACTAAACAACCCAGAGTTTGCCAAATATATCAATATCAGACTTTTATTTGTGCAGTTGCTTCTTGGAGAGGCTCCAGTGGGGCATTCTGAGAAATGAGTCATCCTGGGGCTGAACAGGAATGGTGGGGGTGCTGAACTGCCTGCAGCCCCATGAAGCCCAGCCAGGGCACCCCAGCTGGCACTGGTATCTGAGGGCACCCCCTTTCTCTGCCGTGCTGTGACAGATGAGGGACAGCAGCAACTACAGATACTAAAATTGCTGTGTCCCAAGGAGTAACTCTGAGTACCAGCCGCACCACGCAGGCACCAAGAGGAGCCAGGACGGCCCTCGGAGCATAAGGAGAGAAGTGTTCCTCCTCACAGTCAAAGGGAGGGACGTGATGCAGGCACGAGCCGTGGCCAGACCAGCCACTGAAGCTCCATGGCAGTGGCTTGGGAAAAATGTCTCTGTCCGTGAGTGTGAGCTGAGAGCCCTCGTTACCCGAAGTTTCATCCTTCCGAGATACCAGGCCCAAAGGGGCAGGAGGGACCAGAGAGAGGTTTATCCTCCTTCTGTGTCAAGAGAAAGTGCTGGCAAGTGGGACCCTAGTTGGGCACAGCAGGAGGCAGGGACTGCACAGCAACAACAGCCAGAGAACGGGTTTCTTCTCCTGGACAAAATAACAAACCAGATCAACACACTAGACTGCATAAGCATCCCAGGTTCCTAGAGGACCCTCAGGAAGGAAGCTCCAAGAGGAAAGAAAGACATTCAGGCCACAAACAGGAGTCTCTAACACAAATCTCAAATGGGATGTGACCTAATTTCATTTCCCAAGTGGGTAAATGTTTGGTTTGGATGAAGCTAGAATTTTCCAGAAGCTTTTGTGGGCTTGATTATGAATTCCACAGGGCTCATATTTTAATGACTGTCAGTGAACCAGAAACAAGAAATAATGATAAGAAATCATGGACAGGGGCGCCTGGGTGGCAGAGCGGTTAAGCATCTGCCTTTGGCTCAGAGCGTGATCCCGGCGTTACGGGATCGAGCCCCACATCAGGCTCCTCAGCTATGAGCCTGCTTCTTCCTCTCCCACTCCCCCTGCTTGTGCTCCCTCTCTCGCTGGCTGTCTCTATCTCTGTCGAATAAATAAATAAAATCTTTAAAAAAAAAAAAGAAATCATGGACAGGCATTGGGGTGCTTTGTCCTTGTTTCCTCAAAAATCTTTCAGCCAGGTATCTCGCTCTTGGTAACTAAAAACCAACCATGATGTGTCCTCATTCCTTCCCAGGAGGAATCCAAAAATTACATGTTTGAAGCATTTTTTCCCTCATTTGGATCAGTGGTTCTCAACAGGGATGATTTTGCCTGTCGGGACATTACATCAAGTTTCGAGATGCTTTGGTTGTCATGACTTGGGGGACAGGTTGCTATTGGTATCTAGTGGGTAGAGGCTGGGATGCCGCAGAACATACTACAATGTACAGGACTGTAGCCCCGCCCCCACAAAGAATTATCCTGCGCAAAATGTCAAATTTTGTAGTGCTGAATGGGAGAGTCCCGATTTACACTAAAATGTACTCAAATCTCTTCTCTGCTGTGGCTCTGTAATTATGAGAAGAGGGAAAATGATTTGTGATATTGAACCAAAGCTGACAGTTCATCTTGCAAACAATTCTAATCCAGAGCAGTTTAACCAAGCACTAATTTCCTTTTTTATTTAGTGCTGATGCCACCTCATGGAAGATTCTGCCTGAGTGTTTTCTCCAAGCATTTTCCCCACCATTGAGTAACCGCTTTAGATGGCAGCCACCCCCTTCAGACTGTTAGAAACATTTTCCTTCAATATATTAAAAAACCTCAAGTACATATTCCTTTGGAAGTTCAATATCACAAAAGTCACAAGGCCATTTACAAGGATTACTTTCAAAGGCCTTTTATGGTTACGATTAAATAAATTATATGTTCAGTGTACTGGCGCTTTAGAGAAGAGATAAAAGCAGAATCCCTGCCCTGGAGGGCTTGCAATGCCCTGCTAGGCCCAAGAAAATAAGGCATGAAAGAGGACTTCAGTGTGACGAGAAGAGTCAGGTCTCACTGGGGGAAAAATTCACAAGGGAAACTATTTCAAAGAGAGGACCTAGCGAAACCAAGGCTAGTCCCTCTGCTAAAGAACTGAGCGAATGGAAGGCAGCTGGGGCTTCAGCATCACTCACTTACACCTGAGGTTAATGTGGAAAGACTCACTGGTGGGCAGAAGGGGGGGCTCCCAGGGACCATCTCTGAAGCTGTTGGCTCAATGTCCAACCTCATAGTGATAGTAGTTCAGCTTTGGGCCTTTGGTTTTTGTTGTTGTTGTTCTTATTTGTTTTTGAGAGACAGAGAGAGAAGACGCACAAGTGCTAGTCGGGGAGGAGATCATGACAGGCATTGACCTGAGATCATAACCTGAGCGGAAATCAAGAGTCACGTGCTTAAAAGACTGAGCCATCCAGGTGCCCCATCAGCTCTGGGCCTTTGATTCACTTTCCAGCCCCACAAATATAGATACCAGAGAAAATTCTGGAAACACAAATGTATTTCGCTTTCTGTCTGCTTCCTAATCAAGACCACAGTTATATTCTGAAAATGTGGCACCGGAGTACTATATGCCAGGGAGCAGGTGGTGCTTGCTGCCATGTGCAGAAGAGAGGCCCTGAAAGAGATGGCCACCTTATCAGGTCTGGGGGCGCCGTTGGTTGGTGTATTAGTCTACAAGGGCTGCTGTGACAAGCATCACAAACTGAGTGGCTTAAACAACAGAAACTTATTGTCTTAGAGTTCTGGAGGCCAGAAGTCTGAAATCAAGAAGTCAACAGAATTGGTTCCTCCTGAGGGCAGTGAGGAAGAATCTGTTCCATGCTTCTCCCCCCGCTTCCGGTGGTTTGCTGGCAATTTTTGACGTTCTTTGGCTTGTAGAAATGCCACCCTATCTCTGCCCTCATCTTCACATTGCGTTCTCCCTGTGTGTTTGTGTTCAAATTGCCCTCTTTTATAAGGACACCAGTCATAGTGGATTAGGGGCCCACCCTCCTCCAGTATGGCCTCATCTTAACTAATTATATCCACAATAACCCTACTTCCAAATATGGCCACATTCTGAGGAACTAGGGATTAGGATTTCAACATAAGAATGGTTGGGGGATAGAATTCAACCTATAACAGAAGCTGTAAAGAAGGGAAGACTTCTGAGCTCCCAGCATTCCAGCTTATTTTAAGGTCTGTTGACGATGCCACAATGCCTCCAAACCAGAGGATGTCTGAAGCTCTTGTCACAGCTTTTGATTCTATACTCCATGGTGGCCCCTACTGCTCAATCAATGGTAGCTATGCTTCTTCAGAGCTTAGCTGGAGCCATCTGGGACATGTCTCTCCCCACTGGCTAGAGTACCCTTGTCAATTCAGCGTGTTCCTTAGTGTGTATCAGAAAGGAAGAGCTGACACTGAACCACCACCCTTCTCTCTTCTTCCTTTAAAAAATAAGTGACAAATAAATTATTAATAATCTCTTTCTAGAATTGCATGTTATTCAACAATAGTTGAATGCCTGCTCTGTTTGGGGAGGAGGGGGGCACTGCGCCAAGAGCTGTGGAGGAACAGAAGACGGACAGGTATCTGTCTTGATCAAGACTACTGCGGGCCAGACTGCTGAAAAATCAAGCAAAAACAAATCAGCGTATTTTTATATCCAAGTGATCTAGGACCTAAATTGGGGCTCAGAATCCAGGACGATTTTGAAAGCCCCAGTGGTGGGGGGGTATTTAGGGCTGCAGCAGAGTGTGTGTGACATCACTCTCGGGGTTGCAATCCACAGATGGTACCTACAACGAGCTTGTACCACGCACAGCCATGTACTATGGCTCCACATTTACCATCTTCTCTTCAGTTTCTCAGCCTTGTGGTACCACCCCATCCAAAGCTGTTGCTATGGGAGGAATGCTATAGACATCGCTCTAGACTGAATATTGCCCCTAAATTCATGTGCTGAAACCTAATCCCCAATGTGATGGCCCTTGAAGATGGGGTCTTTGGTAGGTGATTAGACCATGAGGGTGGAGCCCTCATGAATGAGATTAGTGCCCTTACGAACAAGATCCCAGATTGCTCCCTTGTCCCTTCTACCATGTGAGGACACAGGAAGAACGCAGCCATCTATGTACTTGGATGTGGGCTCTCACCAGACACCAACTCTGCTAGTGCCTTGAACTTGGACACCCCAGCCTCCAGACCTGGGAGAAATAGATTTCTGGCTATGAGCACCCCAGTCTCTGGGGCAGCCTGAGTGGACAAGGACAGCTGTATTCCTGCCAGTGCCCACATCGCAGGCTTCCATGACCCTTTCTTGGTTCTTGCTGCCAACACCTACAGACTGGCACTCTACACCAACTCTCAGCTCATGTTTGAGTGTCACACAAAACCAGTTCTCAACAGCGTCGTGCCTCATTCACCACCCATTACAAACTGCCACGGTCTAGAAACAATCATTTCATAGATTAGTACGGTTATCCCTAGTGTCACTCTCCCACTCGTTTATATCCTAATGCATGTGATCACCTAATCCCATAACCCCTGAGGAAGAAAGGGAGAGGGCTGCTCCACACTGCTGCCGGGATCATCTTCCTGAAGCTCACGGTTGATCCCGTCACTCTCCCATTTGAGAGTCTTCGAGAGTTTCCCTCGTGCCCAGAGTGAACGCTGCGTGTGTTAGCATAGGTGATCCCACGATTTGCTCCGTCTCTTCCCTCCCTGCATTGCCGGCCTCGTCTTCTACTACCGTCCCTTCACATCCTGCATTCTAGCCAAACCGGACTGCTGGTTTCATTGCAACATTTTATTTTACTTCCCACTGCTGTGCCTTCATTTTTACTGTTCTGCTTGATATTCCTTGCCTCCGTGATATATGCCAAATCCTATCCAATTCCCCCAGTAAGAACCTACCCTACCCTCGTTCTGTGCTTCCATGACATTGTCAGTGTAAATGGTTTAGCACAATTATCACATTCCGTGTGACTTCACTCATAATTGTGCATCTTGTCTTGGCTGGTAGATACTATGCTCCGTAAGGGATATACACGCCTGTTTCCTCAAAGCACCGAGCACACGGACTTACACATGGCAGGTGCTTAGTCAAGATTCAATCTCCACTAGACACCAAAGCTGCCAATGAATCAGGAAGCACTCATTTAAGCACCCTCTGGGTCTTTGACTCAAATGGTTTTTTTTTTTTTTTTTGCTTTCCTTGATTTCCTCTCTGCCCAAGTCTTTTCCATAGGAATTAGTTTCGAAGTGTGTATTTTCCCCTTTATCTTTCCCCTTTTGGGGGATGGAGGTGGATGGGGCAAGAGATTCCCACCTTGGCTTCTTAGTCCTTTCCTAGGATTTGATCCTGTTAGGATATTCTCTGTTAGAAAGCACTGAGCAAGCAGAGGAAGACAACTATCATATGATTTCTCTCATCTATGGAACATAAGAACTAGGATGATCGGTAGGGGAAGAAAGGGATAAAGAAAGGGGGGGTAATCAGAAGGGAGAATGAAACATGAGAGACTATGGACTATGAGAAACAAACTGAGGGCTTCAGAGGGGAGGGGGGTGGGGGAATGGGATAGGCTGGTGATGGGTAGTAAGGAGGGCACGTATTGCATGGTGCACTGGGTGTTATACACAACTAATGAATCATCGAGCCTTACATCGAAAACCGGGGATGTACTGTATGGTGACTAACATAATATAATAAAAAACATTAAAAAAAA
Organism: Ursus maritimus; assembly: GCF_017311325.1. Classification (NCBI taxonomy): domain Eukaryota; kingdom Metazoa; phylum Chordata; class Mammalia; order Carnivora; family Ursidae; genus Ursus; species Ursus maritimus. The sequence continues at coordinate 44,371,052 of NW_024425008.1, forward strand.
TAAAATAAAAATAAATTAAAAATAAATTAAAAAAGAAAGAAAGAAAGAAAGAAAGAAAGAAAGAAAGAAAGAAAGCAAGCACTGAGCACAACTTTCTACCACTGATCCTTCTGATACATCAGTGTAGGCTTTAAGTAAGAACTGAGGAGCTCTCGTGCTATGGATGTTTGTCCTTTCATGAACCTTCTATATTAACAACACATCGCCACTGGTGATTTGGGGGTTTGTGTGTGTGTGTGTGTGTGTGATATTTTACCCTACTGCCTCAGGTTGGGTTGCTAGAAAGGCTATCCCAATATCATGCACGCATTATTTCCCCAAAACTACAGGATTTGTTGCTGGTCCTTGCTTGTCTCCACTGCACCAAATAGCATTTCACGTGAGATTCTGTGCAGCTGCAGAAAGTTCCCACAGCCAACGGGGGCTGGAGAGTCCTTCTCCACACCCGCTGTCCCGACTCAGAAATCAGGCCCTGACTATGATTTCATTAACATAATAATACTGGTGGATAATTCATTACTCTGGGGAATTTGAGGTTTCGAAGCATCCTAACCTAATTCAATAAAGAAACCTAAGATGAGAGCAGTACCAAAAAAGAAAGGTTTCAGGTGTGTTTGCCACTAGTTTTACTATATACAGCACACTAAGTATGAACTCAGGGTAAATTACCATGTCACTGAGGAAGTTACTTAACCTCTGTGGGTCTCAATCACTATACCTATTCACAAAGCTTTTTTGAGAATCAAGCAAGAATGCATATAAATCGTGTCGGCAGCGTGCCTGACCCGTGGCAAGTCCTCAAGGAGAAGTAGCTATGACGATCGTGAAAACCCGGGCAAGTTGCTTTTCTCCTTGGTGACTCTATTCTTCCGTCTTCAAAACAGAGATAAAAGTTATCTTTTAGTGTCATCTGATAAGAGTGTTTTATAACTTAATGCCCATTAAATGCACCGAGAGTCTCGGATGAGAGCCTCTCTGTGAAGGCAGAAATTTATACTATTTTTCAGAGAAGCAGTTAGCTATGATTTAATACGAAATATTTGTTCGCCTAATACTTTATTAATAAAACTGACGCCACATATGTAAGCTTTCTAAATGTTCCAATTCATTACTCTAAGTGCCTCTTTATCAAATGGAAACATCTGTGTTGAAACAACTTTGATTCGGTGCTTATCACAGTGACGGTGGTACTCGTCAGGGCTACAATAAATTTCTTTGCATGTTTGCATATATTTGAGATGCTCAACAATTAATTAGAGAGGGAAGATGTTCCTTTAGTAAAAATAAAACAGCAGATCGGGAAAGAGGAATCCTTATTCATCAGGTTCTAAGGGACTTTCTGACATTTTTGTTCTTTTTCTTTTTTAGTTTAAGGACAAATCACTGATTCTTAATTTGAATGCCAATTTCTAAACTGAGATCCTGTTTAAAGTCAGATATGGCTCTGGTGGCCAAGGTTGTTTGGAGAAATGCTAAGAGTCATGAATAGTCAAGGTTTGTAAATACGGATGTCACCTGCTCTGCTACCCCAGCCCCAAATGTGAAGCAGGCCGACTAACAAACCCTGGAAGAGTGCCTGGCGCACAGGAAACAATATATGTTTCTAATAAATAAATAAGCTCATTTCTACACTTCTAGGGCTTGTGCTCACGAGCAAGAAAGCAATCCCATGGTGGGTGGGGACAGTGATCTCCCGCTCACATGAGGAAACAGTACATTCTCACCCACAGAGGTTCACCAGGCTCCATTCCTGTGTATTCCTCATGCCTACTGGGTCATACTGTCAAGCTCCAGAGTTTTCCCAATCTATTTTATTACATTATTTTACCAGCCCAACCTAGAGGAGACAGACATATGACCCAACATTAATGACTTTTTGGTTATACTCCCACCTCTTATGGATCTTTTAATATGATCTTGGCAATGCAATGATTTGAAACCAGTAAGTAACTATAGTGATAATAAATCAGTAAGAACAATCGGATACTCCTGAGAATAGAGGTCAGCTTCCTAAAAGACTTGAATTCGGACATCAAAGTAGTAGCTACTGTGTGAAGGAAAACGAGGGCTATTCACATCCGGAAGGGAATGTGTTCTCTGTGGAAGAGAACAAGGGCCCTAACCTCGAAAGCAGTGGGTCTCCAACTTCAGCGAGCGTCAGAATGCCCAGGAAGGCCTGTTCAAACAATTTGCTTGGCCCGTTCTCAAAGCTCCTGACTTAGTACGTCCGGAATAGAGTCTGTTCGTCTGCAGTTTAACGACTTCCCAGGGAGTACTGGCCACACTTTGAGAACCACTCCCCTGAAGTTTAGATCGACGGTTACAAACTCAGGGGGGTTCAACAGCCAGACAGCAACATAAAGGACTGGGTGTAGCAACAGGGAGTAGCAAGGCCTGTGGTGGGCTGCAAAGTGTATTCATGATATAACAGCCACTCAAACCAAAAGCATTAGTGGAATCACAGTGCGGCAAGGCAGACGTCTGGGAGCCTGGCTCAGCTGTTCGCTTGCCACTGTTCGCTCCAACACCTCGAAATGTATGCTTTAAAGAACCACAGAAATTCATACCATAATCCGAGTTTTATGACTTGGATTAAGCCTCTTCTTTCCCTAGTCCTTTCTCAGAGAAGTTACAGATCATTCGTGATCACGGCATCATACTAAGTCACGCCCACTGGAAATGAACTGACCTTGCCACCTGGGACGAGCTGTGATGAGAGCATCTTCTAAGACTCAGCAAGGTGTGCTGTGTATTTTGCATCTTCCCCTCCAGACTCACTCTCCGTCCTCCCCACCTTGCTGTGCTCCCAGAGGCTGACCACTGGGGACTGACGGAGCTGGGCTTCCTTGCCTTCCAATTCCTGGCTGGGATGGCCCGTGCGAAGCAGGCACAAGAGAAGGAGACCGGAGGCAGCAAGAGGGAGCGGTCGCCCGCCCCGGGCCGCGATGGTCAGTGGTGCCGCTATTCTAGGGCCGCAGCTCCCATCGGGCGGCCCTCTCCTGGGCTTACAGACACCTCTTCTAGGAAGCCTCTCCTTTCCCTGATCACTTCATGTCTAAGGATGCAAACAGCTCCCTGCTTCCCCAGTCCTTGCTGGTCTCCCTCGGCCCTGACCGAACCTTTTTACTAGTCCCTCTGTTGTATTCCATTCGCTCGCCCCTTGTGAAGGTCCTGTGTTCCCCACCTAGACCCTGCCTGATTCAGTTTTATTGGACAAGATGTGGAATATTCCTTATTAGTATCAAAATCACCTAAGACAATCTAAGCAGCCAAAAAGCAAACAGTAGAACAGTGATCATTTATTCTTTGGTAAAACCAAACACTAAATGCTGCTCAGTTACGGAACTCACATTTTTTTCAAGTACCAATCAAGCATTTTACTTGTGGAGCCCAGGTTCAGGTTGTTCAGGGGAAGACCGGATAAGCACAAAATCAGCTTTACACGAGGGATCCTGCTGCCGAAGCCTCAGGATTTGTAGTGCTGTCATGGGCCTCCAGGCTCGGCAGCTTCTGAAAGCAGTGATGGGAGCCCCTGACAAAGAGACTGTCTGTTACCATGCGGGGACCCCAGAGCCAGGATGCAGTGCACACATCTGACATCGCAACACGACTATTCACATTTCTCCAGTCTGTGACACATGTGGGACAAACATCAATCCTTTAGTTCTGCAGGGTTCTGGCAATGGAAAACGCCACAGGTAACTAAAAACAGAACTTGATGATCTCCATAAATTGGTCACCTGGTGAAATCAGGCTGCCAGGGCCTTGTTAGGAGTGACAGATCAGGATCACTTCTTAGTCGGTGACATGAAAACACAAACCATCCTGGGCCATGAGACAAAGCCACAAACGGGAGATGGGAGATCGGTGGCTCGCAGGCACGGCACAATCCACAGGCATGTTACCAGCCCAGACAGTGTTTTCATTTTGTTCATTTGGTTGCCACCATGTAATACTTGGAGGATTTCATATAAATATTCGGTTTTCAGCTTTTACTGAAAAGAATGTTCTCGTAGCAGTCTGATGCTGTACATGGAGTAGAAAACTTGATAAACCTTGGGGCGCCTGGGTGGCACAGGGGCGCCTGGGTGGCACAGCAGTTAAGCGTCTGCCTTCGGCTCAGGGCGTGATCCCGGCGTCATGGGATCGAGCCCCACATCAGGCTCCTCCGCTATGAGCCTGCTTCTTCCTCTCCCACTCCCCCTGCCTGTGTTCCCTCTCTCGCTGGCCGTCTCTATCTCTGTCGAATAAATAAATAAAATCTTTAAAAAAAGAAAGAAAGAAAACTTGATAAACCTTGATGGAAATATTAATGGCTATAAACTAATAAGAGAATGAGAAAGGTTCGATGTGGCCCAACACCTAGAGAGACACTAATAATCACGTATCTGTTGATGGCAAGGCAGCCACTAGAGAGATGGACAAAGAATACACATTTAGGTCAGCCTGAGGTTCAGCAAGCACATGCTTGTGATTCCATCATTGCTAAGGAACGACTGCGTCCAAGGGCATTATCTTCTCCTTTGTCACTGGAATGGTGGGAGACATCCATTTAACGGGTAGCGTGGGAGTGGGAAGCTGGACAGCCCAGCTCTGGTCACAGTTTGGTCACAACAAACTCAGAAGGAAAACCACGCTTCCCCCCATGTGTGGTAATAAATGTATCAGCTACTGGGAAGGTTCTTCTATGAAAACCCGGCTTTTTGACCTCCAGACCTGTCCCATTGCCTAGAAGACATTAGGCCACAGTGACAGATAAGGCTCCAGGTTTGAAAACAGAGCCTAACCAGTACTGAGAGTAAGAAATGACATTGGATTCCCTGGGCCTTCCAAGAAGGTGAGCAGGCTGGGACCGTGTGCCCCCCTTTCTGCCATGGACTAATTTAATGACGTTTCCACTTCAATGTGGGACCAAACCATTCTAGGGCCCTTCTTTCATCTTCTCTTTCTCTCGCCTTTGTCATCCTCACTCTTTAAAACACACACACACACACACACACACACACACACAGACACCACTTTACAGATAGAGAACAAAAGAGGTTTACAGAGAAAAAAACACTTGCCAGAATGGAAAACATTCCATTTCTCAGCTCGGGTCTTCCAGTCGGTCCACCCAGACTCTTCCCGAACTCTGGCTAATGCACACCACAATTCAAGTTTTAAATAATAATAATAGCTAACATTTAACTGCACTAAGCATATAATTATGGACCAGGTAGGTGTATATCACTTTATTTAGACCTCTTCTTCCTCTTCCTCCTCCTCCTTCTCTTCTTCCTATCCACCCCCTTCCTCTCCTTTTCCCTCTTCTTTTAGTTTCAAGTTTTAATTTAAATTCCAGTTAGTTAACACACAGTGTAACATTAGTTTCAGGAGTAGATTTAGTGATTCACCACTTCCATACAACACCCGGTGCTCATCACAACAAGTGCCCTCTGTAATCTCCATCACCTCTTTAACCATCCCCCCTCCTACTTCCCCTCCAGCAACCCTCAGTTTGTTCTCTATAGTTAAGAGTCTGTTTCTTGGTTTGCCTCCCCCCCCATTTTCATCTGTTTTGTTTCTTAAATTCCGCATATGAGGGAAATCATATAGTTTTGTTTTTCTCTGACTTATTTTGCTTAGCATTATACTCTCTAGCCCGATTCATGTCCTTGAAAATGGCAAGACTTCATTCTTCTTGATGGCTGAGTAATATTCCATTGTGATTGTATACACACACACAGACACACACACACACACACACACACACACACACACACGACATCCTCTTTACCCATTCATCAGTTGATGGACATCCGGGATCTTTCCATAATTTGGCTCTTGTAGATAATACTGCTATAAAGATCAGGGTGCATGTGCCCCTTTGAATCGCTGTTTTTATATCCTTTGGGTAAATACCTAGTAGTGCGATGGCTGGATCATAGGGCAGCTCTATTTTTAACTTTTTGAGGAACCTCCATACTGTTTTCCAGAGTGGCTGTACCAGCTGCATTCCCACCAGCAGTGTAAGAGGGCTCCCCTTTCTCTGCATCCTCGCCAACACCTGTTGTTTTCTGTGTTGTTGATTTTACCCGTTCCGACCTGTGTAAGGTGATAGCTCCTTGCAGTTTTGATTTGCTTTTCCCTGAAGATCAGTGATGTTTAGCATCCTTTCATGTGTCCTTTAGAGCTCCTCTTTTAATTCTCTTGACACACCTGCGAGGCAAGCACCAGTCTATCTCAGTTTTAAAGTTGAGGAAACTGAAGCTCAGGAACGTTCAAGGTCATCCCAACAGTAAGTGGCACAGCCGGGATTCAAAATTGATTTCTCTGATCCCAGAATCTGAGTAAATATATCACACCGAATATACTAAACTCGTTTCCTCAGAGGTTGTCATGGAAAAGTCCTTTGTCGCCTGTACAGACCAAAAGGAAGGCACAGAGAAGTAAACAGTTTCCTCAACATCACAGTCTCTACATGAGTAAGTGTGAACAGGGACCCAGAACTTGAACTGGGGTATTCCCAGGGTTCCAAATAAACAAATTCTGCCCAGTTCTGTTTTCCTCATTCAGCACAGTATCATGCAAGCTTCACTCTAGGTAAGATTATAAATCAATGACCTTTGGCCTTCCAGAGCGTGAGGGCAGCCTTCAGACTCTTTTCAACAAAGAGCTGGGGCCTCGGTCCTTCCCCAGAAGGGAAGGAATTCTGCCAGCAACCTGCATGAGCTGGGAACGCCACTTGGTGACACCTTGATTGCAGCATTGGTAGGCCCTGAGCAGAGGACCCAGTTAAACCATGCCCACCCTCCCAACCCGCAAAAACTGTGAGATGGTGAATGTGTGTTATTTTTAGCCATTAAATTGTAGTAATCTGTTACATAGCAATAAAAATACCTGATAAACCATAAAACAGGGATATTGGCCAAAAAAAAATGCGTGTCTAATTTTTTTCAACTGACAGCAGTCCCTCAGAGAATTCAGAAGCAGGCAAGAAAGCTCTCAAAGCAGTTTTTAAGGGCTTCGTTCTGGGGGATCTAGTATGTGGGCGGCACTGAGCTTAGTGGAGGTTTCCTAGAGGAGCCAAGGATGCCCCCAACACTGCCCCCAGGGAGACAGAGACTCCAAACAAGCAATTGTGATATAGGAAGTTCGAGAAGAGCAGGGTCTAGAACCCAAGCTGTGGAAGGAAGGTGGGAGGGAGGTTTGGCAAGAGCATCAGAGAGGGATAACTTAGGATTTAGACCTTCCAGGAAGAGGAGTGAGAGCACCTCACAAAGCAGTTTATTATTACTCTGGTGAAGTAAACAGGCCTAGTTCTGCTTTTCCTTGGTGAAGCCCTCTTTGACTTCTACTAATTCATATTTAATATTTCCTAATCCCAGAAAGATCGAAAAGCTACAGAAGGGGTAATGGACACTGGCTACTATTGGTAACGCACTCACTCCTCTTACTGGCCCAGCGCTCCCATCCTGCAGCACCTGTGACTTCGGAGGTTTGTGTTGGAGCACTGGAACCACCTCACCGTGCAGAGAGCTAGGGGTGCCTGGGAGGCCTACTGCCACTTCTACCCCAGTGCTCCCAGCCGGCAGCCAATGACATGATGGACCAGTGTGGAAGGACAACAGCCCAATTCTTTCCCACGAAGCAGGACAAACTCTAGAATAGTTAATACTCCAGAGCTCCCAAGAGAATCAGACATCACTGGAAACCACACCCTTTCTGAGTTTCTTCTCCATTCCCTCGCCTGCTCCCTTGCTGGGGATGTTCCTCCTTAATAAATCTCTTACACTCAAATCCTTAGCTCAGGACCTGCCTCAAGGAGAACCCAAGTTAAGCAAAAAGAGAAAGAGAAATAACCCATGGCTCTAGACATGTGGTGTCTGACTGAATTTTGGAGCTTATTGATTTACTTTGCCCAGAGAACATATCTAGAATGTTCTCTGAAGTGGGGTGAGTCAGAGCATCATGCCCCTCCCCCAAGGTCACATACTTCTTCCTAAGTGCTCCATCCTCTGGTGCCCATTCCTAAGGTCCAACACTTCTTGCCCCCACCCTGCAGCTGCTGCCACCCTCCCCCAAGCCACCAAGGAAAAAGAGCCTGCGAACGATCTACATGACCTGGACAAGGGACAATGTGGCTGAGTCCGACACCCACATTTAAAAGTGAAAACATTTTTTTAAAAGGTGAAAAATTAAGACTTGTAAGTGATCTCAAGAAAAACTATAATAGGAACAGTGACCTTAGCTCTCGAACCCAAAACTTGCACCATGACAACATACACTATGACCCATACTCTCTCTCTAATGGTTTATTATGGAGGAAAAATTCAGACCCCTGGAACTTTTCCCTACTAACTACACAAAGATATGCTACTGGCCCCCATGAAACATGTGAAATCAGGACAATATTCACACTATGAATATGTAATTGTAAAATAACTCTCCTAAAAAGGGAAACCCTTCCCTGTATCATATATTGCTTTCATTTATGCTTAAAATCTACTTAAGAGGGCTTGCCGTCTGGTATTTCAGAGTTGGAAACCAAAGAGAAAAAGTAAATGAACAACATATGTCCTTGCTTGGATCCTAATCCAGCCTGCTAAAGAATATCTAGAAGGTAAGTTTTACTCTTTTCACTTCGATTTGAAACAACATCCCTGGGTTAGGACCGAAAAGTAGGCCACCAGCAAAGGCTGGATCCCTTCATACGAAACAGAGACTTTTAACCACACCACCCCCTCCCACCAAGTAGTTTTCACAATTTCACAGAGCTATTTTAAAATGTTCTTTGGGGAAAACAGAAATTAAAATTTCCCTAAAACAATCCCTTAAGGGAAGGCAACAAAGTATTTCAAATTTGAGTCAGCAATTTATTGCATGAAGGCTGTTTAATCTTCATACACTACTTTGAATATTTCACTTTGTTTTGTAAGACAAACCACCTACGAAACATGAACAACAGAACCGGGAAGTGTCAGGGGACCCCAGTGACAGCCAAATAAACAGCAGTGAAGCCCAGTGCGTCCGCAAGGCTGCGAAGCACGCACAGCCAACAGCGCGCTCCCAGCGTCAGGAGGGCGGGTGGCCAGTTCATGGCATCGGGAAGCTGCAAGTTTTGTTCCCAGCTGTGGAGCTGAGTGACTTCGAGTGGGTTACCTCACCTCAGTGAGCCTCGTTTTCTAGATCTGTAACATGGGGTGAATGATACCTTTCATGGCGCCAGGGTGTGGATTAAAGGTGATACGTGTACGTAACCGGATGGAGAAATATTTCTTGACCAGGATTCCAGGATATCTGAGGAAGGCAAACCGGTCTGATAGAGCTGCTCTCCCTACTCCACCCTCATTTTCAAGAAGAACAGTTAAAGAGCTGGACACTTCTCAAAGAAATGTCTACTACGAGGAGGGTCCAAAGTAAGGAATGAAGGCTGGGCAGGGTTCGGGGGAGTGTTAGAAACACTTTCAGAGGAAAACATAGGAGAATGTCTCCGTGGCTTAGAGTAGTCAAAGGTTTCTTAGAGAAGTCACGGAAAACAATACCATAAACAAAAAAATTAGATATTAGACTTCAACAAAATTAAGAACTTCTGCTCATTAAGAACATTAGTAGGCAAGCCATAGACTGGGAGAAATATATCCCACAAATGACTGATACCAGTGAAACAATAAAGGACTCAGTAAATGACCTCCCCAAAAGGCAAAAAATTTGGACACTTTATAAAAGAAGATCTAAACATGGCCAGTGAACCCACACACGTGTAGTCAACAGCATTAGTAATCAGAGAAACGCAAATCAAAACCACAGTAAGACACCACCACCCCGACAGCCACCCGAAGAACTAAAATGAAAAAGGGTGACTACCCCAAATGTTGACAGTAACACAGAAATTGGACCTCACACACACTGGGAGATATAAAATGGCACAAGCCTTTTGGGAAAAGGTTTGACAGTTTTCAAGACAAAACTAAACACACACCGGCCTTATGACTAGCAATTTTACTCTATGGTACGTACCAAAATGAAAACATACATTCATAAAAAGACTTGCACAAGAACTTTCATAGCACTTTTATTCATTAGACCCAAAAACCCTGGGCATAGTCCAGGAGAATGGAGGAAAAAAACATGGAACAATGGAATACTACTCAGCAATAAAAGGAAAAGAATTACTGATAAATGCGGCAATGGAGGAGAAGCTCAAAACACGCCGAGACAAAGCAGCTCGACCACACACTGTATGCTGAGAAGTGTGAAGGGTTGGAGACTTTTCCCTGTTAGGGAGCCAACCAGTTAGCCTGCCCCCTTTTCACAGATGCCGGTAGAATACACAGGGCTCCTGGGTCAGTGACAAATGACCATAGTACTCGCAGCTATAGCAACAGCCATAGCATCAGCATTTTCCTGCACAGGTCCCCAAACCCGATTCCCACAGGGTGACACGAGGAGCCAGGGGACAGCTGCGCACACAGTGGAGACCCTGCACTTGGCGAAGCTGCATCCTTTAGAGCGGGCAGTGAGTATGACTGCTCTTTGCTCCCCAGGCAGACACGATCTTTGCATTCCACAGCCACCTGCTAAACAAACATCCTTCGAAAGAGTCCAGGACAAAGGCCATTAGTGCTTCTGGTAGCAAGGTGTGCAGACTTGTGAGCCATCGTGAATAGAGCTGTACCCCCACACTGGATAATTCCACTTAACATGAATTCTATAGGAGCCAAGTCATTTAGGGCAGAAAAAATGAAAACCGTTTTTCTTTGGTGGTGTGGGAGTGGGGGTGGGTCACACAGGGCACATTCTGGGTAGCGGTTATGCTCTATATCTTGATAGGGTTTTTGGTTATACAGGCATATGCATTTGTCAAAACTCAGTGAAAGCACACTTAAGAATTGTGTGTTTCATTGGAGGTAAAATTTTATATCAAAAGAAAAAGCTGCAAACAAATGTTGAACTTCAATTAATGATATGCATGCCAAAGTGCTTGGAGGGGACGCAAGTTATCTGCAATTTACTCTGTAAAACACTGAAAATAAGCGTGATTAACAGATCGATAAAGAGATAAATAGAGGGGAGCCCTGCATAAAGCAAGTACAGTACAGTGTTCACGGTGGAGCCCAGGGGCGCTGTTCCAGGTATTTGCTGTAAGACGCTTTCAACTGTGCTATTCGTTCAAAAATATTTAAAATGAAGATGTTGAAGAAAAAATGAAAGTCTAATAAAAGAATAAAAAGAAAACACGGATAGCCAGGAGGAGATAGCCTTTCTAAATTAAACAACAAAGGAAAACCATGACAGGAAAAAATTGATAGAGACGGCTGCACTATTAATTTCTTAAATTCACACATAGGCTAAATGCACTTCCACCCCCCACACACATACATAGTCAAGTGGTGAAAATGAAGCGTTCTCACAAGTCAAAAAGAAAAAAAAAATAATACCAATAGAAAAATAAGCGCGGGTCATGAAGAGGCAACTCAGAAAAAACAAATGCAACAGTTAATAATCTATTACAAATAACATGGGCGGCATTAACAGTAATCGGAGATACAAACTGAAACACCAGTAAGATGCCCCTTTTGCCTATTTGATTGGCAGAGGATTTTTAAATGATCATCCCCTATGTTGGTGTGGATATGAGGCTGATTAACTGGCCAGCTTGACTCTCAACCCCTCCACTTAACAAGCTGAATGACCCTGGGCTGGGTACCCAACCTTTCTGCATCTCCGTGTCCTCATCCCTAATAGGGGGAAAATAATATTATCTGTTAAGTTAATATGCTACATTTCGACAGTGAATCTGGGCACAAGAATATGGCAATAGTCCGAACGGAAAACTAACCCCAAACAAAACAAAATTCAGCATGTAGATCTTTGGGAACGTAGAGCACAGAACTCAGAGGGTCCAAATCACGAACTCAGTCACTGTGAGAGGAACTCTGCTCTGTGATGAAAAAAATACCTCAAGTATGTTTCAAATAAATATATGGCTAACTCATTTTTTTGAGGAGTTTAAATGTTAAACTGTTGCATTAATATTTTTCCCAGAGGCAAAACATATACTTATGCTTGCCGAAGGTCAGGCACAACTTAAAGAAACCTTCACAAAGTCACATTTGAATTTTTTCCTTTCACAAACAAGACAGAGCAAAAATCATCAAAATTCTTTCCACAGAAGACTTTTCCATCATTGTGGCAAGTTAAAAAAAATACAGTAAAATAGAAGGAAAAGACACTTTCTGAAAGCTGGGTTTTTTGAATGGTAACATCTCAGACCTGGAGCAGCTGTGATGCTGTTTCCAGGATCACCTCCTCCCCTGTCACCACAGAGCCTCTGGGTATCATCAGTGCCTGGGTCGGGGAGGCCACCTCTGCCTACCTGTCTCAGGGCTGGATACAGACCTGCCTGGAGAACCCAAGCAGTGGCTCCCAGTTAGAAGCACAGACATCTCTCTTCCCTGACAAATGTCTGGGCTGCGTTCGACTACACTTTCCCTTTTTTCTACACCTTAGTGACCTAATTTTCTGTCACTTGATTTTTAAAATGAGTCTGTCCACTCCAGTTTAAAAATGGCAGTCTAATACCTTCAGCCCCTCCCCCGTCATAGACTGGACTAGACAGGCCTTCATGCAGGGGCTGGAGGGGCACGCCTGCCTCTGAGATTCTTCCTCTCCCGCCCACCAACAGCTGATGGCACTCAAGTGAACAAGAACAGAGACCAGAGCCAATTCTCACCATTAACCAGTCATTCCTCTGTGAGAATTTTTTGTTTGTTTTTTAGAGAGCAGGTGGGAGAATCCCAAGCAGACTCCATGCCCAGCACGGAGCCTAAGGTGGGGTCCACAGACCTGAGATCATGACCTGAGCCAAAATCAAGAGTCGGACGTTCAACAGACTGAACCACCCAGGCGTCCCCTCCCTGTGGGATTTTTACTCCGTCTGTCCCCCCCCATCCCAACCCCAGCTGGAGCTGGGTTTGGATGGGGATGATTTCCTCAGGGAGAGGGTGTTCATTTTCCCTCTAGGTCACTCCATCAGAGAGGCACCCGTGTCTCCCTACAGCTCCTCCTCTCCATTATTTCTGGTACTCCTGCAGGAGCCACTGGAATCACAGCATCTCTCTTCCACAGCTTCCAGAGCCTTAGAGAGCTGCAGGGATGGGGCTGGTCGGCCCTGTCTCCTTCCTACACCCCACACCGCTGCGTGGGCAAGCTGTTCTGTGTGCCTCTCTAGAGCAGCCGTGGGCCCCCAGGCTCATGCTCACACCCCAGCCCTCCTGGTCCTCCAGTGGCACCTGGACAGCTCTTCCCAGCCTCTCTCCTGTGGAGACACTAAGATGGGTCTGTGGGTTGAGCATAAAACCCATGGAAAAGAGAACATTCCCTCTGTCCTCTCTCACAGGGGTCTCTTCAGGGTTAGAGCGTTTGTGGGCAGATTCTGTAGCTCCTTAGCTGTTAGGGGAGAGGGTTAGAGAAGGAGAAGATGTCCAGCCCCAGGGGCAGGTGGCTCAACTTTCACTGTGAGCTTTAGGACTCAACTGTAAATCAGGACAATGTAAAAATTCCCACTTGATATTACATGTGCACGTATATTTCTTTCTGCTTTTTATTTAAATTCGTGTCAGGTAACATACAGTATAATATTAGTTTCAGGTATACAATTTAGTGATTCAACACTTACATGCATCACCATGGCTCATCACAAGTACCCTCCTTAATTCCCATCACCTATTTACCCATCCCCTCACCCACCTCCACTCTGGTTACCATCAGTTCTCTATAGTCAAGAGCCTATTTCTTGGTTAGCCTCTCTCTCCCTCTTTTTTTGCCTGTGCCCATCTCTTTTATTTCTTAAATTACACATATGAGTGAACTTATATGATATTTGTCTTTCTCTGGACCACCTTCTTACACCATACATATGCACATGTATTTCTCCCAGAAATGCGGATTAAAAAGCATAAATGAGGAGGTGGAGAAAAGATGGCAGAGGAGTAGGGGACCTTTTTTCAGCTGGTCCTCTGAATCAAGCTGGATATTTACCAGACCATCCTGAACACCCACAAAATCAGCCCGAGAAGTAGGTAGATACATCTGGATCTCTACAAATGAACACCTCTGGCACTGAGGATTGAGGTACGAAGCAGAGAGCCGTGAATCCGCGCACAGATATCGGACGATAAACAGAAGAGGGAGGGAGCCCCTGCGATCGGGCGCCGGGAAGCAGAAGCCTCCTGCACTGGGGAGGGGGCCAGATTCGCAGAACAGCACCCGCAAGAGAGCAGAATGAGACCATGAGCCTGGGAACGTGCCCGACCAGACTGAAAACTGGAGCTCTGGAGCGCTCACTGGAACCGGACTGAAACCAGGAGCTCGGGAGCACGCACTCGAACTAGACAGAAACCAGAACTCCAGAGCACACGAGAACCACACTGAAACAGGGAGCTCGGGAGCACGCATGGGAACGGGGGCAGCTGGCGGTGTTAGAAGCACAAAGGACAGAGACCTGCCAGCCCTGGAAGCGAGGGCTGAGAGGGTGACTGTGGGGCGCACAACCTGGGACACTGCAGGGTTTTCAGCAGCACTGATGGAAACAGAGTTAAAGTGGCCAGGAGAGCTCAGTGGAGAGCGGACTGTGATCTCTCTGTTCTGAGACAGAGGCTACGATACAGACACTGCTGCTCTCTCAGAAGAGTCACAGAAAACGGCCAGGGAAAGCCACCAGAGAACAAAAGCCCAGAAATACCAGCTCACATTGTGCCCATCCCCATCCCCCCTCACAGGGGACACGGAGACTCTACCCAAACAGGGTTGCCTGAATATCAGCATGGCAAGCCCCTCCCCCAGAAGGCAGGCTGAAAAATCAAGAAGCCCACATCCCTAAGGTCCCTATGAAACAAGTGCACACTGCCTGGGTCTGTGCATCTCCGCAACCTCTCCTCATCAGAATGAGAAGGAGGAGGAATCTCCAGCAAATAAAGGAGACAGAGACTGTGGCCTCTGCCACAGAACTGATGGACATAGATATAATCAAATTGTCAGAAATGGAGTTCAAAGTAACAATGGTCAAGATGATGTGTGGGCTTGAAAAAAATATTAACGAAAAATTAACGAGAATATAGAATCTCTAAGGGTGGAAATGAGAGTGAATCTGGCAGAAATTAAAAATGCTATGACTCAAATGCAGTCTAAACTGGATGCTCTGACGGCCAGGGTAAATGAGGCAGAAGAACGAATTAGTGAATTGGAAGATGGGATGGTAGAAGAGAAGGAAGAAATGGAAACTTGGCTCAAAAAAAATCCAATCTCAAGAATGTAGATTACGGGAGATTACTGACTCAGTGAAACGTTCCAATGTCAGAATCATTGGCCTCCCCGAGGGGGGGGGGAGAAAAAGAGAGGTCTAGAAGAGATATTTGAACAAATTGTAGCTAAGAACTTCCCTAATCTGACAAAGGAAACAAGCATTTGTGCCCAAAAGGCTGAGAGGACCCCTCCCAAGATCAATGAGAACAGACCAACTCCACATCACATAATAGTACAATTCGCAAATATTAGATCCAAGGATACAATCTTGAAAGTGGCCAGGGGGAAGAGAATCCTCACATACGAGGGAAGAACATCAGAATAACGTCAGACCTGTCTACACAGACCTGGCAGGCCAGGAAAAGCTGGCAAGACATATTCAGAGCACTAAGTGAGAAGAACATGCAGCCAAGGATCCTTTATCCAGCAAGGCTGTCATTCAGGATTGATGGAGAGACAAGGAGCTTCCAAGACCGTCAGAAACTGAAAGAATATGTGACCACCAAGCCAGCCCTACAGGAAATATTAAGGGGGGTTCTATAAAAGTAAAAAGACCCTAAGAGTGATACAGAACAGAAATTTACAATCTATAGAAACAAAGACTTCACAGGCAGCATGACATCATTAAAATCATCTCTCTCAATAATCACTCTCAATGTGAATGGCCTAAATGCTCCCATAAAACTCCACAGGGTTGCAGATTGGATAAAAAGACATGACCCATCCATATGCTGTATACAAGAGGCTCATTTTGAACCTAAAGATACATCCAGACTGAAAGTGAAGGGATGGAGAACCATTTTTCATGCCAATGGACCTTAAAAGAAAGCTGGGGTAGCAATTCTCATATCAGACAGATTAGATTTTAAACTAAAGCCTGTAGTTAAGAGATACAGAAGGACTCTATATTATTCTTAAAGGATGTATCCAACAAGTGGATATGACGATTGTAATATCTATGCCCCCAACAGGGGAGCAGCTAGATATGCAAGCCAACTCTTAACCAGAATAAAGAGACATATAGATAATAATATGTTAATAGTAGGGGACCTCAACACTCCTCTCTCATCAATAGATAGATCACCTAAGCAGAAAATTAACAAAGAAACAAGAGCTTTGAATGACATACTGGACCAGATGGACCTCATAGATATATATGGAACTCTATACCCCAGAACAACAGAATACTCATTCTTTTCTAATGCACATGGAACTTTCTCCAGAATAGACCGTATATTGGGTCACAAAACAGGTCTCAACCGATACCAAAAAACTGAGATTATTACCTGCATATTCTCAGACCACAATGCTTTGAAACTGGAACTCAACCACAAAGAAAAATTTGGGAGAAACTCAAACACTTGGAAACTAAGAACCATCCTACTTAAGAATGATTGGGTAAACCAGGGAATTAAAAATGAGCTTACGCAATTTATGGAAACCAATGAGAATGAAAACACATTAGTCCAAAATCTACAGGACACTGCAAAAGCAGTCCTAAGGGGAAAATACATAGCTATCCAAGTCTCACTCAAAAGAACAGAAAAATCTAAAATGCAGTTTTTATATTCTCACCTCAAGAAGCTGGAGCTGGAACAGAAGAACAGGCCTAACCCACGCACGAGAAAGCAGGTGATCAAGATTAGAGCAGAGATCAATGAATTAGAAACCAGGAGCACAGTAGAGCAGATCAACAGAACTAGAAGCTGGTTCTTTGCAAGAATAAATAAGATTGATAAGCCACTGGCCAGACTTATTCAAAAGTATAGAGAAAGGACCCAAATTAATAAGATTATGAATGAAAGGGAAGAGATCACAACCAACACCAAAGAAATAGGAAGGATCATTAGAAACTTTTATCAACAGCTTTATGCCAATAAATTAAACAACCTGGAATAAATAGATGCCTTCCTGGAAACCTATAAACTACCAAGACTGAAACAGGAAGAAACTGATTATTTAAACAGACCGATTAATTATGAAGAGATTGAAGCAGTGATCAAAAATCTCCCCAAAAACAAGAGTCCAGGGCCTGACGGATTCCCCGGGGAATTCTACCAAACATTCAAAGAAGAAATAATACCTATTCTCCTGAAGCTGTTTCAAAAAATAGAAACAGAGGGAAAATTACCAAACTCATTCTATGAGGCCAGTATTACCTTGATCCCCAAACCAGGCAAAGACCCCATCAAAAAGGAGAATTACAGACCGATTTCCCTGATGAATATGGACGCCAAAATTCTCAACAAGATCCTAGCTAATAGGATCCAACAATAACATTAAAAGGATTATCCATCACAACCAAGTGGGATTCATCCCTGGGATGCAAGGGTTCAACATTCACAAATCGATCAGGGTGATAGATCACATCAATAAGAAAAGAGTCAAGAACCATATGATCCTCTCAATTGATGCAGAAAAAGCATTCAACAAAATACATCCTTTCCTGATTAAAACCCTTCAGAGTGTAGGGATAGAGGGTACATTCCTCAATTTCATAAAAACCATCTATGAAAAGCCTACAGTGAATATCATTCTCAATGGGGAAAAGCTGGAAGCCTTTCCCTTAAGATCAGGAACACGACAAGGATGCCCACTCTCGCCATTGTTATTCAACATAGTACTAGAAGTCCTTGCAACAGCAATCAGACAACAAAAAGGGATAAAAGGTATTCAAATCGGCAAAGAAGAAGTCAAACTGTCTCTCTTTGCAGATGACATGATACTCTATCTGGAAAACCCAAAAGACTTCACCCCCAAATTACCAGAACTTATAGAACAATTCAGTAATGTGGCAGGATATAAAATCAATGCTCAGAACTCAGTTGCATTTCTATACACAAACAATGAGACTGAAGAAAGGGAAACTAGGGAATTGATTCCATTTACAATAGCACCAAAAATCATATGATATCTTGGAATTAACTTAACCAGAGTGGTAAAGGGTCTATATTCTAGAAACTACAGATCACTCTTGAAAGACATTGAAGAAGACACAAAAAGATGGAAAAACATTCCATGCTCATGGATCGGAAGAATAAACATAGTTAAAATGTCTATGCTACCCAGAGCAATCTACACTTTCAATGCTATCCCGATCAAAATACCAGTGACATTTTTCAAAGAGCTGGAACAAACAGCCCTTAAATTTGTGTGGAACCAGAAAAGGCCCCAAATCGCCAAGGAAATGTTGAAAAGGAAAAACAAAGCTGGGGGTATCACGTTGCCTGATTTCAAGCTATACTACAAAGCTGTGATCACCAAGACAGCATGGTACTGGCACAAAAACAGACACATAGACCAATGGAACAGAACAGAGAACCCAGAAATGGACCCTCGGCTCTATGGGCAACTAATCTTTGACAAAGCAGGAAAAAACATCCAGTGGAAAAAAGACAGTCTCTTCAATAAATGGTGCTGGGAAAATTGGACAGCTACATGCAAAAGAATGAAACTTGACCACTCTCTAACACCATACACAAAGATAAACTCCAAATGGATGAAAGACCTCGATGTGAGACAGGAATCCATCAAAATCCTAGAGGACAACATAGGCTGTAACCTCTTTGACATCAGCCACAGCAACTTCTTCCATGACACATCTCCAAAGGCAAGAGAAATAAAAGAAAAAATGAACTTGTGGGACTTCATCAAGATAAAAAGCTTCTGCACAGCCAAGGAAACAGTCAAAAAAACTATGAGGCAGCCCACGGAATGGGAGAAGATATTTGCAAATGACACTACCGAGAAAAGACTGGTATCCAAGATCTATAAAGAATTTCTCAAACTCAATACACGAGAAACAAATAATCAAATCAAAAAATGGGCAGAAGATATGAACACTTTTCCAATGAAGACATACAAATGGCTAACAGACACATGAAAAAATGTTCAAAATCCTTAGCCATCAGGGAAATTCAAATCAAAACCACCTTGAGATACCACCTTACACCAGTTAGAATGGCAAAAATTGACAAGGCAGGAAACAACAAATGTTGGAGAGGATGTGGAGAAAGGGGATCCCTCTTACACTGTTGGTGGAATGCAAGTTGGTACAGCCACTCTGGAAAACAGTGTGGAAGTCCCTCAAAAAGTTAAAAATCGAGCTACCCTATGATCCAGCAATTGCACTACTGGGTATTTACCCCAAAGATACAGACATAGTGAAGAGAAGGGCCATATGCACCCCAATGTTCATAGCAGCATTGTCCACAATAGCCAAACTGTGGAAGGAGCAGAGATGTCCTTCAACAGACGAATGGATAAAGAAGATATGGTCCATATATACAATGAAATATTGCTCAGCTGTTAGAAAGAATGATTACGCAACATTTGCAGCAACATGGACGGGACTGGAGGAGATTATGCTAAGTGAAATAAGTCAAGCAGAGAAAGACAATTATCATATGGTTTCACTCATTTATGGAACATAAGAAATAGCAGGGAGATCGGTAGGAGAAGGAAGGGAAGAATGAAGTGGGGGTAAATAGAAGGGGGAATGAACCACGGGAGACTACGGACTCTGGGAAACAAACTGAGGGTTTCAGAGGGGAGGAGGGTGGGAGATTGGAATAGGCTGATGATGGGTATTAAGGAG
Source organism: Ursus maritimus (assembly GCF_017311325.1). Taxonomy (NCBI): domain Eukaryota; kingdom Metazoa; phylum Chordata; class Mammalia; order Carnivora; family Ursidae; genus Ursus; species Ursus maritimus. The sequence goes on from NW_024425008.1 coordinate 44,390,937, forward strand.
GGCACGTATTGCATGGTGCACTGGGTGTCATACGCAAACAATGAATCATGGAACACTACATCAAAAACTAAGGATGTACTGTATGGTGACTAATATAACATAATAAAAAATTTAAAAAATACAAATAAATAAATAAAGTATAAATGAATCAATATACATTATCTATTTAAGAAGAAGATTTTCAAAATGCTATAAAAGAGGTGGGTTAGTTCTATATTTACTGTGTGTAAGGGTAAGCAGTATAATTATTAACTCTGAACAAAGATAAAGACATCGGGCAGACCTTTAGGCCCCCAGGACGTCTCTGGTGGCATCTGTTGCTGGATTTGCCCTTACCTGGCTGATTAGAAAGTCAGAGTCACATGGGAAGTCAAGTACAGGCATGTATGGTCTTAGAGAAAGGTTAGGGCCTTCACTTGATCTGACCATCAAAGATCATACCCAAATTGATTTTGGTGACTAAGGGGATGTGAAGAAGAGAGCAGAAAATGCCCCTTTTTTAGAAACAAGCAATTATAGAAATCTTTGGCTTGAGGCATCATTGGCAAATGGGTGGTTTTTCTCAAGTATTACTTTTTTCAGTACTAAAGCTCGTTTGATTTAAAAAAAAATTTTTTTTAAGTAAACTCTACCCCCAACTTGGACTCAAACTCACAACTCCAAGATCAAGAGTCACATGTTCTACTGACTGAGCCAGCAAGGTGCCCCTGATTTTTTATTTTACTTGGACTATATCTGTCCAAAGCATTCATATACTTCTTTAATGTTCCTAAACACAGTATGCTGATCACGCTCTCCTTAACTATTCAAGGTCATCGTTACAAATCTCAGTTGGTGTTCTAGGATATAATACAGTAACACACTCAAAAGCCAATGATGTGAGCTGGCTCTCTGCCCCATACACTGAACAATCCCCAAATTCACTGCTTTTTAAATTATTTGTTTGATAGAGACTTTTCTGAAATTTTCCTTATGATCACTCAAATGGCCCTTCTCCCTGCCACATAGAGTCCATTAGAAGTTCTTATAATCTGATGTTCCTGGTCTTTGGGTTTGGAAACCAGATAACCATGTTCATTTGAACTGCATGAAAATCAAGAGTAAATTAGTTTCAAGAATGGTTCTGAGCAGCTCTCCAGGAAACAAAGGACATTATCTTCACTGCTTATGACATCAAGGTTTGCTGCTCAGGAACCATTTGTGGTTCGTTCTTTGTTCCTGGCTCTATTCAGATGGGTGAAGTTACCAGATAGCTTATTTGAGTTCCAAATAAGTAATGTTGAACCATCATTTCTAACTCAGGCATTATCAGGAGGCATTAATTCTCATATCACTGGGTCATTATTTCAATTAAAAAATCTATCAAGAAGTGAAAACAGTCACTGCATTTTTGAAAATGCTTTAATGTTACGAAGGAGTCAGTTACTTACTAACCTGGCCCATATCTTGAAATTAATTCCTAAAGCTATTTATACTATGCAGGCTGTCCCTGGAGCCACACTTTAAAGGATGCTATTTCCAGCATGAGCTCAGTTGTTCAGGGCAGTATCCTGGGGTTTGCAGTTCAAAAAATCAAATTAGTACAGCTGGGCCGATTACCAAAAGCCATTAGAAGACTCCAGTTGCCTTTTTAACAGTTCCCTAGTCTCCTGCACTCTTCCTGCCTCAGAACCGGGGATGTTCAGCGTGTGAGCCTTTTTTCTGAATTGCTTTTGGCACAGGCTTCAGGCAGGCAAGCATGCAGTCAGAAGCTTACCCAGAATCAAAGTTACACGACAATGCTGATCTTGGCTCCGAAAGTCAGAAAGAGAGTTCCATCTTGGCACAAGTCCTTCTGCTCTAACCCATGTCAAGGATATTCACTTATTTTTCAAGGTTCTTGATAACTTCATATCAGTGCTAAAATATGGGTCCCAAGATAATAAAAAAATGATCACTGAAGTCTTTATCAATTATATTTTCAGATTTATTAAGAATTGTTTTCTGTCCAGCTTTGTTATGGATTGAATTAGACCCTCCCCGAAATTCATATGTTGAAGTCCTAACCCCCAATATCACAGAATGTGACTATTTCAAGGTGGCGTCTTCAAAAGGGTAATGAAGTTAAAATGAGGTTATTAGGGTGGACCTTAATCCAATATGACCAGTGTTATTATAAGAAGAGATGAGGACGAGCAAATACAGAAGAAGGACTATGTGAAGACACAGGGAGAAGATTTCCATTTACAAGTCAAGGACAGAGAGACCTCAGAAGGAACCAGCCCTGCTGACATGTCCATGTCTGTCTTGGACTTTCAGCCTTCAGAACTTTGAGAAAGTTAATTTCTGTTCTTTAAGCCACCCAGTGTTTGTTAGGGCAGCCCTAACAAATCAATCCAAGGTTTCAGTGGCTAAAACTCCACATCATAAACGAAAGAGGTACAAGAAAGTTCATAACCATGTGTGGCAGCAACGGTACCAAGGACAGTATTTGAGTTATAATTTAAGAGTAACTTTCTGCTTGGGGGCGCCTGGGTGGCTCAGTCGTTAAGCGTCTGCCTTCATCTCAGGGCGTGATCCCGGAGTCCTGGGATCGAGCCCCACATCAGGCTTCTCTGCTGGGGGCCTGCTTCTTCCTCTCCCACTCCCCCTGCTTGTGTTCCCTCTCTCACTGTGTCTCTCTCTGTCAAATAAATAAATAAAATCTTAAAAAAAAAAAGTAACTTTCTACTTGAACTGGACCTGTTTATTACTTTTTTTAGGCATAATTGACATAACATTATATTACTTTCAGGTGTACAACATAATGATTCGATATTTATAGTGAAATGATCACCACCACAAGTCTAGTTAACATCTATCACCACACGTAGTTACAAAATATTTTGTTTCTGTGACGAGAACTTGTTTTTTATCCATGTTGTAGCATATATCAGCACTTCGTTCCTTTTCACAGCTGAAAAGGATCGATCACAGTTTGATTGTCCATGAGTTCACGGACACGCGCACTGCTTTTGTTTGGTTGGTTCACTGCTAGGAACAGTGCTGCTACAAGCTACATGATTTTGTTGTGAATATACCTTTTCATTTCTCTTAGGGTGGAGTTGCTAGGTCATAAGGTAACTATGTTGAACCTTTCTGGGCTTCTGGGCTGTTTTCGAAAGCAGCTCTATCATTTGATATTTCTACCAGCAGCGTATGAGGGTTCCAATTTCTCCACAGCCTCACCAAGCTTGTTACAGTCCATCTTTTTTTTTTTTTTTTAAGTATTAGTTGGTTAACATGCTGTGCAGTATTGGTTTCTGGAGCAGAAGCCAATGATTCATCACTTATATACAACACCCAGGGCTCATCTGTGATGAGAACGTCTAAGATCTACTTTCTTAGCAATTTTCAAATATGCAATACAGTAGTATAACTGTAGTCGCCTACGTATATTACATCCCCAGGACTTATTTATTTTATAGCTGGAAGTGTGTGCTTTTTGACTACCTTCGCTCATTTCACCCACCCCCCCAACACCCACCTCTGGCAACCACCAAACTGTTCTCTGTATCTATGAGCTTGGTTTTTGGTTTTTTGTGTGTTCGGGGGTTTTTTAGATTCTACATACAAGTGAAATCATATGGTATTTGTCTTTCTTTGTCTGACTTATAACACTTAGCATAATGCCCTTGAGGTCCATCCATGTTGTCACAAATGGCAGGATTTCATTCTTTCTTGTGGCTGAATAACATTGCAGTGTGTGTGTGTGTGTGTGTGTGTGTGTGTGTGTGTGTGTCTGTAATCTTCTTCTCCATTCATCCATCCACAGACACTTCAACTGTTTCCATATTTTGGCTTTTGTAAATAATGCTGCAATGAACATGGGGGTGCAGATATCTCTTTGAATTAATGTTTTTGTTTTCTTCTAATAAACACCCAGAAGTAGAATTTCCGGATCACATGGGAGTTCTATTTTTAATTTTTTGAGGAACCCCCGTACTGTTTTCCATAGTGACTGCACCAACTTATAGTTCTTCCAATAGTGCACAAGGGTTCCCTTTTCCCCACATTCTCACCAACACTTGTTATTTCTTGTCTCTTTTTAATAATAGCCATTCTAACAGGTGTGAGACGATATCTCATTATGGTTTTCATTTGCGTTTCCCTATTAGTGACGTGGAGCATTTTTTTCATTTACTTATTGGCCGTCTGTATGTCTTCTTTGGAAAAACGTCTATTCTGTTCTTCTGCCCATTTTTTAATTTGATGGGTTTTTTTTGCGTTTTTTTTTGCTATTATAACTGGCCCTTTTTAGATATCAGTCATATGTAGAATTTGGAGCCAACCATGATCTATTCCCACGAAATACTCTTTGAACAAGAACATCTGTTCTTTGTCCTATTCCCAACATGAAACATCTTCCTCACTCTGAACACTTTTCCCATCTTCCAGAGCCTAAATGAGCCCTTCTGAATCCCAGGTTCCATGTCCTTCACTCCTCCTCTAGGGTCTGTGTGTCAGCTAAGCTAACCCTCTCCCTTCCCAGTATCAGCTAATTAACCTCTCTCTCACCATTGCCTTGAATCCTTTTCTCCTCCAGCCAAGAGGAGAGACCGTCCTGTAAGACACCCACATAGGCAGGTGCTGCTTTTCAATACCTTGTGTATTACCTCCTTCCCTGGCCTTCGCTTAGTCACCAGGAGTCAACCAGCTCTTAGTGATAGAGTGCTTCTTTGCTTGCAAAAAGAAAAAATTCATCAACATGCTAAAAGGTAATTTCTGAAGAACATAAACAAGAGCACACTAGTTTGAGAAAAAAAAATATTTTCAGCACTATATTTAGACTGAAGCAGCTGTGCATTCAGATTAAAACTGCAGGGACAGAAGATTAATCGTCACACTGCAAGTCTGTGGAATCACCCATATGAACCTGCCCCTACACAGGGGTGTAGCAAGTCCAAGCAAGTTTCCTGAGGAATGTTTAAAAAAAGCCTGATAGATCTCATTGACAGAGACCCTGAAAAATTGGGCCTATTGATTGGTATTTCAAAAATATATTAGGAATTTGAAGGAGAGATTATTAATGAGGGAAAGAGAGAGACAGAAAACCTGAGAGACAGAGATACGAGAGACTGAAAGATGGGGGGTGGGAAAAGGCATGGGTTTATTTTTTGTTCCTAACTACTATGCAGGACCCAGTGTTTCCTTTGCAAGCAAAATTTGGAATAAATTAGGTTTGATTGCAGCTAAGAGCATCCTATTAAGACCTTAGAAAAACAACTCAAATTGTTGCAGTGCAGAATGGATGTTATCTTTAACTGTGCCATCACCCTGAGACAGCTTTATAAATTACAGGGTACATTGGGTTATTTTGATGAGATTATGGGTTCTTTATATTGCTTACTCAGACAGGGATAATAACAGAATACAACCATGTATGTTTATAGTTTCTATTGAAAAAGCCCGTAAAGACGACCAGGATGGAATTAATGATGATTGCATCTCCGAGGTGTGTTTTCTTTATAATGAGGTTAGCACCACCCCTTAATCTGAGCAACCATATTTAGTTGTGAAGATGAGCACGATCCCATCTAGTTGTAACCAATGGTCTGTTATCTACCTGCAACCTTGTTATCCCTGCTGTTCTTCCTCCTGAATAATATTCAGTCGCTGATCTTGTTGAGGTCCTCAAGTAACAAAGACTTGAAAATTCAAGCAGGACGATGAGGTATTACAAGGGATTCCTCACTATTTCCCATTATAAATTGATTTAATTTTATTCATTTTTTACTCGAAGAGACAACCAGAAAAATCTGGTTAAAATAGTGCCGTGCAATATGCTGTTTAGTGCCAGGGAAAGTAACCAAACAGAGGGAAGTCAGCTGAGATAATACTGAAATCACTGTACACATCTGTCAACCGCAATAAAGAATATCTTCATAAAGATATTAAATGAAAACACAGCCTAAGATAACCATTGTTTTCCTGTGTCTCCTCTTTCTTCATCTGAATATCTTATGAGAGTTTCAAATTCTCCATGCTTTAAGATGAACTAATTTCCTCTCTAATTTCTTCGCACTTTCAAATTCTGGACCCCAATGAACAGCATCCTCCTCCAAAGTGGAAGCCTCCACATCATGATTGACCGCTTGCTGTCACTCTCTCCCCCTCTCTCTCTCTCTCTCTCTCATCCCCAATTCATTTCCCCATCCAGCCACTTCTATTTCCTGATTTTTCTGGAGTCCATCCCATCTCTCTTCAGATCACTAGATCACTACCGCCCTGGAGAACGGCAAGTGTCTCCTAATGGGATGCTAAGCCCCCTCAAATATTTTTGGGAATGAGGCCATTATTAAAACAACAACAAATACAACAATAACGACAACAATAAAACTCCCTGTTTGGTCTCATTTCCCTGCCCTCATTCCCTAAGCCATTTCCATAACATTTCCAGAGGTATCTTTTGAAAATAAAAATTATATATATTATTCCATCACATAAGACCTTTCGATGCTTTGAAGGTATGGCTCAAATTTCTTAGTGTTCTAACCACTCATCCCTGCCCACACTGGGTGATTCTATTTACTTCTCAAACAAGCCAAGCTCTCTCTCGCTTCTAGATCTTTGTATACTCTCTCTCTCTAGAATATTCATTAGCCCTCCCTCTCTATAGTCCTAAACTTCTTTTCTACCTCAACTTTTAAGCCTAAAATCAAATGTTAAAAACTGGCCAAGCCAGCATCTCTTGGAATGAGTTAGTTGCTCCTCCGTGTCGTCAGCCCTAACGCTGTACAAGCCCTCGTTGTACGTTGGTCATTGGGTAATAACTATTGGGCACCTAGTGCTAGATGCTAGGACCACGGTAGCCAATAAGAAAGGTAAGGTCCATGTTCTCATGTAACTAATATTCTAGTGGGGAAAGACAAATCATAAATAAACAAAAAGAGTAGCATCTAGAGTAACGTAGGGACAGAAATCCAACTGGGACAGATTGAGGACAGAATAGGAAGGAGGAAGTGGAGTCAACTTAGCACATTTTGGGGTTTTTATTTGTTTCCATGTCTTCCTTATCCTCTAGACTGTGACCCACAAAAGAGCAATGACATCTTATTTATTGATGTAAATGAGGACACAGCACAATGTAGTAAGCAATCAATAAATGCTGGATTTAAAGAAAAAAGAACAAATGAAGAAAGCAAAGAAGGAAGAGAATAAAAAGATGAAACCTCATATTCAATTTCTGCCACAACAGCTTTTGGGTATCATACCAAACAGAAAGCAGAAAGACTAAATGCTAAAGGTACCAATCATATACTTCAAATATGATGGACCAATACCTGACATTTTTTCATTTGCTGAAGGTCAAAGGGAACTGTAGTCCACAGCCAGGATGGGAGTTCAAGGGTCAGAGGATCTTACAGATGTCTTGCAGTCAGATCCAGAACTGGTATGGGGCACATGCTATTGACACGCTATAATGTATACGAGCATGAATAATCAACAAAGAAACTGAAGCTTATGTTGGCTATGTGAAAGTAATATCAACTGTAGTCATCTGTGTGAATTTTCAGATTTCCCCGAGCAGACACAGAAACACAAATACTACATGAGCTCACATACAGAATCTAAAATAGTTGAACTATGGAGGCACAGAGTAAAATCCTAGTTTTCAGGGACTGGAGAGTGGGAGAAGTGGGCAGATGTTGGTCAAAAAGTATAAAATTTCAGGGGCGCCTGGGTGGCTCAGTCGTTAAGCGTCTGCCTTCGGCTCAGGGCGTGATCTGGGATCGAGCCCCACATTGGGCTCCCTGCTCTGCTGGGAGCCTGCTTCTTCCTCTCCCACTCCCCCTGCTTGTGTTCCCCCTCTCGCTGGCTGTCTCTCTCTCTGTTGAATGAATAAATAAAATCTTTAAAAAAAAGTAGAAAATTTCATTTATGCAAGATGAGTAAGTCCTGGAGATCTAACACGCAGCATGGTGACTACGGTTAACAATACTGTATTGTATACTTGGAAGTTGCTAAGTGAGGTGATCTTACATGTTCTCATCACACACAAAAGCTAACTATGTGAGGTGATGAATGTGTTAATGAACCTTATTGCGATAATCACTTGCGATATATATACATGTGTCAAATCACCATGTGTACCCCTTAGACAATTACAATATTACATGTCAATTGTATATCAATAAAGCTGGAAAAAATAAAAATAAACAAATTTAAATAAAAAGAAGATGGAGGGAAAAAAGGATATTCTAGAGTGAAAAAGTTCAGATGTGGGACACTATGGTGTTTGTCCAGGAAACCATCAACAGTACAGTCTGACAGAAAAGTAAAATATGGAAAGAGGTGAATTTGGAGGAAAGACTGGAAGAGCGGACTGGGATGAGATCATGATGGCCAAGTGAACATTTATTTATTTGTTTTTTTAGATTTTATCTATTTGAGAGTGAGAGAGGGGGGCACAGAGGGAGAGTGACAGGGAGAAGCAGACTCCCAGCCGAGGAGACAGCTGATGTGGGGCTTGATCCCAGGATCCCGAGATCATGACCTGAGCCGTAAGCAGACGCCTAACTGACTGAGCCATCCAGGCGCCACGTGAAAGTTTATATTTTGTCCACATCCTTATCATTTCCAGAAAAGGTCCAACTGGAATTCTCTATAATGTGTCCAATAGGTTTTCTTATTCCCGGTGAAATCTCCTAGTACAAGAAAGTTCCAATATAGGATTCCTAAGGGGCAGCTCATACATAATAAGTCCATTTATTTTTCACTAAGTAACTGCCATCTAGCCATTTAGAATCAACATCAAATTGTAGATTTGTGCTACATATGGATGGTAGAACCACTTTAAAATTCTCATATATTAATTGCTTATATTAGGTTGCTTATTGATTTTTAATTTATAACCACTTTGCCTTCCAAAAAAGATTTCGAGACAGCTTCTCACTTATGAAAATAAGGTTTGTCTGTCAATAATCCATTTTGGCTTTTCATTTACTCTGATCAATTTCCCTGCTCTGAGGTGTTAAGTTACATTCACTTCCTATTCAAGAGATTCCCTGGACTGTTCTTGTAGAGAGGGGTCAGCGTTTCTTTGTTCATACCTGAACACCTGCAAGGAGACACAATCTAACCGTAAAACCTTCACTTACAACCCGAAAGGCCGAGTAACCGGCATGTAGCAGACGGCAGTTGCTTTTTCCCTATTATCTGTGTGCATATCTCCACCTCCAGGTGGAGCCAGTGTTCTAGGAAGTCCTGGGAAATGCAGGGCAGTCTCCACTGAGATCAATGCTTCCAGAAAGACCCATCACCTATGCAACTGTATCACACAGTTTTTGGTAACTACCTATTGGAAAACACCAAACACGACAAAAATAAGAAAACAGGCCCATTATGCCAAAGGCTATTTTATTAATTTAAAATTTTTTTAGCAATCAGTGTGGGAGCTGGTTTTGATTCTTAAAGAGCAGACCAATCAGAGAAAATAATAAAGGGAGGCAGTTCCACAGGGCTTTCATTTTGTATTCAATTGTATTTAAAAATATGTATACTTCACTGCAAAGAGCTGAAATTACCAAATGGGTCGGGCATTTAGACCAGATTTATGTAAGGGAAGTGTTTTTCAACAATACAGCCTTGTGTGTTACGCAACATTTTTTTCTCAGCACGAGAAGGCTCTATGCCCGCTCTGTAGAGTTGGTTAGAATCCCAATCAGGATCTGAGCGTGGACCAGATAAATGTCTTTTCCCAAGATCTTTACATCTGATGTATTTATAACACTTTGATTCAGAGTTAATCTTCAGAAATAAAACAATTTCATCCAGCACAATTGCTTCTTTTAAAACTTTTTAAAAATTGTAGAATATGACCTAGATTTAGAAAAGCACAACAAACCAAAGATGCAAAACTCAATAACGTATAACAAAGTAAACACCATATGATCACTTCCCAGGTCAAGAAATAGAACACTGGGGGGCGCCTGGGTGGCACAGCGGTTAAGCGCCTGCCTTCGGCTCAGCGCGTGATCCCGGCGTTCTGGGATTGAGCCCCACATCGGGCTCCTCCGCTATGAGCCTGCTTCTTCCTCTCCCACTCCCCCTGCTTGTGTTCCCTCTCTCGCTGGCTGTCTCTATCTCTGTCGAATAAATAAATAAATAAATCTTTAAAAAAAAAAAGAAGAAATAGAACCCTGGGAGCACCCGAGAAGCCCCTTCCCATTGTCTCCCAAGCATTACGTTCTCCCTCCAGACAGAACCACATTTTTGGTTTCCTTCATAGTTTGGCTGCTTAAGTGTGCATCTCTAAATTCTGTTGGTTAGTTTTGCCTCATTGTTTTTTGAACTTTATATAAATGTGATAATATAGCATTGTTATGTTCCTTGCTTCTTTCATTCTGTGTACTGTCGAGATTTCATCTATTCCGTGAAGCTGCAGTGTACTCATTTTCTTCACAGAACAGTAGTCCATTGTGTGAATTTGCCACAGCATTACCCATTTCAGTGTTAATAAACATTTAGTATTTTTCTCATTTGGAGTTTGATAGGTAATGCATAGAATCTATCAATCATTTTGGGGAAAGTTGACATCTTTACATTAGAAGTCTTCCAATCTATAAACATAGTGTATCTGTTTATTTATTAAAGTCTCATTTAATTTCCATATTTTTTTCAACCATATTTTATAATTTCCTATAGAGAAGGCTTGCACATAATTTGATACATTTATTCTTAAATATTTGATTTTTTTAAACTATTGTGGGTGGTTTTTTTAATTTTCTGCTTATTGCTAACATATAAAATTGCAATTACCTAATTGTATATTTGTAACATGGTGGCACTGAGAAACCCTCATATTAACTTATCATGTGGAAATAATAATAAAGATTTTATTTCTTCCTTTCCAATCTGCATGTCTTTATTGCTTTTTCTTTTCTCATTGCACTGGCTAGGATCTCCAGTAAGAAGCTGAACAGAAGTGGTAAAAGAGACATGCTTTCTGGTTCTCAATTATCAGGGTAGAGAGAAAGCTTTAAACATTTTATTATTTCTATGATATCTATTATAGGGTTTTTTTGTGTACAATATTTAACCGATTATAAAATTTTATTTTCCTATTTTCATAAGTAGTTTTTTTTTAAATCATGAACGGATATTGAATTTTATCAAATAAACTAAATTGGTAGTCAAAAGACTTCTCTAAGTACTTCTACATTTGCAAAATAAGACCTTGACAATTTTATTGGCAAGCTTTACCAAACCTTTACAGATGGCTCAGTTAAGTGTTTGGCCCCTGATTTCCATTCAGGTCATGATCTTAGGGTCATGAGATCAAGCCCGGCATCGGGCTCTGCACTGAGTGTGGAGCCCGCTTAGGGTTTTCTCTCCCTCTTGTTCTGCCCCACCCCCTCATGTGCAAGTGTGAGAGCTCTCTCTCTCTTAAAAAAAGGGGGGGGGGGCTCCTTTAGTCCTGGGACCAAGCCCCTCAACCACCACCTGGCTCTGTGCTCAGTGGGGAATCTACTTGAGGATTTCTCTTCCTATCCCTCTGCCCCTCCCCCTGCTTATGAGCTCTCTCTCTCAAATAAATGAATCTCTAAAATGGATAATGTGTGTCTTATACAAGTTGTTTAGGAAACTAGAATAAAGCGGAAGATACCTAACATATTTTATGAGACTTGAGCAGCTAATCAAGAATAACTTTTTTTTAATACCCCATCATTCTCTCCTGTTGACCCGAGCCTGTGCTACCATCTGTTTTTCCATTTACCAGTTCGAGGACATGGGATGTTCCCAGTGTTTTGCAATTCTGAATGAAGCCACCATAAGCACTCATGTGCAAGATTTTGAGTGAACGTAAGTTTTCACATTTCTTGGGTAAATTTGGAGGGGTGAGATAGCTACCAAACTATTTTCAAACTTGACCGCATCATCTTGTATTCTTATCAGTAACATGTGAGAATTCCAGTGGCTCCACGTCTTCATCAGCAATTGGTATTATCAGTTGTGTGTGGGTTTTTTTTCCTTATTTTAGCTATTGTAAATAGGTATACAGTGGCATCTCAATGTCCTTTTAATTTATATTTCCCTAGTGGCTAATGATGTTGGTTTGTAGTTTTCTTTTAATGTAGAATGATGCTGACTATGGAATGAATGGGAAAGTGTTCCTTCCTCTTCTATTTGCTGGAAAAAATTGTGTAGAATTGGTACCATTTATTCCCTAAATAATTGGTAAATTTCACCAGTGAAGCCATCTGGGCCTAAAAAGTTTTCAACTATGAATTCTATTCCTGTAATATCTATATAAAACAATTCACATTTTCTATTTCTTCCTCTGTGAGCTCTGATAGTTTATGTCTTTCCAGGAATTTGTCCATTTCATCTAATCAAATTTATGGGCATGAACGAGTTTGTGATATTCTCTTATTATTTGTTTAATGTTTCAAGGATCTAGAGCAATGTCCCCTTTTCCATTCCTGATACTGAAAATTTGTGTCTTCTTTTTTCTTGGTCAGTCTAGCCAGAGGTTTATCAGTTTTATTGATATTTTCAGAGAACCAATCTTTGGTTTCATTGATTTCCTCTACTGTTTTACTGTTTTCAATTTCATTCCTTATTTTTATTATTACCTTTTAAAACTTGCTTTGGGTTTAATTTGCACTCTCTCTCTCTCTCTCTTTTTTAGGTTTCTTAAGGTGGAAATTTAGACCATTGATTTGAGACCTTTATTATTTTCTAACATAAGTAATAACATAAATTCCCCTCTAAGTGTGGTGGTAGATTCATCCCATGAACTTTTTAAAAAACATTGTATTTATTTATTTGAAAGAGAGAGCACATGCACACATGAGAAAGAGTGAGTGAGAGAGAGCATGAGCCAGGGGAGGGGGTGGAGCAGAGGGAGACACAGACTCCCCAATGAGCCTAGAGCTCCACATGGGCTCTGATCCAATCCCAGGACCCTGGGATCATGACCTGAGCCAAAGGCAGACGCTTAACCAACTGAGCCACCAAGGAGCCCCCATCCCACAAATTTTTATAGGATGTTTTTATTTTCATTTATTTCAAAATTTCTAATTTCTCCTGTGACTTTCTCTTTGACCCATCTATCATTTAGAAGTATGTCGTTTAATTCCAAATATTTAGGAATTTTCAAATACATTTCTGTTATTAATTTCAAGTTTAATTCATTTGTGTTCAAAGAATATACGTAGCATGATTTCAATTTTTTAAAACTTTGTTAAGGTTTGTTAAATGCTCCGAATATGGTCATTATAGAACACTTAGAAAATTCCTATAAGCAAAAACAGCATTGAAAAAAAATCCATTGCTCAGAGAAAGTTAACCGTTTGCTATATATTTTTCGATTTCTTTCATTATACTCTCATAAGTATATACACACATATATGTATATATACATGTGCATGTGTGTATATATATAAACACACACACTCACAAAGGTAGAATCATGCCATACAGATACTTTGTAATCTACTTTATCTATGTAAAGCAGCATAAGACGTGAGCTCTTAAGCCACACTGGTTGGGTCCAAATCCAGGTTTCACCATTTACTTGCTATGTGACCTTTGGCAAGGTCCTTAAATTCTCTGTGCCTCAGTTCTTTACACGGAAAGTGGGAGGTGATGATAATAGCATTTACCTCATAGGAATGAAAAGAATTATTTGAATTAATAGAAACAAACTACTTAGAACAGCACCTGGCACCCTGTTAGCATCATGGAAGTGCTTGCTGTTTTCTCTATTGCTTTCCCCTGCCACGGTTCCAGGGGAAGGACGCCCTGGTAACAGGCATTGGGGTGAGTATTTCCTTCCTTAGAATGAATTCACAGATATGCAATTGCTATTTTGAAGAATGGGCATATTTTTAAAGTTTCTGATGCTTTGGCACAAGTCTCAGAGAAGGTTTTGGGTTTTGCTTTTTAATTCATTTAACAACCCTCCATTATGTAACAAAGTGCACAAGTGGGTCAGAAACTGTTTTCCAAAATCTTCCAATTTTTTTGAGGTTTGAGGAGATAATAGTATTAGAAGACAACTTCACAGGTTGAGTTTCACAGAGCTACTCAGAGAAAGGATTTCATTCCAGGACCTCAGAGCATGAACATGTTACTTCCACAAATGAATCCCAGAAGGATGACAACAGATGCCAACCAAAAATCCAAAGGAGATTGTGCTGCTCCACTGAACAGATTTTAAAATTGTACTAATTAAAGCTGGAAAATCAATGCACTGATTAAGGGAAATTGTCCTTCAGGCATTTATGGCTCTTAAGTAAGATGTAACTCCATCTGCGGATACAGATCACACAGACCTTTTTTTAAGGAAAATATTTAATGGCATATAGAGTGCCTAGAAATATAAATTTCTCTGTTTCCCTCTCTATTTTATATCTATAATGAATTGGAAAGTGCTCCCTTCTCTTCCGTCCATATATAAATATGTAAAAATAGGGATGTTGTTTCTAGCCATGAATGCTTAGCTTCCTGATGAAAAAATTCCATGCATTCGAAGAACAAAAAAATGGAGGATCTCTTTCTTGTTTTAGCACTGAAATCCTAAAAGGGCGGTGTTTAGGGAGGTACAGAGTATGGCAGGGAGAAGTCTTCAAAATTTTATCCAAACGCTTTTCCACATTAAACCCCATTTCGAGACAAATGTTCGAGACAATTCTGGTCAGCAAGTGACTACCACCAAACCCTAGGATCTCTTAATCTCAGCTAGAAAAGTGTGGCTCATGGAACCCAGTGCAGACATTCTCACATATTTTACCAAGCCTTAAAGGTAAACAGTGTGGGCACCTGGGTGGCTCAGTCGGTTGGGTGTCTGCCTTCGGCTCGGGTCATGATCCCGGGATCCTGGGATTGAGTCCCGCATGGGGCTCCCCACTCAACAGGGAGTCAGCTTCTCCCTCTTCCCCTGCCCCTCCCTGCTGCTTGTGCTCTCTCCCTCTCATGCTCTTTCTCTCTCTCAAATGAATAAATAAAATATTAAGAAAAAAAGAGGTAAACAGCGTGAGCCATTCTTCTTACAAGTGAAGACTTGCCATAGGATAAACTTCATTGTACTAAGAGAGAGTTCACTCCAGGGAAGCCATCTTCCCTCAAGAAAACTGTAGCAGAACAAAAAGGCAGCCCCACTTGGGGGAAAGAATTGAAGAAATTCTATTTTCTTACAGGAAGCAAACCAACCAATGGACAACAAGCTGATGTACTTTAAGGACAAAGAGACCCAGAGAACCAGAAAAATGAGGTTCAGTGGGTTTTATTCACTAAGAAAGCTCTCTTTAAAAAGAATTACAAATTCTTCTACAATATAATCTATACCCCAAGGTTAATTTTTCTTTGAGTCCAGATTCTGTAGGATTTTCATATAAAATTAAGGTTTTGCTCGCACAGAATAATTGACTGTATCTTCAATATTCCAGGAACGTGAGGGACACCAAATAGGCAACAGCCACCTCAAGAGAGACAAATCTGTGTCCATGGGATTAATTAGAAGGCAGTTCGTCTGGAAAACGGGATGCTTAAAAGGTAACTGGTGTCAAAGCCGAGTCTGTTCTATTCACTTTACTTCCTTCTACTTTAAATAATATTCTGTTAGCAGTTATGCCTGGGTATGTCCTCCCAGATGACAGGTCTTCATGTGAAAAATTCATGTAACTTTTGGCATCTTTAATTTACTTGAATAAAAGATCTCATTCTGCAAGTTAGTAATGACAGTTTATCAAAATGTTTGCTCTGTGCCTCTTTCATAAGAGTGCATTAGCAGGAACAGTAAAAACTGTAATGTCAACACTTCACCCAACTTAAACATCGTAAGACTAAAAGAGATTTCAAAACTAATTTGTTCTAGACCAGCAAAACATAGCACCAGCAGAACACTCTCGTTTCAAAATGCTTTTCTATTATTAATCACTCTATCTGCACAATGTTCCCTGAGCGGGTGCAGTCTAATCCCCATTTTATGGACGAGTACCCTGGGCGTGAGACAACAGCAAGCTGCTGTGGGCTATAAAACGAAGGCGGTGCGCAGTGACCACAGCCCACGAGGACGACGAGTTTCTGAGTTCTAGTCCTGGCCTTTCTGTAGACTGTTAGGCTACACTGCCTCTATTTTTTAAAAAACACAGTCACGCGTACACGCACATTCTCTATATCCAGCTACAGCTCGTATTGACCTCGCACACACAGATCTAACACCAGCTGTTCCGTGGAGGCAGGTAGCACAGCGGAGGAAAAGGAAACTAGAACTTTGCAGTGAAGTAGACCAGCTCTAACCTTGGCTTTGCCACCAACTAGCTACGGAACCCTCGCTGAGTAACGTTCTCCTCATCTGTAAAATGGGACTGAGAGCATCGTCTTCACGGAGAAGTAATAACAGCAAACACAAGTCCTCCGTACGCAGTAGATGCTGGACTCTCTGTTCCCTTCCTCCTTCCCCGTCTCGTTCGAAAATACTCTAGGTGGCAAATTAAGTTAAATCAGTGTCCTTGACTACTTAACCCTGAGCAAGGGACAATTTGCAAGTTGACAAGTACAAACAGCAAGCCGCACAGGGCACGACCAAGTCAGCGGACAGAAATCCTCAGATAAACCGCTCACAAGTGGCCTGCAGGTATAAGTCATCCCCTTGTCCCTCTCATTACCGACTCTGTCCCAAAGGCTAATGTTGGTGGCAGCTGCCGACAGGTGCGCAGTGGGGGAGGGAAGCCCTCATGGATAGGACGAACCCAATGCCAGATAATTACTCCGCATCGTATTAGAGATTGAATCAGTGCACCATGCCTTCCTTAAACGCTTCTCTTTCCCATGGATGTTAAACTTAGCAGAGCGAGCTACTCTCGTACTCCTTTTTACTCACAAGCATTAGAATCAAAAACTACTCAGGAAACTCTTTGCCATCTATTTTAAAGAGAATTGCTCTAAGAAGCTGAAAATATCAAGATACCTTTTCAAATCACTTTCATATTTTTTTTTAATTTTTTTTAAACAAGTGCCTCAAAGGGCTCATTTCTTTCTTCAAAAGGACAGGCTGTCTTGTTCTCTGGAAAATGGACCATGAGTGTGACGCAGTGAACCATAGACTCCCAGAGGTTCTTGGGGTTCCCTGCTGGAACTTTCCATGACCGCCATCCGAGGTCTAAACAATAGCACCCTGATCCTGAACTATTTCTCCTCACCTTTTCTCTAGCACATAGGGCTTAGAAGTGCAGAGTTCAAAACAATTCTTTTTTGATGGGAAGAAATACAGGGATCCAAAATTTCATCGCACGACCTTGAACACGTGTTCTAACTTCTCAGGACTACCGCGAGGTTGGCAGCAAGTTTGGCATCTCAACCAGCACTCCGTGCTTTCCTGTGTGGAAAGACAGGCCAGTGTATGCAAATGCCTGAACTAGGAGTCGCAAGGCCTGGATGTAGTCCTAGCTCAGATAACGTTTATGTGTGACTTTGACTTCTATGACTTCAACCTCTCCCATTTATACAATAAGAGTCAATGGCAAGATCAGTGATTCTGCTGAAAGCTGGGGTCTATCACCCCAGAAAAATGATCAAAGTCACAAAGATCGGCACAGACTATCAGGAGGTACCCCGGCCCACAGGGCTAGATGGGCCTCCCTCCCTGAGGATTCTAGGGCTACTGTCCTCATGCACCCTGACAAGGTATGATGGGATTTGCTCTCCAGACAAGAAGGGGTGTCTCCACTGGCTCTTGTTGCTCTAGTTGCAGGGAACGAGGAAGGATGGATGAAGGAGAAAGAAACATGGGAAGGCCAAGGTGAGATGTGATGACTCGATCAGTGGCTAGATAGGTCCCCTTACATATAAACTTCGGCCTCTGTGCAAAGCAAGGGCTCACTCGGTGGCTTTGTGTGCACGCACTTCAGGAAATCGGCCAAAATGTCCTTTACTATCGATGCTCTATGCATGAGAGAGAGAGCCTGCCCGGCAGTCACTCCCTACCCAGGAATACTCCTCCGAAGCTCACTCTGCGTACACATGGCTCAGCAGGGCTTCCTGCCGCAGAGCAGGGGGCAGAAGCGCTCCTGGGCCAGCCAGTACCTCCTCCACAGGGCTTCCTGTAGCAGAGCAGCGGGCAGAAGCACTCCTGGGCCAGCTGGTACCTCCTCCCAGTAAGGGTGGGCAGCGGTGGCCTCGGTAGCAACAACAGAAGGTCCTAGCACTACCTCAGCAGCAACAAGAGTAAGAATAAAGAACAAGATATAGTTCTGCACTGCCTACTAATTAGGCAATATTATAGCTAGCTCATAAAATTGTTCGGTGAATTAAATGAATTGATGAACATAAAGGACTTTGAACAGTGCCCGGCAGTAAGATAGGATGGAGAAATGTTAGCCATTAGTACCAAAAACTAATTTACAAAGAAAAAAAAAAACTACTGGAATTCAACCCAATAGTACCTAGGGAGTACAGATGGGATAAAAAAAATTTTTTATTCAATCACTGGAAAAAGAGACCAGGAACTAGAAGATATGGTAAATCTTAATTCATTTATTCAGCCCAAAAGGAAATACTAACTGTAAGGCATACACAGTTGTTATACAATCCAGCACCGTTACATACTACCTGTGCTGGCTCTCTGTTTGACCCCCCACCCCCAGATCCATGATCTGCCTTTCTCCACTCTACTGAGGATCCCAGAAAGCTGACCTCTATCATGTGGAATCCCTCCCTCCCTGAATCCTGACTGGTCTGGACAGTGGGAGGCTCCAGCAAGGGATGGAAACAGCCGTGCTCCTACACGGCTCCCACTCCTGCTTGAGTGGGCCACTCCCGTGGCCCCAGCTCTCTCAGGGTTGGGGTAATGCCATGACCTCCTTTCGCCTCTTCAAGCCGACAGACTAGACTCCAGATATTTCACCATCCCTTGCTAGTCCCCCTTACACTGTCCAACACCTTTGAAAATAGTCTATTACCCTTAACTTGACTGAAGTCCTTTAACTTAAGTTAAATCCTTTTGGCTGAGGCAGCTGTTGCCCACTTTAACACTAATAAAAACATTGTCTTATGTTCTTACCTAGATGTTTCCTTGAAGTCAGTCTTTTCTCCCCAACTAGAGGCCAGCAGGGTTGCCTTCAACTTCTTCGGGCTTCGTCTCTTCCACCTGACTCCCCATCGCCTACCTCAAACACAAAAAGCAACGCACTGGGGCCACAAAAATATGGCTGACATGCCTAGTGCTCCATTCAATTCCACGTTTCCCCCAGTGAAGTCACCTTTAACTAAGGAAATCATCTCTAAAACTGGACGAGCCTGCTGCAAGGAGTCTTTATGCTTCACAGCTGAGCTGTTTGAGCTAGATTACACCACCTGTTTTCAACTGCAAGGTCATCCTCAACACAGTGCTAAATCTACTGTGAGCTCTACCACAATAACTGGTTATTGATAAAAAACTATATGTACAAGTTATAGATAGTATGTCTATGGCTATCTATCTATCTATATCTAGATACAGTTATTTTTTTAAGTAGGCTCCACTCCCAGCATGGAGCCCACTGCGGGGCTTGAACTCACGACTGTGAGATTGAGACCTGAGCTGAGATCAAGAATCGGACGCTTAGCTGACTGAGCCACCCAGGCACTCCTCTATGGCTAGCTACATAAAACATTAAGGAAGGATTCAACCTTCGTCAAAAATATCCCTATCCTAGCTTAAATTCTAGTCTTTTCTAATGGATTTTATCTAAGTGCCAATGGGAAGCTATCGAAGGGCTCTAAGAAGGGGAGAGTAACTACCAGAGTTTAAAAAGATCTGCCTGGATCAATGAGGGCAGGAACAGATATGGGGAGGCTGGTTTGGAGGTTGGTGCATTTAGTCCAGGCTGAGGATGACACTCGTTTGAAGCAAGAAAGTGGTGATGACAGGGAGAAGTAGTTGGATTCAAGGGTACCGAGAAAAAGAATCATAAGGCTTGGAAATTGGTGGGATGTGGAAAATGAAGGAGAAAATAGAGTTCTGAAAACTGCCAGTTATCAGACTTGGTAGCTGGATGGATGATGATGCCGCTTTCCAAGACAGGAGAGCACAAGATAAAGACAGGCCTGAGACATGAGAATGAGAACATTACCTATCGGGTGAGACGAAGAAAAAATAGGTAAGAACCACTGAGTTAAACTAAGGGCTGAATCATATGAAATTGTCAATATTGACCTGTTTTGATGTACAAAAACGGAAATCTAATTTGATTAAACCCAATGTTTAAGGAAGCACTGTTTGATTATGGTACACTAGGAGATTTTCTGCAAGACGAGGTCAGGACTACGGACTATGATTATACTCATCCTCAAGAAGAGCCCACAGAAAGGGGGCACAGAGGCACACGCACACACATACACCAGGAGGCCTAAATCAAGGCATGAAAAGCCACAGATTCGGGGCGCCTGGGTGGCACAGCGGTTAAGCGTCTGCCTTCGGCTCAGGGCATGATCCCAGCGTTATGGGATCGAGCCCCACATCAGGCTCCTCCGCTAGGAGCCTGCTTCTTCCTCTCCCACTCCTCCTGCTTGTGTTCCCTCTCTCACTGGCTGTCTCTATCTCTGTCGAATAAATAAATAAAATCTTAAAAAAAAAAAGAAAAGGCACAGATTCATCAAACACAAGTGAAGAAAATTAAGCTGTATGCAGCACTACTGTAAGATCAAATAAATCCAATGTACCCAGAGCTATTCTGGGACTATTGGAAAACACTTATCCAATTAACTTACAGCCTGCAGAGAAGTCAGAGTTTAAAAACTGGTTCGCACTTATTCACCATAATACCAGGGAAAGCAGGCCAGAAACGTACTGTGTTTGTTTCTAATTTTAAGCAAGAATCCAGGTTTCTCACTCGGGAATTCACTTAGAGAAACAGGTAACAGCACGGCATATGGAGATTCCATCCTAGGTCTTGGATCCCCGTCAACTGGCTCCTATTGCAGAGCGGAAGCCCGCAGCTCTTCTCTCCTATCTCAAGTGCAAAAGTCCCATAAAGCACAGGACGGGGTATCAACCGGGGTCTACCATTTCTCATTGCGCTTTCTAAGAGGAATCTGCCTCCTTCTCAGGCTGTGTCCTCTGCCACTGAGTTCCGAGGTTCTGAGCCTATTTATCTTGAAACGAAATCACCACTGTAACAGGGGACAGCGGCAGCTGTCCACATGATCGGAGATTGCTTTCAGGGAGCACGGCTTTATCCTGAAGGTCAGTTCAAATTAGGGATTCACATCCCTTTGCTTCTGTCTGGTGTTAGTATATTACTCATCATTAAATAAGGTCCAGAGAAATATGCTGCGAGTTCGAGGTAAAACTGCACAATTAAAAGACTCAAATCCAATACATTAGCTGCTAGCTCAAGTTAATATTAGCCTAGAGTTCTTCAAGGCCTTGGTATTTACAGGTTGATTTCTTACACACAGTATTTTCCCTGCGATGCCTTATTACGTGGCTTGTAATGGCACCTGGCTGTTTTCCTCATTCCCCCCAGCCTTGGAAGAAAGGAAGGGAAGAAGATGTATGCCCCATATTTAATTACCTTCTTTGCTTATTTTATCTCTGAACTGCTTGAACAAATAGGTAGAATTTTTTTTTTTAGTAGAAAAGGAATATTTTTAATTCCTTTTTTTTTAAGGTTCTATTTGAGAGCAAGAGAGAGCATAAGCAGGGTGAAGGGCAGAGGGAGAAGCAGACTCCCCTCTGAGCAGGGAGCCCGATGTGGGACTCGATCCCGGAGTCGATCCTGGGACTCGGGAATCATGACCTGAGCAGAAGGCAGACACTTAACCGATTGAGCCACCCAGGTGCCTGCATATTTTTAATTTTTATGACACATATTAGTTTCTTAAGAAAAGAATTACATATTTATATTTCATAATTTTTAAAGAGCTTCTAAATGCCTATCAAAAAGAAGATGTTATTTTAGGTGGCTGGCGCGGAGCTTCGGGGCCGCTCGCGGTGGGTCGAGATTGTCGCGGGCTGGGCGGGGGGCGCGTGACGCCTGCCCTGAGGAGCCGCGGCTTGGGCCATAAGAGATACAAGTACCACAGTGTAAAAAATCATATAACCATAGACTCTCTGCTACCCAGCCTTCTGAGAAGAACGAACTGTACGCCCTGGGCTCGAGGGCAGGAATGGGCTGTTGGCGCGTCCCTCCATCAGCATCTGCACAGCACCGGGCAGGCAAAATTGACATGCCAATTCTCATGTTCATATGGAAATGCCAGGGACCGAGGAAAATCAGAATGAGCTTGGAAGAGAACCACACTGAAAGGCAAGAGGGTTGAGCAGCTCCGTCACAAGAGAAGATACGTGAACGGCCAGTCAGCATGTGAAAAGTGTGCAGCATCACTAGTCATCAGGGAAATGCAAACGGAAACCACAACCAGATACGGGTAGAACGGCTAAAATTAGTGAGACCAACCTCGCCACGTGCCGAGGACAATGTGAAGCAGCTAGGACTCCTGCACGTTGTTGGGACACAGAATGGGGCGACCGCTCCGGGAAACAGCTGGGCAGTTTCTCATATAAAGTTACACACACACACCCTTACGCACGACCCAGCCACTCCACTCCCGAGCACTTACCCAAGAGAAAGCAAAGCATCTGCCTACAAACGGGTCTGTACAGGAATCGTCACGGCAGCTTTATTCAGAATAACCAAAAACGGAAACAACCCGGGACACCTGGGGGCTCAGTTTAGCCGCCGACTCTTGATTTCAGCTCAGGTCATGATCTCGGGGTCGTGGGACAGAGCCCCACCTCCGGCTCTGCCCATAGTGGGGAGTCTGCTTCGAGTTCTCGCTCCCTCTGCCTTTCCCCTCCCCCCACTCACTCTCTCTTTCTCTCCAATAAATAAATAAAACCCTTAAAAATAATAATTAAAAAAAAGATGTTATTTTAATCCACTTGTTGGGTGATTTAAAACCTTTATAGACATGTCTGTGGCTAGTTGGTTGCAGTTGCTTTGAGCGGTACTTCCCCACCTTTGGGGATTTTCAATTCTGTGTTGTTCTGTGTTTGATTTTATGTTGCCTACCACCTCCACCTTCTCAGGGATGGCACAGACACATCTTCATATAAATGAAGCCAGAAACCCCCCAAAATATCCTGAATTCCTTCTTTTCCTTCATCCAATCCTCTTCCCAGATTCAAACAAGTCACCAAATTCTGTTCATTCTCCCTGGCAAGTATCTCTCTACTCTGCTCCATTTTCAAAGTTGCAACTTTGGGTTAAGCCTCATAATCTATCACCCGGACAACCGCCAGAGCTCCCCGCTCTTTTCCCTGCTTTCAATTATTTCCCCCATTCAAGCAATCCACAGCATATGCAGCAGGACCTTTCTAAACACACACAACTGGTCACTTCCTTCCCAAGACAACCCTTCAGTGGCTGTCCCTTGTCTATAGAATAAAGTTCAATGCCCTTAGCATGACATGCAAGGCAATCTGTCTCATGGCTTTTTCCTCCCTGTGTAGCTTTATGCCCTTTTCCCCATCCTGCACCCTGTCTAGGCACCAGCCATGACCAACTACTTGAAGGCTCTTGAATACGCATTATAGGTTGACACCTTTACACCATCATATGTTTATTCTCTTTACATAGAAATCTCCCTCAAGATTTCCTTCTTTTGTGCCAGAACCAAACTGGATAGATATTTCTATTTTTGTCTTTATCACACTATACAATAATTCTTTTCTGTAGCTGCCTTCCTTCGTAGAACACAAGAAGGTCAAGGAGTTTTCTTATTCATTCTACTTAGCACGGTGTCTGACCTGTGGCATGTGCTCAATGAATGGATGGAGAAGGTGTCAAGTGGCATCTGCTTAATGTCTTAAAAATTAAATTAATGAACATTATTTTGCTATAAGGTTATATAGAAAATCCCTTCAAATACATAAATTGTAGAATGTTGTTCAGTCTTCATTGAATTGTTATAGCCCCACTTCTCCTACCCCAGGGGATCTGCTTCTCTCTGCTCAAGTGCCACAGATAATCCTGACTCCCAAACATATCCATATTTCTACAAATGATGACTCGGCACAATACCACCTGGAGAGAAAAACATTGCACACAATACATCTCGCAGAGGGACGATAGCAGCATCTTTATATATAAGACATGACATTCATGCATATTAACTTAGCCTTCAAGAAGAGAAATGCCTACTCAGAGTCTAGAAGCAATTTAACTATCTTTCTTTATACTAAAACTATACTATTTTTAAAAATATTATTATTCTTTGACTCATCGCAAAAGGGGTTCCCCCCAAATTGTACATGTCATAGACCTGACAATAATGCATCTGCAAGTTAAACCTGAAATTTAAAGTTTTGCATCAAAGCACAATAAAGAAATAAAAATCCCAGGGGCTGAGTAATGCTTTAATTTTATTATTCACTCTTTTAAGATGTTCAGCCAGGGTAGCTAAAATGTGTTTCCCCCTTGAGAGTCTTAAAAATAAACTTTAAACTTAGGAACTCTGAATCCAGTCTCTTCACAGAATGAAGCCATTTTATGGCTTCGCTCTGCCTACAAGTGAAAGCAAGCAGCCTCTGCTTAGTTCAATTAACCAAGGATATACATTGCCTTGAAGTGTTTGTTTCTCTTGTTCTTTATAAATAAGATGACCAAGAGAAAACACAAAAGATTATTGCCTGCCTGCATGCATTCGCTCACCCAGCAAACATCTGTAGAAGCCCTTGCTAGGCCCTGGGGCTACTGAGATAAATAATTCACAGTCCTCTCCTTCGAGAGGCTCCCGGCCTCGAGGGGTATGATACCTCATCAGGTCACTGTAAAACCACGTGGGAGGTGAGTGAGAGAGACACGCGCAAGGTTTGGTGTAAGCACAGAGGAGGACTATCTAAGCCACGGGTGGCTGAACAGAACAGACACGTACCTTGGAGACTTCAGGGACCCGGAACAGGCATGTTAGAAGAAAGTTCACGGTGAGATGTGAGGAATGGGCAGATGAGGGCGTTTGCGGCTACTAAACTCAGTCCTCTCAACAGCAGAGGATTCTAGCTCATTTCCTGGGAAAAGAGCAGTCAAGCGTTGAGTAGGGGCATCTTTTTTAAGAGCAGTGGAAGTGTGGAATCATTTCTGAGAGGAATGGGAAAACAGGTACTACAGATAAGAAAGCAGCTGAAGGGTTCTGAAGGTTCGGTTAGGGGACTGCATCTGCAGATAAGCCAGAAAGCCCAAAGAGCAACACTGGTCAGGTCGGGGGTCTGTAGACCCATGCGGCAGAAGAATACAAGAAGAATTGAAGGGGGAGGGCTGGTAAGCAATCGGTTCAGAGGGCTTAGCCACAGCTTGCATAGGATAAAAAGATGGCTCGGCAATGTATGAGGACTGGTGTGTGATCACATGTTCCTGTTTGCCCAGGACCATCTTGCCAAAGAATCTCTGTTGGGCAACATATTTTATGGTCCCCTATATATGAGAAAATGGGTTTCTGGGAGGTCAAAGGGATAGTGTGGCCAAAGAGTGGAATGAAGGGGTTATGATTTAAGAAGGGAGGGCTTCCTGATAGTAAGAAGATAAAGTATGTGATCCTGGGAGGGAGTGGCTGCGATGACACAGAGATGACAGTCTTTAGGGTTAAGGTAGCCCCGGAAATATGACTTAATTGACATTATGACGTTAATTGACATTAACGTGAGCACTCTCTCTCGAATAAATAAATAATAAATCTTTAAAAGAAGGAAGAAGGATAATGATCAGACACAGTCAGGGGGCAAGCCAGTAGTTTGTGGGGTAGAGGAGAATAAGGGGACTCCACAGCATGAGCTACAGAAGAAGCTCTGTCCCCAGGAGAGGGGAATGGTGGGCACCGCTGTAAGGTTCCCATGCAGCCTGCAGGGGCAGCGAAGGTCCCATTAGGGAGAGGCCATGTCTTCTGTCTCAATGTAAGTGAATCCTACTGAGGTCCAAAAAAAGGTCCAGAAGCCAAATTCCAACCTGCACAGGAAGTTTAAGTGTTGCAGGTAATTTCTCATGTATTATTTCTCTTGCCTTGTATAATCCTAACCTATACCTTGGAGGGCTAGTACCATGCAACAAAGATAATTCACTGTGTAACCTTTCTTGGGCCAAAGCGTTACTTAGTTATGTTACTTTCTGTTACTACTTAATAATTACTAGAAAAAGATGACTGATGCTTATAAATAAATCATTTCTTCTTCCCATATATGTATCTTTTCTTCTGACTTTGGAGAGAGATCTGTAGCTTGTCCCAACATGTCTCTTCCTGTCTCTGTGGAGCAGGGAGGCAGATCTCAGTAAGTAACTACACACAAGTTGTTCTGGAGTCCCTGAAGATATACAACATGCTAAATATTTGCTTAAGATTTATCTTTTAAAACTTCAAATTAAATTATTATCACCAGGGAAGCTAAAACTCAAAACTTTTTTTTTTTAAAGATTTTACTTATTTATTTATTTGACACAGAGAGAGAGACAGCCAGCGAGAGAAGGAACACAAGCAGGGGGAGCAGGAGAGGAAGAAGCAGGCTCCCAGCGGAAGAGCCTGATGCGGGGCTTGATCCCAGAACGCCAGGATCACGCCCTGAGCCGAAGACAGATGCTTAACGACTAAGCCACCCAGGCGCCCCTAAAATTCAAAACGTTTTAATTCAACTAAAAGAATTTCATCAAATTTAACATTTTTAGGAAATTTGAAAATATCTGGGTTCCGCTCTCCTTAAAGCATAGTTTGGGGTGGGATGGAGAGCAAACAATAAGGAAATTCTTGACCCATTGACTCAGGAGGGGAGGAGGAGTCTGTCAAAGGAGTTGGAGAAAGGTTCATCCCAAAACATATTCCAGTGAAACAGTTTCTGGCTCCCCTGCGTACCACCCCTGTCCCAGCTACTGGGAGGCCTGAGACACAGGTCCTTGAGCACATGGCAGAAGTCTCTTGACTAAAAATGTCCTGCCCATCCAGTGGTAACCTAAGTATTTCCATCTTTTCTAGTGCTGATTAGGATGGTGGTTCTCAGGCCAAGGAGTCCAGAGGCTCATTTCATTAGCTGTCTACTATGCTTTCACAATTTTTCTTTGGGTCAACCCCGGTCTAAATAGCAAACAAGATAATGGAAAGATTGCAAATGAGGTCACCAATTGTATAGAAATACAAGCGGTGACTTTTATTTTGGTTTGTTCTTACGAGGAACTCTTCTGTGTGAATAATCTAAACTTAATAAAAATAGCACTGTCTTAGCTAGGGACATCTCTGAGAAATGGTAGCAATACAGGTATGCACTACTTTATTTCTCCCTGTTTCGTTATTTAGACCCACGTGCTTCCGCAATGGTAGGCATCTATATTTATCTCCTAAGTCTGTCAGAAAACACTGCAGCTGCAACTGTGAGCTTATCTAACAGATACAAATAAGAGAGCAGCACCCTTTTAAAAGGACTTCAAATTTCAGATCAAAGTGTCATATGGCACGGAGACAGATACAAAGCTTTTCAGGAGGCAGCTTGGGGTAGGGGCAGTGGTGACAGTTACGAGTGGAGTTGCTAAGGGACGGTATTACATTTAAAGTAAAAGAGCAGGTGCAAAGAAGGGAAGGGGTCATTTAGTGCAACCTCTTCATTTTATGACAACCTGGAGTTTTAGGTCTGTTCAAAGACCCACAGTAGAGCCCAGGTGAGAAACCGGAATCGCCAGGGGAGGGGTCCGTGCTGTACCTCGCACAGCGTCTCCTTTAATCCATGGGAACCAAGTCGCGCCTTCGGCTTTGGAGAAAGCACAGTCGTGCCTTCGTGTTTCCACTAAACACCCGATGGCTATCATGAACAACTGCTGTTTTTTGACCACCAAGCACTATTTCCTAAAGTACTGTACTTTAGGATTCCTTTTGTGGAATCACCTGCCTCCTACCGGGAAAGGTCCTGATAGGAGGGTCCATCCGGGCACCTGCCCCTCCACGGTGCAAGCTAAAAGAGACTCTGGAATCTCTTTTGCCAGAGCATCTCTCTCCCACCCTACAGCAGCCAGGGGCAGACATACAGCTGGGTCCAATGACTGGAGCAGCTGACTTAGCCAAGACTGTCGGGCAGTCGGTTTGGGCTCCTGAGACTTAATACCTACATTTCCTAAGTCTGTGTTTTGAGCATTTCCTTCAGTTCAGGGATTTTCCTATATCTCTGCAACAAAATCTCATTTATTTTAAGTTAGAGTCAGAGTTGATTTCCATTACTTACAACCCAAAGCTTCTTGAAGGAAAAGAACGCAGTTTGAGGGACAGAGAGATCTGAACTAATCCTGAGACTAGATACATACTAGAAGGCATTCCTTTAATTAAACATTCCTACTTGTGGCAAAACAGAGAAAAGCTACAAGTGTGTTGAGATTTGGGTATTAATAGCTGATGAAATTTTGATGTCATGCTGGCATTATCTTGGAGTTAAAATCATTGAACCTAGAGCCTTTTAGAAGAATAGAGAAAGTTTTGATTCCAAGGTAAAAAAAAAATTTTTTTTTAAAGATTTTATTTACTTATTTGTCAGAGACAGAGAGAGAGCACAATCAGGGGGAATGGCAGGCAGAGGGAGAAGCAGGCTCCCCACTGAGCAAGGAGCCCGATGCAGGAGCCAATCCCTGAGATCATGACCTGAGCCAAAGGCAGACGCTTAACCAACTGAGCCACCCAGGCTTCCCTCCAAGATAAATTTAAGATGAGTTCTAAAGAAGCAACACACACAAGTCTGAGGCCGAGACAAGAATCAGATTAAAATTTAAGAGATAACAGTAGGATCAGTGTGGAAAACATCTATAGCTAGGTGCTTATTTTTAAATCTTTCTCTATATTTATTTAAACGCAGATTTTATAAGTTTTGTAATATCAGATTTTCCTGTTTTGAGCTTTAGCTTTTGAAAAATAACAGAGGGTGGACAAAATGGCAAAGTGAGGGAGAAAAAAAAATCTCAGGCAAAAAACAATCACCTCTATCTATGCTTGGACCTTATGATGCCCATGATTGAAGCATGATCGCCTCCTTGTGGTGGTATACTTTAATTGCAGGCTCCCTTTCTCTGATGATTGACCCCATGAAAGGCTGGCCTTATAACCTAAAATACAAAAACAAAACCAGTAGAGCCATGATTTATATGTAAATTAGAAACATTTTATCTCATACGATAGGAAAGCTTTTTAGTTCCAGAGTGTTGTGGGAGTGAAAAATTCTGGTTGATGGTAATTAAGATAAGCTAAATGTTCAATCATGGTGCTCTGTGTGTCATGTTCTTCATCCTAAGACTTATAAATCAATATGTTGAGCCAACAACTCTTGGGAAACTAGAAGTTGAGCCCTCCAGTTGTAGTAACCAGGCAGATGGCACTACAAATAGAGTTAAAGAGCTTCTGTCAGAGAAACAGGTTTTACAAGTTGGAATGAAGAAAACCCAAACTGAGCTAAATTGGGTTATGGGAATGCAATAAGGAATCCTTTTATCTTAGTTGTAAGGAAAATCTATCCACAAAAAGAATCACCCAGAATATCATACATTGGAACATTCATGCAAGCAGAGAAAAGCCAACATGAATTTCTAACACATAAAAGCCATTTTCACAGACTGCATGGAAAATAAAAAACTTACTTCAAAATTCACATTGCCTTTTGAAAACAAGCCATCTGTTGTTTGTAGGAAAGGTGCTAAATTTTTGAAGAAAAGGATATGAAGTGAGTTTCAGAACCAAAGGTGACAGGGAGGGCACTGATTCACGTATAAATATGAAAATATGAAAAAAAAAAAACAACCCAGCCTCCAGATTCCTAGAACATAGATAATTTATCACCAGAAATTGCTAACATCAAGAGCTGCACTGCTTTGGCTTTGCTACTGTTTAGCTTGGGCCTCGGTCCAACTGCCATATTATAGGTTTGTGTGGGCGATGTCAGAAACCCTAGCTCTTCGGCCTACGGATTTGGAAAGTATACGCTTTGAAAATGAAGGTTTTATATTCATAAGTCAAGACAGAAATCTGACTATGGATTTTTAAAATACATTTCTGCTACAACAGAGTATCATTTAAAAAAAAATTGGTCATGACTACTAATATCAGCTTATCTATCCAAAGATAAGTAGAGATATAGTCAACCAATAAATTTAGAAATATCCAGGAAAACTTTTTTTTTTTTTTAGCAGTCCAGCAGACACAAAGAAAGCAAGACTAAACTAAGAGACATATGTTGAAAAACAAACATCTTACACTTTCAAGAGTGATGTGTATAAAATCCTGGCACACTTTTTCCATTGATGTATAATAACATTAAGGGGGAAATTTTCATATTATAATACAAACACTGAATTTTAAACATTTTTAGATTTGTAATTACAGAAAATTTCAAATGTTTACAAAAGTACAGAGCATGGTATAATGGAATTTCAAGTACCCTTCAGCTGGCTTCAGTGATTAAATTCATGGCTTAGGCAGGATATAACCCAGGCTGTGGAAAACAATCTCACTATGTCATAAAAGACACACTTCTAATTTATTTTCCAAAAGAACTGTTTGCTTCACTCTATTCCATGGCTATCATCTGTATTTTTTAAAACTTTTATTTTTTTTAAATGAAGATAGAAATTTATTGAATACACCACGGGGCAGTGGCAGGTAGGACAGCAAAGGAAAGACTGCAATGAGGCAGTGGATGGGGCTGTGTTTAAAACAGGAAGGTGAGGAGGTTTGGGGACAGATGGAATTTTCCCTTTTTTTGGTAACTGTGCCTGGTAGCAAGCAGCCCATTGATTAGTTAGAGCCTATGGATATTTCCAGGTGGGTCACCTGATGGGCCTGTCTGTATGCAGCCAGGGGATCACTGTGGCCCCTTTCTACATTCCATTGCTCAAGCCAACTGCCTAAAAGCAGCTTCTACGTTCCTCCCACCCCCAACCCCCAGATCGGCAATGACAAATCTTTGGCATTTGGGTGGAGGTCTCATCTTCAATAGCTTCTTCTTGCTGAATGAGGGGTGCAGAGATGTCCCTACCTAAACTTCTCAGTCCACCAGGGGTTCTATGCATTTATAGACCAGAGCATGGTATTATATTAACATGCTGACAGATGATTTGAGTAAAATTCCTTGGTGGCCAGGTCCATGGGATTTGGGGCGAGCACCCTCTGATGGTATGAGCTGGAATCCCCCCACAGGGAATTGTTGGATTCGCTCAGACGTGTAGGAACGTGTTTGCCTGCAGATCAAGATGGCTGCTAGATCCACAGGAACAAAGGAAAAGGGGTTGAGGCCAAAAGAGGGGAAGAGGCTGAGAGTCAGCCAGAGTCAGGAAAAGGTCCCAACCCAACTGAGTCCGAAATGTGTGCAGACTCCCCCTGGGTGAACTTCTACTGCCAGCTGCCCCACACATCAGGAACAGACTTTGGGGATGGAGTGAGAAAGCAGAGGAAAGGGATCCTTCACCCTCACAAGAATGGGCAGTCTGACCTGTTCGCCCTCAGAGCTCCAGACCACACCAGGGAGCTGCCCTGGCCAAAGACCTTCAGTTGTCTGGGGAGTACTAGGGTTAAGCTGCCAAAGTGTCAAAATGATAGAGGAGAGGGAGGGAAGGATCCCTCTGAAGGGCAAAAGAGAAAAATCCCTCCTCCTTCTGGGCAACAGTGGTTGGGCTGGTTCCTCCTGGGGCTTTGGGTCATCACTAAGGAGTGACAGCCACTGGCCAGAGGCCATCAGTTCCCCAAGGAGTACTAGAGCTGGTTTACTGAGGGAAAGTCCCAAGAAATTCCCCGAGAATATGAGGGGAGCCCTGGACAGGCAAAGGCTCATGTGGGGTTCCCCTAAATGTGGGGAGGCCACAAGGTCTCCCTGTGTGGAGCCACCAAATGTGGTGTATCTCTCAATTGGATGGGGGCCTGCGAATGTGGGGCACTGACTGAGTCAAAGCCAGTGGCCTGGGTGGTGAAAGGATTCACCCAAGACAGAACAAAGGAGATAAGTTTATTGAATACACTGCAAGGGAGACCAGGCAGAACAGCAAAGGAGAAACTGTCTGCCTATCATCTGTATTTTTAAAACTAGATAGCTATTTGCAGAATCAAAAACCAAGCTGAAGGAAACTTAGAGATCATTATCTAAACAACCATATTCCCACTCAATTCAAGACCCCCTGGCCCAAGATCCTCATACAGTGTAAAGAAAGTCTTTCTAGAAATAAGAAGAATCATTTAAAATCCAGGAAAGCTGCCTTATGAGGTCATGGATACCCCATCCCTGGAAAGGTTGAGATACAGCCTTAAGAAAAGTATTTAGTAAGAGCGTGTGTTTGGGAAACACACTGAGTTTGAATCTTGACTTTGCCAGTTGGCAGTGGTGCCTCTCCACCTAAGCTTCAATCCTTCCATCACAGGGCTGCTATTAGAACCCAGTGAGGTAACAGAAATAAAATGCCTGGCACACAGGAGATAACTAATAGACACCTCTTTCTTTCCTCCCTCTTTACTTCCAAAATCAGTTACACCTAATGACAGACCACATGCAAACATACAGAAGCATTTTACTAAATGAAATCACATCCGTGCATAATTTTTCAGCCACTGTTTTATTGTGGGATAACAGTAACTGAAATATTAAACCGATACAGTTTTTCTCAGGGCTGGACTTTTCCTGAGCCAATCCACATGTCAAGAGTATATACAGAGAATAGAGTGCTTCCGTATCAGTATATTAGGCTGGAACAACACAGGGCAAATCACTCCAGAGATTTATAGCAATAAAAGCTAAGCTAGTTTTTTTTTTTTTTCCTTCAGTCACATTCTTAATGCTATAGAGAAAATACCTGATTTGGAAAGAGAAAAGCTTTTGATAGAAAGGAAGAGAACCATATTAAGAGGAAATGGAAAAAAAGAATCTCAAAGTAGATAAATTCTTAATTACCCTTTTTCTCACTATCTTAATACCCAGCTCCAATGGTATAGTATTTCAAATTAATGACTCTTAAGTGGTTTCATTGCCTATGAACTTTCAGTATAAAATAAGTCCCCATGTAGCCTTGTGCCCATAATCAGCATCTCTCTGACGAGTGGCTGGCTCTCTCTGCCTTCCAGTACTCACTCCCAATGTGGAAAATTTCTATCAGCTACAATAAGACATCATTATTATTCCATATGGAACCAATTTTTTTTAAAGATTCTTTCCTAGAAATACCTGCCACATGACAAGTACTGACATTTGTGACCTATGCAATACGACACGCTGGGGCATGTGAGTATCTCTCTGGATTTGATTTCTCTTATGCGGTGCATAGGGCTTTGGTGACTTCATTGCAGATATTTTCTTCTTGAATATTGTGCTCTGCTGTCCTTTTCACAGATATCCTACAGCCAGCAAAGAAAAGATGCCTCCATTTTTACAGCCTAAGTGTTAAAATTATTTACTGAGAGTGTTTCAGTTAGCCTATGATGCATAAGAAATCCACCCAAAAACTTGTCGGCTTACGACAGCGATGCTTTATCTCGTCTCATGACACTGCAGTTTGGCTGTGCAGTCCCGCTGTTGCTTTCTCCTGAGCTCATTCCATGCAGATGCATTCAGCCGGAGAGCTGGCAGGGCCAGAAGGTTCAAGATGGGCTCACTTATGTCTAGCAGTTGATGCTGGCTGTAGTCCAGGGGGCCTCAGTTCTCCTCCACTTAGCCTCTCATCCTCCAGGAGGCCAGACTGGCTTTTCTACATGACTACCTCAGGGCAGTGTCTTTGTCCTAAGTCTAAAGCAGAAAGTACAATACGACACTATTGTCATTGTATTCTATCGATCAGTAGATCAATAAAAAGGGAGGAAGAAATAGACTCCACCTCTTAATGGCAGATGTGGCAAAGTCACACTGCAGAAAAGTTGGGGAAGAAATCTTACAGCCATCTCTGAAAACAATCAGCTACAGAGGGTTGTAAGCAATGGTATCGAATTAAGTGTATTGCCATTCTCAGAACTAAGCTTGTCCTCTCTAAAACTCGAGCATAGCACAATGCCTCTGGCTGTGATTTCCTAAGAACCAGAAGCTAAGCCTTTGCTTAGAATTGCAGCACATCTCTCCATGTTCTGGCTGCATTCATAATCCTTTTGTCCCCACCTGCAAGTAGAAGTCTGAGGAAGAAAATTGAAGGTTTTTGGTTTTTTGTGTTTTCACAGTCACAGTGTTTTGTTCCCAATGGGAAGAACAATGTAGAAAAAAAAAGTTCAACCACTTAACGACACAAGCAAATGCCATGCTTAGAGAGGCCGTGCAGCAAAGTCTTTGAGATCCTTAGGGGGAGAACTTAATTGGGATGGCACGGTGGCCATGAGCGCACCCCCGTGATGTGGCTGCGGGCACAGAGCAGCCTCTCCACATTCGACGTGCCCCGACAAAAGCCAAGAGGCGACTGAACAGCAAGGAGCGGGTGTGGATCATGCCTGGACTCGTACTCAGAAACCCGGAGCTCTAACCTCTCTGATTGCTAGTTTTTATCTGACTGTGAACCTGATTCTTGTGTGTGTCTCTCTCTGCATGGCATTACTTCAATTGCCCATGGGATATGCAGAAAGCAGTTCAGCTGTCTCTGAGAAGATAAAATGGAAAAATATCAGAGTATGATTTTCCCCCAAATTCTGGCTACTCTAATCAGTGGGACATTTAAAGAGACTGGAGCGCAAACAGGAATTTGTTCTAAGTTTTAAAATATTTCATTTGCTGAATCACGGAACACTACATCAAAAGCTAATGATGTACTGTATGGTGACTAACATATATAATAATAATTTTAAAAAGAATTAAAATAAAATAAAATATTTCATTTGAAAAAATTATAATCCTCAAGTTATTACAGAACTTTGAGAGCCAACACTTAGTTCCATAGTCATCAGAATAAACCATAGTGAGCACTTTTTTCCTATAAATCAATGATTAGGGTCCTCCTTCTTAAAAGATTTTTATGGAATATATTTTGAGGTCATTTTATGGAATATATTACTCTGTGTTTTTGATAGTTTGTGAATTTGATTCACAGTTTGCTCTAGTGGAAGACACAGGAGAATGACATCTGTGAGTGTGTGTGAGAGAGAGATAGACAGGCAGGCAGGCAGACAGATGGACAGACACAGAGAGACACACACACAGAGATCTCATTCATTTCTGCTACATCAGGTGTCCCTAAAGGAACAAACCCACCTTACGTCCAAAGCAATACGTGCTTCTACTAACTGACTGCCGATCTTCCGGATCAGTTAGTGTCCGTGATAAGAATACCTGGGATGAAATATCACAGCTATAGATCTCGTTTCCTTCACCTTGCTCCTATTCGGCACCCGCTCAGATTTCTCAGTTTATTTCCTTCCTCCATTTCTAAAGTTAACTGATGATAGGTATTTTATTACTTTGAAAGAATATAAGCTCTGCCACCATCTTTGAGGCTCGACTGTGAATTACGGCACTTAAAGAATGTACAATGTCCAGGACTGAACACGTAACTGGAAAGGAGTTAACGGCAAGGTTGTGGCAAGGGTAAAATGACCCGGGTAGCTGCCGGAGGTTAAATGCATCGGCTGTGGACAGCAGTACTTGCCGAGGGCGTCCAGGTTTAAAATACTCAGGCTCGAACCTCAGATCCTGACACATCACCCTCCCTCCGGACTCTCCTCTAGTACCATAATGCACATTTTATGACCGTAAGCCATGCTACATTGGGCTTTCTCAAAGAATGATGAAATGCGAACAGCGCCAACAGAATGTAGCAGAACAATGAGAACAAAACCACAGATGAGCAGAAGCTTGGCACCCGGTGCCTCTAAGGGCAGAGCAGCTGAATTAATCTTTTCCAAATGCAACTAATTGGATCTTCAGCTCCAAAGTAAATAGAGATAAGGCTTATTAGATTACAGTATTCATAAATGAGGAGGGATCAGCAAGTACGAGCGTAGCTGGAAAAAAAGAAATTATATTAGGGCAAAGATTTATACATGCTGAAACTTTGATCGAGAAAAAAAAAATAGAAGTAATTTCCACTTAAAACATTCTGAGAAGTGCCCTAATTATGTCTACAAATGAAGGCTTAGTAATCTATGAAGTTAATTTCCCACTCTAGCAATGCTGGTACATGTCTACCTTGGAGTGTATGAGGATCCATTTGACTCCTGAGGGCTAGGGACCACCTTCCCTGCACGCACTTACTGAGTTCACAGAGTTTTGTTGGCCTATTTATATGGCCCACATCCATCTCAGTATCTCAGGGAGCAAAACGGCCTCTGTCCTCAGAAGAGAAGTTGTCAATTTTACCATTGCTAAGACAGACTTTCCTTCAAACAAGTCTACCTGGCTGTCCATCCCTCCCTATCTTCATGGACTTCCTGTACCCTGACTACCTGCTCCTCGGCCTCCATCCACTTCTTCCTCCGTCTGATTCTACCTCCCTGTTGTATGTGGGCTCTGGGCAGCCCCGGGGCTTGCTGCCTCCCTAGCTGGGCCCTGCCACATGCTGTCCTGGCATTCTCACGGCTGCCCGTGTTCTGGTGTCGATTATTGCGTGCAAAGATGTTGGGGGTGGGGGGGAGAATGAACAGGCAGGTTTAATTAACCTGCTTTTCAACCAAATTAACTTTTGTTTATTTCTCAAAATCATTGGAAGTCTGCCTAATTCCACTAAATTGACCATTCCAAATTCATTTCATTACAGGCTTTGTTTCATAAATGGCTGAATTTTCATATTTTTCTTTTTTAAGCTGCTGCCAATGCTGTAATTGAGGAGAGACCTCCTAGTTGTGTTCTGGACAGCTTTCCTCCAGACCGGAAACTAACAACTTTCACTCTTACTTTGCGACTTGTAAAAATGAAACAGTTCAAGTTTCTTTGTAATCACGTCACTGATGGTGGCCAGGCTTTGTGTATGTGACAGTCTATCTCTTCCTATACAAAAGCTGTGCTGGGAACACTCATGGCTTATGCACTGTGCTGGGAGGTGGGACTTCTGAGAATAGGACTGGGGAACAGTGGGACAGAGAGCTCTCAGGGTGCCTCCAGGTGTGATACAATCATTTAGAGTTCTAAATCTTCAGAAGATACCCCACCCCCATCCACCAGAGGAGCCCACATTTGAGAATCTCCAAAACAGGGCTCTCGGGGACCCAGGGAACAGAAGGACCCCCAACACAACAAGATCTAGCACTTTGCTAGTGACTTTTCTCTCTCCCTTCTTTTGACTATTGGAAGGTTTTTTTGTGTAGTGAGAGTAAAATGATGCAGCTTCCCTTTTGGTTTGGGGAATTATTTGTTCTTGGCCACACAATTCCTAGGTCTAACTGGGAAGCCCATGGTTTCTGCAAAAGCAACTTTGGGTTCCGCACCCAGAATGTAGTATCAAATGCCCCAGCCCAGAGATCCTGTGACCCTTCCTGGCTCACACTGCCCCCTGTGGGTTGTGCTGCAGAATGGGTCCCATCGGGATGCTCGAGGAGTGAGATTTAGAGACCGCAAGTGTGGGGTCTCAGCCTAGGCTGGGCTGGAAGCTGCCAATGCCATTTATTATACATTCCTCAACTCCACTGAATTTCCTCATCTATAAATCAGAGGTAATAATTCCTACCTAACAGGCTCAGTGTGAGAAGAAAATAATCGATGCAGGGCACCTAGCACAGAGTACGCCCCCAGTAAACGGGAGCTATCATTATTTTTCATTTAAAATGTAAGATAATGATAACCCAACTCCCGTGAGACTACCACAGCTATTTGGAATAATTTATTAAAAGCCACAGAACTCTATTTTTAAGAGATTAAGAAAAACTATGATTGCCAGTCATATATTGCATTTTCCAAGTACGTACTGACAGAATTTGGGCCATTTATTTCAGGACTGTGGACGAGTTACTTGTTTTTCTAGTTTTCCAATAGCATGCATATTTTGTCTCCAAATATGCTGATACCCTTAAGCTGCCTAAAATGATAAGGTTTAGTGATTCTAGTGTTTTGTTTGTTTTGTGGGTTGTGTGTGTTGGGGGGGGGCTGTTTTTGTCTTCCAAAGCTTTGTGGCATTCCAAAACAACTCGAGGGATAGATATTATGCAAGCATCATTTATTATCTGCAAATGCAAGGATAGAGAAAATGTGCTTTAAAAATACAGGCGTGCTATTACGAAGGGGTGAAGAGTACAGTCTGGAGTGTGAGGGCCATGGCTGAGTTCAAGCTGGTTTCAGGGCTCTGAAACAGCTCAGGACGGGTGGTCTAGCGGCCCACTGGCTATCTCCTGCCCCACACGGGGAAAGGACTCTGAAAGAAATCCTAAGTGTGGAAGCTTTGGAGATAATCCATTTTACTAAGCAACTGAGTTTTTTTTTAAGATACTACCCATTCTGTTAGGATATTCAGAGTCCTGGGGAATAAAATATAACAAAAAGGAAATAAA
The DNA here is from genome assembly GCF_017311325.1 of Ursus maritimus. Taxonomy (NCBI): domain Eukaryota; kingdom Metazoa; phylum Chordata; class Mammalia; order Carnivora; family Ursidae; genus Ursus; species Ursus maritimus. The sequence goes on from NW_024425008.1 coordinate 44,429,316, forward strand.
CATGTGAGCAGTAATGCCCCCTAAAATATGTGTTTTGCTCTTTTGAAGGTGATCTCACAACAAAGTTTGCTGTTAGGATACGCTCAAATACAAAGTCTTAAGACACAAAGCCAAGAGTATCAGAGAGCAAATGCTCACTGCACTGGGTAGTGTGGGACACTGTGGATCAGAGATGTCCTACAGAGAGTCAGTCAGGGCATTCTTCCCCAGTGAGACACGCAGGAGTGTTTCACAGCCATGGATGAAAATGTGAGTTTCCTACTGGTTTAGCCCACATTTACAATATAAACAACCCAAAAGATTGGGCTTTGTCTTGCATACAATACTAAGGTTGCTTTTATTTTGACTACCTTTTTCTTTAACATTTTCATAGGAAATATTTCAAATAGGATACAAAAGCAAAGAAAATGGTATCATGAACCCTCAGGTACCATCACTCAGCTTCAACAACTAGCAACCCATGGCTGACCTGGTACCATGTATACCCCTCGCTACTTCCCTGTCCCTGGGTGATTGCCAAGCAAACCTCACTCCATTAGATCACTTCGTCCATAAGTATTTCAGCGTATGTCTTTAAAAGAGTAGAATTCTATTTTTGTACCTAACCACAATACTACCGTACTACTGAAAAACACCTACAGTGATTCCTTGATGACATGAAATGTCCAGCTACCTTTTGCAAATCACACACAAGTTGATGCATTCACATGGACATGACAGCTGCCATAGGTAGTGACACGACATCTCTGAACAGTCTTCATTAGATTGAAATTATTGATAATGAAGAGTATCTAGCATAAACTTCAAGAACAAAAGTCTGTTTCGGTGAAGAAAGTGATCCACTTTTAGGAGCATTTGCTTTCCCCAGTGAACTGCAACAGTACATTTAATCCATCCACTTAACTCAAAGTAATGGAGTGCCTGCACACGGAGAATTGAAAGCATGTTATTTTTAGACTCGAGTTGTAGGATTCTATATCTGACCAAGAAAACATCATAGAAATCGAATGAAGCCAGCTTGACCAAGGCAGCAGTTGGCTAATTTGTTGGTTTATTAAGGAAAAACTATCTGAGGTTTTTCACTGGTAGGTTAAAAAGACAGGAATATAAACTCTTGAAGCCCAAAATACGAAATGCATCTGAATGGTAAGATTGTTTCTACAATACATGAGCAGTGTAGATCGCGTGTGTGTGTGTGTGTGTGTGAGAGAGAGAGAGAGAGAGAGAGAGAGCGCACGAGACAGAGAGAGAGAGAGAAGTTTTATGCAATTTTATCCCATGTGCAGATTTGTGTGATCACCATAGGCAAGATACAGGACGATCCCACTACAATGATCTCTCATACTACCCTTTTTAAAAAGGTATGATTCACGAACCACCTGCATAAAATCAATGGGGGGGCGGGAGGGTTGGTGCTAATAAATTCCAGGGCCTCACTAGGAACAGCTGAGTCAGAGGTGCTGCTGGCTGGGTCTAGGAATTTGCATCTTAACAAGCTGCCCAAGGAATTTTTATTTATACTAGGTTTTGAGAACCTTTGTTATATTTCAGTATTCTGGCTTTAGTATCTATTTCACCAAAAACTAGGACTGAAGAGATTTAGAACTTTTAAATTAAGGTGCAATTAGAATTGTTGCATCTAAATATAATGAATCTAGTACAAGCTCAAATGGAAAGGCTATTTTGGATTTTGGAGAGAAATGCAATGTGTATAGTTTACGTGGCTGCATCTAGAGTCAACTAAAATTGCAAAGTGTAGACTGTAAATCCCCAAATATCCGATATAAAACAATCCTCTTTGCTTGTTTCTGGGCACTGTGTCAGGTACTTTACCAATACAAGGTGTTCAGGGCTCACTATAATTCTACGTTGTGGGTCTAAAGGTCCACATTTTACAGATGAACAAGCAGAGGCTCAGAGAAATAACTTGTCCTTCAGATATACAGCTAGTAAGCAGCTGAGCCGGGATTACAGTACAGGTATGTCTGGTATCAATATTCACACCCTTTCCACAATGCCAGAAGGATGTAGATATAAAACAGAGGCCGTTGAGTTAGATTTATATGAACAATCTCTAAATTTTGCTATTTTTTGACTGACATTGTATCTTCACTAAATTTTCTGCTGTTGTTACCATTTTTGTTTGGAAGTAGGATTATGATAGGCCAGGGCAGCCCCACTCAAAATATCTGTTACTAGATTGTGACAAAGTACGGAAACAGAGTAAGCATTTAGAAATGCTCGTAGCAATTTGACGTTGCTATGCCATCAACTGAATGATCAGTGGATTTACCTCCTTGCAGACAATATAGGCCAGCGCAGAATGCCACACTCGCGTGATGCGTCCTGTAGGACTCAAGCTACAGGCTGGTCCTATAGGACAGGACCACGTACTTCTTTGTGATGGATGGAGAACAAAGAAGTAGTCCTTCCCTACAGATCATTTGGAATGTACCAGGTTTTGCAACCGAACACGTTAAAGAGGTTAAGAGATGTACTTTGCTTCCTGTATGCCCGTTGTGCATGGCGGACATAGGCTGACCAGCCTCTCTGAGGTAGCCTGAGCCTTCTTTGGGCCACACCTGTCTCCCCTGGTGACACACCAACGCCCCCTGGGCCCGCCATCACCGTAACCCCAACTGCCACCCCCGACATGTTTTTCACACAGTGTCCGTGCTCGGCACGTTTACTCGGGAACCAGGTGAGGAGGAATGGGAGCGCGGAAGTCACTCCCCGGCCCCTCACACAAGACCGGCAGTGGCGTCCGTAGTGGGGAAATGAGGATAATTTGGGGGCAATTTCTTCTGTTGCGAGTACTGCTCCCTCTGTTCACCGCTTCCGTGATCAGTCCAGGAACCTTTTGATTTGGAATTTGGCACCCCTCATGTCCCCCGCCGGCTCTCCTCGGTCTCCTTTTACCTAACGTACATGGTCCAGGGCGTCAGCGGTGTCATTACAACAGCTGTAATATACTAAAACCATGTGTCAAACACAGCAGAAGGGCTTTATGTAAATTATCTCATCCAACTCGTAAAAACTACGTAACACGTTTAATGGTCTCTATTTTTCATAAGAAGGAACCAAAGCTTAAGAAGGTTCAGTTATCTCTCTGGGTAACATGGCTGATAAGAGGCAGGGCAAAGATCTAATTTCAAACCTTCTGTCCTTAACCACTTTAGATAAATAAATATTCAACATAGTTAGTAGTAACTATCTCCATTTTACAGATGAGAAAACTGAGGTACAGAGTCAGGGGCCTGGCAGTAAGACAATTAAGTTCTCATGACTCAGAATGATGACTCCAGACTAGTGGTTTCTCAGCGATTATGTTTTTCATTTTGTTACTGTTGTCCACAAATGTTCCACTCTGTTGTTTTAAAATCATTACTTGTACTGTATAAATGGAGATTTACCTGAGCTGAGTAGCTCAGAAAAGGCCACAGCAAAAAATCATTTCACTTAAAGTTACAAAGAGCTTCTGGACTATGTTTTTATTTTGGTTAATATTTAATTTAGCCTCTTGGTAGGTGAAGGCAAAATGAGGTTGTATACAGAGAAAGAAAACTGAACTACATTACAAGGAACAGGATAAAAATAGAAGGATGTTCTCAAATAGGATGGTAGATATATTAAAAATTCTAGGCTTACAATAAAAAATCATATAGCATTTATGTGGATATTGGCAGTTTTTTGAGGCATATAATTTGGCCTTCATTAAATTTTTAATAACTCAATAAGGAACACTGAATCCAAACACTGAGATTCTAAAAATAAGCCCTTAAAAAACATTGTGTGTGTGTGTGTGTGTGTGTGCATGTGTATTTTGTTTTCCTCACAACCAGGCAATCCATCATTTTTTCCCAGATATCTGAGTAGGGAAAGTAAGATGGCTACATAGGCCTTCCTACGCCAGGCTTCTAGAACAGTTCATTTCCATTTCTCTGATGGAGCCGAGGTGCTCAATGCAATCCCTAGAAAGTAACTCGAAAGAGCACTTGTACACTGCCACGGTCAGTGCCCTCACTCCTCCCTGCAGACTTTGGCACCCTCAGGGGCTCTGCTTTAGCACAGAGGACAGGACAGCAGAGAAAAGAGATTTTGCTTGCATGACACAGCCACATGTTCATGGTGTGGCTGTGCCTGTGGTCTCAGGATCTGGACGATTTCTGATGAATAGTGACAGCCCCTAATGAAGAGGTGGTCTCTGCAAGGTGGCTTCTGCAGTCTTCTCGGGGCAGTGGTTCAACCGCACCCACACTCCCGCTCTCACCCAGGACACCGCTGCCGGGGCAGCCCTATCCTCCTTCGGGTTGGGTTTCTCCAACACTTGGCCCAATAGCGCCTGGGCATCCCTATGCTTCTTGACTCTCTTCCAACTTCCACGAGCCTTTACAAGGACCCATCCCTATGCTTCTTGACTCTCTTCCAACTTCCATGAGCCTTTACAAGGTGCTCCAGAGGTATTCTATCCTCTGAGAGATGAGAAGATAAATACGGGGTTTGCTTTGGGATTGCTTCCTTCTTTTTCCCAGGTACCTCATGCCATGGTCTCTTCAAACCCTGTTGGCATGGGATGCTCCACTGGGCCTTCAGACATCTCTAGACCAGAGGCAAGTACCCACTGCTCTGTTCTCCGTATGCCCCCAATTGCAGGGAAACCATGTTAAGCGTCCTCCCAGAGAATTCTCTCACATACATCACCACGAGGGCAATACGAGAAAGGGACTGTGATGTTCAATTCAGTGAACATCCTCTCCCGCCACCCCCCCCCGCCCCGCCCGCTGTCCTGCTTCCAGGACACCCAACCTCTAGTGATTTTTCTGCTATCGTTCTCACTTAGGTGGAGGGGAGAGGATGAACACGGGCCTCCCCCAACCCCCAGGTTCAACTCCCTCCATTAGGCCCTTTCCTTACATTATCCGGAGCGGGACGTGCCTATACCAGTTTCAGGGTAACCAGTGTGTCTGGAGGGTCTTAGCAGGAAGCTCTCTGTCCCAAATGGGGTCAGCTCTTGGGCAGCTGTATGGATTTAGCACATGTACAGTGAAGATTTCTCTTCTCTTTCAGGTTTGGTGAAATTACCAGGACAACAGGAAAAGTCTCTCTAAACATTATTAACATAGAGAGAAGATCCTTTGCAATTATTAAACCAATGACTTTCCATTGTCCCTAACTTGGATCTTTCTTCCTGGGTTTACTACCCAAGGGAAGAAAGCTCACACCTGGGACTTCTTTAGCAGGACTCCAGGCTTCGCTAAGGAATCCAATTCATGGAATTTCTCTCTCTCATTCAGGGCCAGCTCCCCAGGCGAATGGCCAGTGTAGTGGCACAGAGCCCCATGCTTGTCGCTCACTGCTCTGAGGTTGCCGTCCTGAAATTCCTAGGAAGTTTTGGAGAAGGGGCCCTGCATTCTCATCTTGCACCAGGCTGTGTGAATTATGCAGCCATCCTGCTTCCATTAGCATATCCTCCCATCGCAGGTCTCAGGGCCTCCAGGTAAAAGGATGATAAGAAGTGGAAGAAAAAGGAAAGACAAAATACGTCAAGCAGAGAAAGACAATTATCATATGGTTTCACTCATTTATGGAACATAAGTAGGCAGATCGGTAGAAGAAAGGGAAGAAGAAAGGGAAGAAGAAGGGGGGGTAAACAGAAGGGGGAATGAACCATGAGAGACTATGGACTCTGGGAAACAAACTGAGGGTTTCAGAGGGGAGAGGGGTGGGGGAATGGGATAGGTCAGTGATGGGTAGTAAGGAGGGCACGTATTGCATGGTGCACTGGGTGTTATACACAACTAATGAATCATCGAACTTTACATCAAAAACTAGGGATGTACTGTATGGTGACAAACATAATGTAATAAAAAAATAAATAAATGTGAGGGGAAAAAAAGAAAAAGGAAAGAAAAGTCAACAGTTTCTGGTAAGAATTGTAGGAGGAAAGCAGCAGGGGCGGGGGGGGGGGAATGTATGGAAGCAAAGTGGTGAGCAGTGGGTCTCAATTTCCCCCTTGACTCCCCTTCTCTGAGAGGAGGGAAGGAGGGTTAAGCGGCATAGAAGAGCCAGATGAAAGAGGGGCTTCAACTCCCCCTGCTGGTGAGACATCTGGGGAGAGACCCAGTCAGCCCCTCACCAAACTGGGCTGACCCAGCAGTAGAAACTCGGTGGTATAGTGTGACAAGGCAGGGCCTTGATGCTTAACCCTCCTGGCCAGTCTGGCTCCCGGGCCCTGTGGATTGGAACCTTGGCCTCCAGGGGTCCACTGGAAGGACCTCAGTTCAGCAACTCTTCGACCCCCCCTGGATCTGCCCTGGGGTTCCTCGTGCTGCCAGAGTCCCCAGCGGTGTCTGATGCGGCAGAGGCCCGCACACGGCTTCTATCTGAGGCTGAGCAGCCAGGCCCCAACGAAGGGGCCCCCGCCTCCAACAGTCCGGGAGTTAAAAAAAATCTACAGGATCAATCTCATTCAAATAGTCTTCCTTTTAGTAAATATAAACTCTTCAGTTTCTCCAGTTCTCTTTGAACCAACTTTCCCATTTTGCTAGTCCCATCATTAATAAGTTTTCGAAATATGTTCATTCTATTTTTAAGTCTTGTTTTTAACTTTAGAATATAGACTTTGATAATGCTTTCTGCCAATATCAAAACACCCAGCTTCAAGAAACATCCTGCCCCTACTTTCTCTCACTCATTCATGGAAAGCAAATATGCAGAGAAAGGAATCTGTGCTCCTTAACACAACTAAGGCATACTAGACAATATTTTTTAACTTTTAAAAAAATCGAAGATAGAAAGAATATCAAATGTTCAGAGGCAGGTTAGTATTGTGATTAAGAGGGTGAACTCCAGAGTCTGAATAGCTGTTTTACTGGCTCTGTAACTCTGGGCAATGTTTGTTTGTTTGTTTGTTTGTTTCTTTCTTTCTTTCTTTCTTTCTTAGATTGATTGATTGATTGATTGATTGATTGATTGATTTAAGAGAGAGAGAGTGAGCACGCACAGGGGAGGGGCAGAGGGAGAGGGGGAGAAACTCCCAAGCAGACTCCGTGCTGAGTTCGGAGCCTGACACAGGGCTCAACGTGGGGCTCTATCTCATGACCCTGAGATCACAACCTGTGCTGAAACCAAACGCAGGACGCTTAACCCACTGAGCCACCCAGGTGCCCCTCTGGGCAACGTTTCTCTGCATAGTTCATCTTCTATAAATCTATGATAATATCTACTGGGTTGTTAAGAGAATGAGATGACTTGGCAGCTACGGAAAGCTTAGATCAGTGCCTGAAACGTGGAAGTGCTATACAAGCATAGCTACATTATCATGTTATCATATTATTGACAAGTATAGGTAGCAAGTATATGAATATTACTAATGTTTGTATTACAGGCTTACAAAATACAGGTCTATAATCCTTTAATAGTCAATGGTACCACCTTTCAAACACACATGTAATCTGCCATTCTACATGTGGTAGCTTGTGTTTCCCAGAAGGAACACCCCAGTTGACACAATGCTATTTCTTATCTCATTTACTACTTCAGAATGTAACCTCTGCAGACTTTTATCAAGAGTTAGTACTTAATTACCCTACCATTGAACCTGGTCTGGCCTTAGTAACTTCCTTGACCAATAGACTATGGCAAAAGTGACATTCTGTGATTTCTGGAGTCAGGTCCTAACAAACCTTGGAACATTTGCTACTGGAGTGTTCCCTTTCGGAACCCATCTACCATGCCCTGAGAAGCCTAAGCCACACAGAGAGGCCACATGAACATACTCAATTGGATTGCACTGGTTGAGTTCCCAGCCAATTGCCAACATCAGCTGTCAGCCATGTCATTGAGTCATTTTGGATGTCTTCTCCAAGTGAGACTTCAAGGGACTCCGGCTCTACCCAGGTCTTATTCGACTGAAACTGCAGCACAGATCCCAAGCAAGAATCGCCTAGCTGCACCCAGTCAACCCACAGAACCATAAGAGATAATAATAATAAATCCTTATTTTAAGCCTCGAGGCTTAGGGATGGTTTGCCAAGCAACCATGGAGAACTAAAACACACACCCCTTTGATCTCCCTGCCATGTGGTTCTAAGAACAAAACGTCTTGGTTTACTTCACCTATTAGTTTATCCATCTGAAGCATTATGTCCTAAGCAAAAGCAAAACAAAATTCTAGCTGCTTCAAGCCATCAGTCCTCTCGAACAGGCTCTCGGGAGGCTACGCGTTCACAGGTCATTGGCGGAACAGTCATTTTCAGCAGAAATATTTGACACTAATGGGAAGTCTTTCAGGTGCCCCCTTACTTAAGCTCTCCCCTCTCTTCAGGAATTCTAAATTTCCTTTTTTATCAGTGACCCTGGCTGCTCCTGACTTCCAAGATTTGTAAAACCCTACATGGGTAAAAATTGGAAAATACACCATTTAACAACTACAAATAGTTTTAAGCCACTTCAGGAAAGTGTAAACCTTTGATTTTCCTTTGTGGCAGATGAACCCATGGTTTAGAGCAAGGAAAGCCAGTGGGCCTTCCGTTATGCAAAAGTATTGCCAAGACCTGTTTCTAAAAATGAAGAGGTTTAAGGCTGCTGCTCAAAGGAGCTTGTGTTCTGCATAGTAGTAGAAAGACTGGTCTCATGGGTGAGCACGCTTACAGCTTTGTAGATAATACTATCTTTGAAGTAATGATTCTCAAACTTAAAACCACTTTTAAAAGAAAAAAGTAGTAGAAATCCTCAGCATCATTTTAAATTATTTTTAACTATAAAATTACTTAAATATGTACAAACAGGAAACAAATATGGATCAAGTGCCTACTGTATGCAAGATATTGTTCTAATATTGGCAACAGACTATATCCCTGACCTCAGTGAGTTTATGATCTGATGGAACTATGATTATAAGTGGACCAGGCCACTTATTAGAAAATAACATGGTATTATTCAAGACAGAATACACGGTATTGGTTCAAGACAGAAAAATCCAGATTTAGAGAAAAGTACTGATGCTGCACTATTGTAATCTGATGACCTTGGAAGGCTAATGGGCAAGACACATGTGTGGATAAGGAGTAGATATGCTCTGTAAAGAAGTCAATTTTCATGCTGCCAATTGTCCTGTAAAAGGGTTAAACCAGGCATCAGGAAATGGGGATTCAGGAAGCAGGCCCTACAAGTGAGGTAAAGAGAACCTCTCTCCAGGTTCCTGTCAGTCAGATCCCAACTGTGAGACAGTTGTCCACAAATTCCCCTTCTGCATTGGGAACTACAGACAAGCATTTTAAGAACCTAGAAAAATGTTTGAAAATTGGGGGGAAAATTATTGACTCCAAAATAATAAAACTGTTAAATCACTATTAATAGATGTTTAGATGCCTACAAAATGTAACTTTGTGTCAACAGCACTAATTATTAAAATTAGTATTCATTAAAATGTCATTACATTTGGAAATAATTGGCCAGATGATGTCATTTTGCAAGAATTCTCAAACATGTACAATTGCCAAGAAATTATTGCCAGTCATAAATTAAGTGAGTTGCCAAATAATTTCCAAAGGAAACTCATAAAATTTCTTTCATACAGTTAATATGAAATTAATGTGAGACATGGGTTTGTATCAATGTGTTTGAAAAGAAGTGGAGTATGGTCTCTAAATGTTTGAGAACTTACAGGCAACAAGGTCTTAAATGCTGAATGAAGGGCTGGTTGCCCAGAGCCCTCTGATCAATGAGGGGGTAACTGCTTTCCTAGCCACTTAAGTAGGAAAGGGTATTAGCAAGGGGCCACCAGGCCACAATAAACCCATACAGTACCTTCATGTGATTTTTAAAAAAAGGTCACCCTTCCAGGTAGATCTAGTCTCAGCCAGGGCACAGAAACTTGATGAGCTAGGAGTGGATTCGATTTCAGCACCTATCTATCTCCTGGGCTAGATGCCCTTATTCAGGATACAACATGCACAGACATTCAGGGTAGCCATGATAATACTCCGTGCAAATGTCAGACTCTGTTTAGTAATTGCTGCCTGCTTTGTGGCTCTCCTTCCCTCCCATAGTCTTGAAACCTTAGTCACATGTTCAGGAAAGCTTTGACCTCATTACTGCTTTGCTGTAGGAAACGGAGGGGAAGGACATGACCCACACTTGGAACAAAAAGAAAAGCAAGAGTCCCTTGCCTTAGGTCAGAAGGCAAGATAGTTGTGCACAGTAGAGTGGGGGTATGGTGAGAGTCACTGGCAGCCAAGGCAGGTTGAACCAGAGCCCAGGAGTATGGAAACCTACCCTGAGCACGAGGCAGCATGCCACAGAGACCTCAGAAATAAGTGGTGGATAATCAAGTGATTGGGTACTTAAAATTAAGTCCAAGTTTATTTTGTGGTCACAGGTGAGTGAAGCTAAGGTACCAGGCTTCTTTCCTTCATTGAGGCTCTACTCTAACAAAAAATTCAAGCAGAGTAAGAGAGGGTTCAGTAGAAAATTAAAATAGAAGTTGCTTTCCCAACTTCATCTCTAGCATATTAATAATTAATTTGTATGTAAATAGCCTAACTACACCAATCAAAAGGCAAAGATTCACAGTGGGTAATAAAACACAGCTCATCTATATGCTGTTTATGAGAAATTCATTTCAAAGTCAGTAACACGTAGGTCAGATGTAGTAAACAGATAAGAAAAAAGATATACCATGCAAATGTTAATTTTGAAGAGCAGGAGTGACTATATTAATATCCAATGAAGTAGATTCTAGAGAAAAGAAAATTACTAGAGGCAAAGAAAGACACTATGTAAGGATAGAAGGATCCATCCGCCAGAAAGATATAATGATCCTAAATATGTGCTCATCAAACAACAGAGTCTTAAAGACACAAAAGAAAAACTGACAGAGCTGAAAGGAGAAATAAACAAATCTGCAGCTCTAGTTGGGGACATCTCCCTCTAACCCAACTGATAGAACTACTAGACAGACAATCAGTAAGGACATAGAAGATCTGAAAAACTCAATCAACAGACATGATCTAATTGACATTAAAGAACACGACAGTCAACAACAGCAAAATACACTTTGAAAAATCATCCATGGAATGTTCATGGAGATAGTCCATATCCGTGGCCATAAGACAAACCTAACAAATCTGACCATAATGTGCATTCTCTGACTACAGGGGACTCAAACTAGAAATCGATAACAGAAAGAAAGCAAGGCGATCTCTAAACAACACACTTTTACGTAATGCATGGGTCAAAGAGGAAGTCTCAAATGAAATTTTAAAAATACTTAGAACTGAAATGATAATACAACATATGAAAATATGTAGGATGCAGCTAAAGCATTACGGAGAGGATAATTTATTGTACTAAAATGTTTACATTAGAATTGCAGAAAGGTCTCAAATGGATCAACACACTAGAAAAAGAAAAGCAAAATAAATCCAAAGCAAACAGGAGGGAAGTAATAAAAAAAATGAAACTGAAATAGGTAAACAGTAGGGAAAATCAATGAAACAAAATCTGGTTCTTTGACAAAAAAAATAAACAAAATCGATAAGCCTCTAGCAAGACTTGCAAAAATAAAAAGAGAAGGGACACAAGTCAACAATATCAGGCAGACGGCAGAGAATACCATTAGAGCTCCGGCTACCACTGAAACGATAGAAAGGGATACTACAAAAAGCTTTGCGCACATAGGTTCAACAACTTAAAAGAAATGGACCAGTTTCTTTAAAACTACAAACTACCAAAATTAGGATTTTCTGTTGGCTTTACTACACCAAAATCCTTTTTTCAGCTTATTCAGTAAGAGATAGGGATATATTTTAAAAATAAAATTTGTCTTCCCAGCTTAGACCCCAAGTCCTACTCTTCAAAGGAAACTATTTCTAAGAGAATGTAGTGAGAATTCAATTTTTGGTTTAAAAGGATGAAATGATGTTCTCCGAACCTGTCCTGTGAACAGCAAAGTCCACAGCACAGTAAACAGTAAAATATACTGGGCAGGGGGATTCTCAAAGTTAATTTCTTATTTTTAGTCAGCAGTGTTCATGGATTGACTAACCGATCCCCATCAGTACCCCCTTCAAGTCTAAAGTCTAAAAAAAAACAAAAAACAAAAAACAAAAAAACAAAAAAACTTCCTAAAGGAAATCCTCAAGATCAATGGCAAATCACAATTTTTCTCCATTTCCTTGGACTTGTAATTACCATAATTTCAACATAAAGTGACAGAGGAAAAAAGAAACAAATATCTCAACTACGGAGTATACTTCTAGAAGAGGCAACCTTGGTTCTCAGTTTTTCAGTTACTCTAAAGAATCCTGTTTGTAAGGAATTTCCAGAAAACATTGCTTCTGACTTCAGAGAGCAGAGCAGCTAAGCTATCCCAAGAATACTGGCATCAGCCCTAATACGTAAGAGCAACCCTGGTAAGAACAACCCACAGCCTTTCCTACTGAGCCATTTTGCTGCTCTGCCTCAGTACCTTGTTGACAGACTCCAGCCCTCCTACTGAGCTTCCACTAGCAAGAACAGCCATGGGCCCAACTCACCCATGGGGCCAGGGGCCCATCCTTTTCATAACATAATTTCTTGGAGCTCAGCCATTGGACTTAATGGGCATGTTTTCCTTGAAACTATCTCCATGCAAGCCAGGTGAATTTATTCTCTGAAGAATACGTGCCAGAATGTTAAACATACTTTCACAGAAATACAAGATTGGGTTCTGATTCCGTGCAGATGCAATCAGCCCAAACTTCATAAAGTAAGTGCAGAACTTCAGTGTCCCACGTCCATCATGTTACCTCTTTCTTTTAACATTTAGTGGATGGAAACCTGCCTTTTTCAGGTTGGACGGTGATTTCATGGATTCTAGTAAGAAATGTCATTTCGGAACAAAGGCTACACAGAACCACAAAGGCAGGCATTCAACCAGAAAAACGAAGTCAGCGCTGGAAGGGTCATGTCATCACCTACTACAGGGCCCCTATGAAAAGTGTGGGAAAGTGGACAAAGGATACTCAACATAATGTGGCCTGGGTGCTTAGAGATTCCGTAACAGTGCTTCAAGTCACGTTTTGAAAGAAATGAAAATGAATTTTCTGCCCCTTTCTTTATAAGACCTGATGTAATATAAGTTTTAAATGGATTTTGACTACAATTTCCCATAGCCTGAGGGTAAGTCTTTTTTGAAAAAGAGCAGCCATATTTTCAATATTTTACTGACGCGTTGCATTAATCATTTAAAAACACCATCTGCCTCCTCTGTGAAGGGCCCCAGTTCTCAATTTAGAAGAGAAAGTACAACCAAAGAACCCACAGAAACAAAAATTAATCTCTAAAAACCCTAACCCAGCAATAAGTTCTATAGACAGTGGAGTGGGGTCCCAGGTGATCCATTGAGAGCTATGAAATGAAAGCCAGCGCTATGGAGTGCACAGTGTATTAAAATGCCTCTCATCAGTGGCACGTTAGTGCACTTCAGAGGGCAATTCAAAGGGAAGGGCACCAGGGTCACGAGGCTCTTCCTGTGTCTGACAAGTGGTGGCAGCGCCAAATGCTAAATGACAGGACATCAGTCTGTCTGATTACCGTGCAATGTGGTCATTGGCCAACTTGCGGCATTTAGGGGTTGTTTGGGGGCAGTGGAGGTCAATGTGGAGGGTCTTGGGCTCGTCTTGTTTTGCTTTTACAATGAAGACGCCAGAAATATCATTAAGGGTCATCTCATAACTGGTGATCAAAATTTCCAGAAAAACAAAGCACAAAATCAAGCATTCTGAGAGGTGGGGAAAAGGCCAAGGCAGGGCTTAAGCTCTTGGGTTATTTTTCTAACTTCGTGGCCCCTGTCTTCCTTGCGAGCTCTCCAAGCACCCCAAGATGTGTAATGAGGGACTCTCAGGCACCAGGTAGGGCTAAGGAAGAGGGTTTGCATATATGCGACTTGCAAGGACTGTCATGAAAATCCCATAGGTGCCTTTCTCCATGGCCAGCAAATGAACATGGGTCCTGGCACGTTTTTTAATCTAGTAAATGCTTGGAACTGTCAGGGGAAAGTAGTAGCCTGCACGTCGCAGTGCAGGATAGTAAAATCTAGTTGCTGCATCTATCTAGTGCATTGAAAACCATGGTAAGGACTGATACCCAAAACTCTTTCATTTGTCCTGATGCTCAGGGGACAGGGTTCCTTCAGATTTCTTAATATAGAAAACAGAGGCACGGATACTTCACGAGCTCAAAACTTCACTGGTTAATTCTAAATTTCAAATCAGGCTTTCCCCCGTGAGTTCCCCACAAGTCACGCCACGTCTCATGAATAATTCCAGTGTTATTTCAGGGCCCCTGACTGCTTTTCTGGCATAGATGGAGTCTTCTGGAGAGTGGAATTTCACCTCATATTCTTCTAACAGCTTTTCTCCTAGCTTTAGTCCCCTTAAATCTAATTCTGGTTTCTCCCCTCGCTCTGCCCTTAGTACCTGTAAACGTACCTAACTGCCAATCTCAGCACATCCAGCTCGTCTCCTGTAGATCATCTTCAGACCCGGTAGGTCCATTTAATAACCCTGCAAACTAATTTCTTTTTTTTTTTTTAAAGGTTTTATTTATTTATTTGAGTGAGAGAGAATGAGGGCAAGAGAGCAAAAGGTGGGGGGAGGGGCAGAGGGAGAGGGAGAAGCAGACTCCGTGCAGAGTGGGGAACATGACGACGACACGGGGCTCCATCCCAGGAGCCGAAGCCAGACGCTTAACTGACTGAGCCACCCAGGGACCCCCAAACTAATTTCTAATGTGGAGGTTCAAATCCCTTCCATAAGTGGGGCTGAAAATATGCTCCCCAGCTCAAGAGTCACTCCAGACCAGAGATGCTATGAAATCTCTCGAACACTGCAGGAGCATGTGGAGGGAGCTAGTAGGCACGATCTCCCATCACACAGGATGGAAGGCAAAACCCTAGTTCCAAACACATAAAATCTGCTACCCGTCGTTGTTCTTAAGTTACAGGTTGTCACTTTATAAAACTGTCCAATATTTTTAAATTTGTGGAATTACGTTTTTCTAGATATGTCTGTGCTTCATGGTGTGTTCTCATAATTAGTTCCACTTTGCATAGCATGTGTTATCTTCTGCTGTATACTCCCTTTCCAATCCCTGTCTATCCCTATGTCTCCCTGCACAATTACACACAGAAATAGGAAAACCTATCTGGGAAGCAACACTCAAAAAATGCACGTGAGGTTCCTGTAATACACTGCACTACACACGCTCTTAGCCACTTATTCACCAGCAGCAAGCAAAATGCCATCAACAGTGAATTTTGCAGGAGGGGTGACATTTTTCTCAACTTTCCTCTTCCAGATCTTGGAAATAAACATAATATTCAAGGTCAAACCCAGGGAATAATTCCTGGAATAAAAAAACATAGTGAAATCAGTGAAACCAGACTATTTGCTGCTTCCCTCAAGAAAACTGTCTCATGTTAAATAATAGCAACTAGGTTTTACTGAGCACTTACTATGTGATAGGCATATGTGTTATCCACATACACCATTAAGAGCTCACCAAGCCTCCGAGGAAGTTATTATTGGACCCATTGTATGGATGAGGCAATAAGCATCAGCCTGTTGAAGCCTACAGTTAGTACCAGACAAAGCCAGTAAAGAGTAAAATCACAGTTCACAGGAAACAAAGCCAGAGTTCAGACCCTGGTGTGTCTGCCATCACGGTTTGTGCTTTTCCTCTCTACTGCAGCTAAGGGGCATCTCCTATAAGGAAAGCCAGCATAGTGTATTTGGCTATAACTTTTCCACCATAGATGTTGATTATTCAACTTTAAAAAACATCCTGTGTAAAGAGTAGTCTTGCTTTTTTTAGTAGAAATTATGACAACGGTAGTTCTAGGGAAACAATCCCTCTAACATGACCTGAAACGTGACACTAATGAACAATTTCTTAATCGGTTGTGACAATTGCCACTTAATGCGGGATAACATGAAAGCAGATTTCATACAATCACCGCTCTGTTGTCCCCAGGATCTCTAATGGACTTTCTCAGAAGCCAGTACTAACACCAGGCCCTGAGAAGGGGGTATGCATTAATCGCAGAAGCCCTGTGTTTAATTCATGTCACCAGTAAATACATCTCCCAGAATTCATCTTCCTAAGGTTTGAAGGGGGACACCCATAAAAAGTACAACAGAGTTCAAAAGGCAAAGCAATCCAAGGAAGACCAATATACCTTGGTAACCTTTGAGAGGCCACTGCATATCAGAGAGTAATACAAGTAAACACATGTTCACTGCAATTACCCACTGTGATCAAGGACAGTTTCACTATACCCATCACCAGCAGAGTAAATATGAAAACATTTTTAAGAAATGTAATCAAATGATTAATTTATGTGATCAATCACATTTACTCCAATGATTGCAAGTAGTTTAACTATTTTGATGATTCAAGGGGCGCCTGGGTGGCGGGGTCAGTGAAGCCTCTGACTCTTGGTTTCGGCTCAGGTCATGATCTCGGCGTTGTGAGATGGAGCCCCATGTTGGGGACTCTTTCTCACTCTCCCTTTGCCCCTCCCCACCCCGGTCAAATAAATGAATAAATAAACCCTTAAAAAAATTAGACCTCAGTTACCTGGAGTATTAAGCTACATTAACTAGCTCTGTGATGACGCCAAGCACCACAATTTAACCTAGGTGATAGCCGAGGTCGCACACTGACTCCTGGCCAAGCGCGCATTCTCCTCCCCTTGACACGAGATGATGCAGCCACTTTAACGTATCCCTCCCCTGCCTGCTTTCCCTGACAATGAAATGAGGCCGTAGTTGAAAAACCACTGTTTTTTAAAGCACCCAAGAAAACCAAAGCGTATGATTTAACAGAAACAAACAAAAACCCTGGTGTCTGGAAAGCAGGAAAGGGAACTTTTCAGAGAGAAAAGGCCTGACCTCACCTTACTGTATAACTTCCCAAATCCTGTGACTATATCCAGGGACCTCTGATTAACAGAATACAAATCAATTAATAGTGAAAGGGTTGTCCCTGAGAAAAACCACATCTGTTCTTCCTTTTCTACCCTCATTTCTTAAACTTTCCGCCTTCTCCTTTCCAGCAGCCATGACAACATCAGCACATCTGTGGGCCCACTGGTTCATTTTATCTCACCCTTTGGGCTGGGATTCATTTCGATTTCTAATTTCCTTCAGCATTCTGGCCACTGAACCTGGGACAGGAGGCCTCT
>NW_024425008.1:44449045-44509996 GCF_017311325.1 Ursus maritimus
AATTCATAGGAAAGACCAGTTGCCTTATAAAAATGGAAACCAATAGAGGAAAAAAAAATCTAAGCCCCAAACACAACTTATTAAACAACTGAGTGGTAAATAGAATTATTGGCCACTCTTCTATAGTGTGGTATATGTCCTTGCCATATCCTGATAGTGTATGGAATGTACTTCTCTTCCCCTTGACCTTGGACTTGGCCATGTGACTTGTTTTTTTTTTTTTTTTTGATGGGATATTAGTGAAATTAATACAGAGACTTAAAATGTGGCTGTACGTTGGGGTTGCCCTCCTGGGCATCTGCCATTGCCATAGGGAAGACATACCACAGGAGTCACTGCCCATTCAGTCTGAACCCCAGAAGAGACTCGTGAGCAATCCTACATCAGGCCTACAGCCTGGAGCCAGCTGAGTCCAAGTGAACTTCGCAGACCCACAGACAAGAAAAAAAGTACTTTTGTTGTAAGCCACTGAGATTTCGAGGTTATTACATAGCATGAGTCCAAGAAAAGCTGACTGATTAGCCCTGCAAGGAAATAACAGGGGGAGTATGAAGAAAATGCCTAGAGAACATGAGAAGATAAACGTCTATCTATACGGATTCTATATAAATATCTGTCAAGATTCTAAATCACAGAACCTACAATGATGTGTACCCAACATGGTCACAAGTGTGTCAAGTTGACAGTGATGTCAACTTGAAAATTGCACAAATTACAACAGGCTCTTCTATGCTCAATTTAAAACAAATAATGAATAGCCATTAATGGTTAGCTTGATAACAGAATTAGATCTTTATTGGGAAAGTGGCCAAATTATGGAAAAATCTGAAAGTTGGTGAAACTTCATTTGCATATTGGTTTTCACAAGCTACCACATACTGTCTCTTTACATTGCATGCAGCCCGGGGAGGCTGCAGATGTTTGCCACCGTAAGCCACACACCTTTTTTTTTTCCCTTTGTGAACAGACTTTCATTTTTTAATTTTTAGAAATTCCAATATAATTGACATATAACATCCTGTAAGTTTAAGGTATATGTGTTGGTTTGACACATTTATACATTGCAATATGATTGCCACCTAAGCATTAGCTAACATTTCTATCGTGTTACATAATTATCATTTCTTTTTTGTGGTGAGAACAATTAAGATCTAGTCTCTTAGCAACTTGGAAGTTTACAATATAGTATTGTTGACTATAATCACTATGCTGTGTATTTAGGTCTCCAGACCTTACTCATCTTCTAGCTGCAAGTTTGTATCCTTTGACCAACACCTCCCCAGTTTCCCCACCATCACCACCACCCCAGGCTCTGGTAACCACCACTCTGCTCTCTGTTTTCAGAACTACAGCTTTTTTGGATTCCACATATAAGTGATATCTTACACTATTTGTCTTTTTCTGACCTATCTCAGTTAGCATATTGCCCTCAAGGTCCATTGATGTTGGTACAAATGGTAGGACTCCTTCTTTCTCAGGGCTAAATTATATTCATTGTATATAAATATACCAAATCTTCTTTACCCACTCATCCATTGACAGACACTTAGGTTGTTCCACATCTTAGCTACTGTAAATAATACTGTAATGAATATGATTGTGCATATATCTCTTCAAGATACTAATTTTATATGTCTAGAGTAGGATTGCTGGATCATATGATAGCTCTATTTTTAATTTTTAAGAAGCCGCTGTACTGTTTTCTATAATGGTTGTTTTCCATCTTCCATTCCTATTTACATTGTACATTTCCACCAACAATGTGCAAGAGTTCCCTTTTTCCACATCCTTACCAGCATTTATTATTTCTTGACTTTTTGATAATGCCCGTTCTAACAGATGTGAGATGTTATTTCCTTGTGGTTTTGATTTGCATTTACCTGATGACTGGCTATATTGGGAATCTTTTCACGAACATTTTGGCCATTTGTTCTTCTTTGGGAAAATGTCTATGCAGGTCCTTTTCCCATTTTTAAAGTTGATTTATTTGTGGTGAAAAAATTGAGAGCTTTTCCTCTAAGATCAGGAACAAGACAAGGATGTTCACTCTTACCACTTTCATGCAACGTAATATCAGACAAGAAAAAGACATAAATGGCATCCAAATTGGTATGGAAGAAGTAAAATTTTGACAATTTGTAGATGACATAATACTATATGTAGAAAACCCTAAAGATGCCACCAAAATACTACTAGAACTAATAGATGGATTCGGCAAGGTCATAGGATACAAAATCAATGTACAGAAACTTGTTTCATTTTTATACACTAATAATGAAGTAGCAGAAAAAAAGAAATTAAGAAAACAATCCCACTTACGATTGCATCAAAAATAATAAAATATATAGGAATAAACCTAATCAAGGAGGTGAAAGACCCGTACTCTGAAAACTAAAACACATTAATGAAAGAAATTGAAGATGACACAAACAAATGAAAAGATACTCCATGCTCATGGATTGGAAGAACAAATATTGTTAAAATGTCCATACTACCCAAAGCAATCTACGAGATTTAATGAAATCTCTTTCAAAATAACAAAAGCACTTTTCACAGAACTAGAATAAGCAATCCTAAAATGTGTATGGAACGACAAAAGACCCCAAATAGCCAAAGCAATCTTGAAAAGGAAGAACAAAACTGGAGGTATCGTAATCCTGGATGTTATTAAGGATGGCACGTGTGGTGATGAGCACTGGGTGTTATACGCAACTAATGAATCGTTGAACACTACATCAAAAACTAATGATGTACTGCATGCTGGCTAATTGAACATAATAGAAAATAAATAAAATAAATAAATAAAGATACACTACAAATCTATAGTAATCAAAACAGTATGGTACTGGCACAAAAACAGACACATAGATCAACAGAACAGACTAGAGATCCCAGAAATAAGCTCACAATTATACAGTCAATTAATCTTCAACAAAGGAGGCAAGAATATCCAATGGAAAAGATAATCTCTTCAACGAATGGTATTGGGAAAACTGGACAGCTACCTGCAAAAGAATGAAACTGGACCACTTCCATATGCCATACACAAAAATAAACACAGAACAGATTAAAGACTTAAATGTGAGGCCTGAAACCATAAAAATCCTAGAAGATACCATATACAGTAATTTCTCTGACATTGGCTTGTAGCACCATTTTTCTAAATATGTCTCCTGAGGCAAGGGGAAAAAAGCAAAAATAAACTATTGGGACTAGAAGCTACTGAATTTGGACAAATCAACTTTATAGAGAAATGTGTACATAACTGTCTCATAATTATATAATTACTATGTTGCATCTGATTTTTATGCTGCTCTGTCTATTGGAGTCAGAAATCCTGCTCAAGCAAGCTTATGGTTTCTATAGTAAATGTTTTGTCTAACAGACTCAGCAGAGAGGACCAGAGAATAAACTAGTCAGAGAGGATAAACTCCCAAAACTCAGTTTCAGAGCACCAGGCACAGTAATAAGAATGAAGTAACTGTTATTTTATAGCACTTGATAATAAATTATGCAGCCATTGAAAACAAGGTTTGTGAAAAAATTATGATAATCTATAAATTAATTGTGTTATAATTTTAAATGAAAAAAGCAGTATAAATAATAGTATCAATAGTAGGATCACAGCAATGTAAAAAAACATGCACTAGAAAACCAGATTTGGAATGTTCTCAAAATTGTTAACACGTTGTCTTTGAGTGATAGAGCATATGAGTGATTCTATTTTTTTTTTATTTCTCTGTGTTATCTGTATTTTCCAAATTGAATATGCATTATTCAAAATATCTTTTGAAATTACTTTTCGAAATTACAACTTTATTCTTTCAAAATGTAGTTTTCTTTTTTGATATACTCTGTTCAGTCTTCTTCCACATCCTTATCAAAAAAGGGGAAAAGCAAATTAACATTGAAATAGAGTTTATGTATTTATACATGATCCCCAAAAGTTTTGTTGATTACTGACAGCACAAATGTTTGGTCCCACAGCTAAAATTTCAGGTGTGATTTTTTTTAAGCCAAATGTTAACCAGAACAATGAAATAATATAATCACTACGAAGAGTTGACACTGCCTTACAGCATGGTCATTAAAAATGAAGATGCCATCTCATTACTTCAAGACCAGGGAAATTTTGACATTACACAGGACATGAAAATATTGTGTCCCCAAAACACAGCCATCATGTCTTCAAATTTGTAATTATTTCAACAGAATGGACTGGTCTGACTCAAAAATTATATTTAAATAAGTTATAAATATTTTAATCTCTAAAGAATAAATAATTAGCATACTCTTCACCCCAGAGAGCTCCAAAGACTTTATTTAATAGAATATCATGATCTCTATTTCTTCAAAGACAAGTAGAAAATAGAAATGTGAAATAATTTTCCCAAGGCCACAAAGAGTAAAATATGACTGTGCTAGATACTTCCTGATTTATGAATCTTTCCTGAGTGTGTCATTAGAATCTTGAAAATATATGTTACCACTGGGCTATACATAAGAAGAAATGTTTTTTTTAATCAAAATTCCCATGTTGCAAAAGTAATTTTGTATAAAGCAATATTTAGTGTTTTCATTTCCAAAGCAAACATTAAAAACATATAAAACTACTTCCCACTTGGCTTTGTGGGAAATTGCTACTAATAACTATTGTTAAACAGTTTGCAAAAATATGACGTGGTATTCCATTGCCTGATAATAAGCTCAGCAGAACAAAGCATAAATAAATAGCTCTATGGTATTGTTTTTCAGCTTCAGAAAATTACACATGCTTTTACTAGTTGATACTTCTGTGCACTTAAAACCTAGAAACACTCATTAAAAATTAATAGTCTTCTACCATAAATAATATAAGCATATCTTTAAAAGATATGGAAAACAGATTATTGGCACTTTGTAAAATTAACAAGGAAAGACTACTATGTCACACTTCAAAGATGTACCTAAGTTTTTAGGAAGGCTCAGGAATAATCGTAGGAGTTTGCTTACTCTGCAAATTCTCTTATGATTTGTAAGGGCCAAGAAACAGCAAAAATTACCTCCTATCCCAACACACACACACACACACACACACACACACACACACACAAGTTATGTCAAAGCAACTAAGATCCTGTTAATTTTTTTTTTTTTTTTTTTTGGTCCTTGTAAAGAGAAAATCCTTCTGCTTGCTCCCAGTTGGCTGAGGTGGAGAAACAGAAGCCTGGCCAGGATTCATGGAAGAATGACCAGCTTGTGGAGGAGACTCCAGTGAATGATGTCATGTGTGGTTAATTGATACTAGAAAGAGCAGAGCAGACATTTTTAAGTCATAAGATTACAAACGTTAGAGCACCCTGACAGTGTGAGGGCTTTACTAGAAACAATTCACCTCCAGGAAGAGGAAGTTTTCCTAAGCATGCCATCTACCCTGGAGGAAGAGGAGTGACAAAGGGGATTGGAAAATCTGGGGCAAATGCTCTGATCAGCTGTACCCGTCTTCCTCCTGAGAGTGTGCCTGTTCGCCCAGAACACGCGTTCTCTCTGCTCCTCCACGCCACAGCCTCCCCTGGGCAGGGGTCCTCCTCCGTGGGAATGCTGCCCCCGCCAGGGGCCACCTGGGCGCTAGAGCAGTTCTACCGAACTCGGGACTTCAGCCGTTAGCGCCCCACGTGGCCAGCACAGCCAAAGCCATCGCCCTCCTTCTGGATTCCTGCAGTGAACAGGAGATAGTGGGTCCCTGTTTTTCTGCTGTTTTATATCCGAACTTTTTCAAAAACTAAGCCTCTCTACGTATCAGTTTTTGGGTGGTTTTGCTCTGATGGGGCCACAGCAAATCACTAGCCTTATTGGCAGGAAAGGGCTTTCATTCACTGCCAACTGATCTGCCAAAACTCCAAGGCAAATGCACTGCCTGATTTATAAGGAAGCCATCAGTCATCACGTGAGACAGGGAGTCCACACTTGAATGATCTGCTTACCAACGTCGCAATTCTGGCCACAGCACATTATAGACCTCTGCTATTATTTATTAATGTTGCTCTTCTTAAAGGCTCATTTTTATACTGTAAATTATTATGCCAAAGGGCAACTACATTACCACTATGAAAGGAAAATGAGTACGGCTTGTCAAAGATTAACACCAAAAATGTGCATAGCACTTACCATATGCCAGCACCAGTAGAAATGCTTTACAAACACTGTCTCTTTGACTTCTCACAACAATCCTATGAGGTAGGCACTATCATTGCTGTCACTTAAAGAGGGATGGAGAGATTAGGGAATCTGCTCAAAGTCAAGCAGGCCGTGAAGGGCAGACTGGGATCTACCCAAGTGTCCTGCGTCAGGTGTCCTGGCTCTAAAGTCAGCTCTGACAGTCCCCAAATATAGAAAGTGACCATAAAGACAAAGGCAGCGAAAAGAAAATCAATGTTCTCACCATATAAAAATAAAAATGAAATGCAAAGCATAACAATTGGTTAACAAAAATTCGTACCTGAAAATCTTATTTTTCTTGCACAAGAGATAACTGTTAATAATCAGTTGATAATAAAATTTTAAATTTAAAAATCAAAATAAAATACAAAGAATAAAATCAATCGATTTATAAAAATCCATTCTGGAAAATTCTATTTTTCTCATGCAAGAAATAACTATCGATGATAAATCAATAGTAAAAACTTCATTTTGAGTAGCTTCATTTTAAGATTAATTAGAGTAAGACGCCTGAAGGGAAAAGAATGTTTTAATTCGTTTTTCCTCCTCTTTTGCTGTCTTGAGCAGAAATCTATAGAGGTTGAATAGACCTGAATCACTTTGAGTTTATCTAATGGCATTTTTCCCTATCACATTCTTCAATGTACTTATCAGTAGTGATTCTTAACCCTCACTCACCTCTTTCCCCCACGGGAACCTGCCTTCAAGTGATTCATGTGGTCAGTTCTTGGCTCTAGTACTTCCGTTTCACCCAAGCAATAATACTGTATCTGTGAAGCCAAGGATTTGATGGACTATTCTTTTCATAACGTAAGCATGAAGCGAGACTGCAGTAACTCTCCTCAACTCCACTCCTTTGCTTCCTGTTCTCACAGTGACTACACATTTCCCAGCCTCCTTTGCAGTTCAGCAGGGTCATGTGACTGGCTCTAGCCAATAAAGTGTGAGCAAAAGTGATTCATGGCACCTTCAGGGATCCTGAATGTCCTCTCTTTGTCTGCGGCTGGAGAAAATGAACTCAAGGACCCAGAGGCACTCAAAAGCCCAAAACAGTAGTCTGAGTCTTTGAATGGCTGTAGGAACACAGGACTAGCTCCCACCAAAGTCCACACCGAATTATGACATGAGGTGAGAAATAACCTTTTACTGTCTTAACTTACTTTGACTTTGAGATCGTTATGATAGCGGTTACTTATTCTGATTAATATGATGCATTAAACCAAATACTTAACTCCTACTATTTGAAAATTGTTTCTCCATGTATCCTTAAAATGACAACTCTTTGGTAAACACCAGTGTAAGAGGCACAGCCCCTGCTGTGGTCATTCCATGGAAAATGTGCTTCCAGACACTGATGAAAATAATCAAACGCTGCATCATGCCATGTTCTAGCTAAATCTGCTCTAGAACTTACTGGTTTTTCTCTTTCTGCTAATCCTTCATTGTAACAGGCACATTGAATGAGTAGAACTCATGGGGTTTAATCACCAAAACTTGTTTTTTTCCAACGGGCTCTTTAGACCCAGTCAGATCATTCTCTTCACCCTGACTTTTATGGTCCTGCTTTGGTTTAAAAAAAGAAAAAGAAAAACCTACTGTCGTTTTAAATCACAATTGCGATCTCAATTCAGTATTTTGAAATGACTTAACTGGATACAGTAAGCAAGAGCTCAATTGTCAAAGTTACTGCTCCCCGCTTCACTTGCTCTTCCCGATCCTGGGCCAGCAGCCAGCTGCTCCCCACCTTAGAGGAGAGTCTGGTTAACATCTTCTGTGTTCAATTTGAAATTTCTCCCCCACGTCCGCACTGCTCTTTCTGACCTGTGCCCTATCCAGGGTTGAAGCTGCAAGGGGGAAGAAGTAAAAGGGCAGGAGAATTTCTGCTTGACAAGTCCTATGGTCATCTAGTGCTGTTTTTTTCTGGGGTTGGTGGACATTTAGGGCTAATATTATTTTTCATTGTGGGTATTTTTATGGGTTCTCTGGAGACCCTTTTCTGGGTCTCTCTGACTGAACCCCATTGACTTACTGATGCCTCTCACTTGGCTGCCCATGTCCAAATGTCCTCAGCTTCTGTCCCCTATTCCCTCACCCCCATATTTAAGTTATCTTGCTAATTTATTTACTTGCTTATTGTCTGTTCCACTCTACACGCCCACCCCCACCCCACAAACCTGTCAGCTCCATGACCCAACGTACATCTCACAGCCTTTTACTGTGGCGGTCTCCTTACCCTGGGGCAATCCTCTTAGAATTATTCCAGGCCGTTCCTTCAAAGGCTGGTCCCCAGGATTCACACTCCAGCACAGGGCAGAGGAGTCATTCAGCCATGGCAGCAGCAACTCTTCCCCCGGCCAGAGCACTCATTGTCCCCATCTTTCTGGCTCCTTTGATTTCCCATGAGGGAAATGAGGCTGGGGGAAATGAGACACCGGTTGGCCAAGCCCTTCCACCCACAAGGGTCATATGTGAAGCTCTCTAGGTAGCCAGGTGAGAGTCCCCTCCTCAGAATTGCGGTGAGGGGCTAAGCACATCCCTACTTCTCTTGCTTACTTTAGGCAGAATCACAGTACAGCTTTCCCCTGAGAAACCCTCCTCACAACACTGTTTTAATTTTGAGTATCAATTCACTTATCTTTGACATAGGTGAGGGGCTTCATGAATCACAGAAGTGGTTCTCAGACTGCCCTTTCTAAATTCTGCATACGGTTTAACATTTCTTTTTGGAGTGGACTTTTGATTTTTCTTGGTGCCTCCGCCGAAACTTCACAATCCTGTTCTGGTTAAATCGAGGTCTTCCTTGTGAGCACACATTCCACTGAATGCATATTCCAGGCGCCAGGTGTCCTACGTAACACGTCTACGCTTTTGTGCGGCTTACCTCATACTCCCTACACATAGCAACTGCTTGATTTGGTGGGTCACAGCTATCCCACTTCCACTTCCTTTAGGCGTACAATTTCATTTTCTTCCCACCACCTCTGTTGGGGACTTTGTCAGTCTAAGTTTCTGATTTCCACATTCATAGGGTAGCATTCCAGTTGGAAGTGAAGGCTGAAGAACAATTCTCGAAGTGGTTGCTTCGTTTTTACTGAGATTATATGTTGAGGATCCATAAAAAACATCAAAATGTTCTAAGGATGCTTTTCTTCACGCTCAACACAGAGGAGGAAGTTTCACTGGCCCCCTCTAAGTTATCTTGCTAAGTTCTCTGTTTGCTGGCTTATTGTCTGTTCCTCCCCCACCGCACCCCACCCCACTAACACGTCCGTCCCACGATAGCAGAATTTCCCCATCGGGCTGACGACCGTGAACTCTCCCCTGTGCCAGTGTCTGTGACAGAGAAGATACCCTCAACCAGTGCTTCCCAAACTCCAGGGGCCTCAAAATGAGCTGGGCATGATACTAAATCAAATGTTACTTGATGAAATAATAGCTAACTTTAATCAGTAAGCCTGGGGTGGCCCAAGGAGGCTGCTTTTCTACCAAGGTCCTAGGAGATAATGATGGTCTGCAGACAACCACTCTCTGAGCAGCAAGGTAGAAAAATATTTGTTGAATGAATTTTACTTTTTATGTGGCTATTTGTTATTTATGGTATTTTAGGGAGACTGATGGAGATCATGGGGCAAGGAGCCCTTCAGAATTGTCCCTTGCCGCCACCACTGACAGTCCCTAATTTTAGCCTCTGCTCTCATCTTTCTTGGCATCAACATCTGATGTCTTTTACTCAGATTCACATGAGTCCATTCTTCCTGCAACAAAGTCTGGGAGTGCTGACAGCTCTAAGAGTGTCCTTTGTCAGAGTCTGTTCACGGTCTAGGAACGGTTTCAGAGAACACTGTGCAAAAGGGCCAGACCTTAGCTTGGGGTGGAGGACTCTAAATTGCACAAGCCTCAGCAAGGCTCAAAGGAAAAGACTCAGCCCATACAGCAGTGAAAGCAACTGTTCAGACTACACACCTGGAAGGTGTGGCCCAGTCTTGCTTTTTAACTCCTCTAAAGCAGATGGGTGCTTTGCATAAATTTGCATAGTATGGACTGATTCTAATACAGTCAGGTGATAAACTGACTTATTAAGAGAAACTTCTGTCCCAAATCCCAGTTTGGGAGGCAATAAACAAAACAGATCTATTTCCCAGAAACCTCCAGAGTTCAAAGCAGACGGCAGGGTGGGGAGTAGAGGCCCTGGCAGAGCTGAGCTGGAGAGAGCACCCAGTGCAGGCTGCCGGGGGATCTGGAATTACAACACAAGCAGCCGCTTCTCCAAATTTAAGTGTGTACTACTTATCCCTGGAGTCGGGTAATTCTCCCTATTTCCACCAGAAGTGAGCATTGCAGTCTGGAAAGGGGAGGGAAAGTGGGGTGGCCAGGGCAAAGATTTCAGGGTGGGCTCACTTTCAGATTCTCTACTTACTACGAGCTGAATTATCTCATCTTTAGAGTAAGGACAAGAATAACAGTCTTGTGAGGTCATTATGAGAATTAAATAAAATATATACCAGGAGGCTTAATGTAATACCAACATTTAACAGGTACTGAACAAATCCCACCCCCCTTCAAGGACCACCACGGGCATGGGAGACACACCATATCCCACAGACCCCTCAGGCTTGTAAAGCACCTTAACTTTTTTTTTTAAGATATTATTTATCTTCTGATGCCTTTATTTTTTTAATTTTATTTATTTATTTGAGAAAGAGAGTGCAAGTGACAGAGCACAGGCAGGGTGAGCAGCAGAGGGAGAGGAAGAAGCTCCCACTGAGCAGGGAGCCTGATGTGGGGCTTGATCTCAGGACCCTGAGATCATGACCTCAGGACCCTGAGATCATGACCTGATCTGAAGCCAGCCACTTAACCTACTGAGCCACCCAGGCGCTCCTAAAGTGCCTTAACTTTTAAAGCATCTTCACAGCTATTTACTTACTTTGCTTTTCTAGAAAAAAAGAGAGAGAGAGAAAAGGAAGATGTGAAGAAACGAAATCTAAAAAGAAGGAACTATGGAAGAAGCACAGGACATTGCAAGACAGAAATGAAAGCCTACAGCTCCATGAGACATAGAGACATGCCATGTGACCGTCAGAGGCTCTCACAAGGCAGATGAAAGTCAACTGACAGCAAGTTAAGTCTGCAGTAAATCTTCCAATTAAAATAATAGTAAGTCGAGCCTCTGAGTTTGTTGTGAATTTGACCCAGAAATTAATTTTTATGAAGAAAGAAGTCTTGCTATTCCAATTGCCTCCAAGTGGGGTAACAGTGGCACTTGGCCTTGCTAATCACTGATGTGTATTCCCTGGTGGGACCCTAAGGGATAAGACTGAACCATGCTACCCTATTAAAACCACCTAAATATAGTCTCTGTGGTGTAATGTTTGCTGGACCCTTTCACATGTCGAGATCCAAAGCAAGTACAAGTCTGCAGTACAGACAGAATTGGGGCCCAGCTGGAGCCCAAACGGTGCACTTCCTCTCCCCTTCTTCCTTTTGGGGTCTACCTACACAGAGCCACTGGGCATCTTCCAAGATGGAGATGAGTTAGATAGAGATGGGTTAGGAAGAGGGCGTCAGTGGCCCACCGGCTTGGCCCATCAACATCACCCCTCAAGCCTTTGACCCTTGGGGTCAAAGTCCTTGGGAAGGGACAGCTTGGCAAAATAGCCACAAACTATACTCACAAATATCTGAGAGACACTGGCCACAGCGGGCAGCAGAACTTTGGGGGCACATGACAAAGTGAGGCAAAGAGTGGAGAAAAGAAGCTGTCTCCATGTCACTAGTGTGGCATTTCACCCAGTGGTCAAGTGTGCTAGCCCAATGGACTTGGGTTTGAATCCAGGTTCTGCCATTTTCCAAGTGTATGAAGTAGGGCAAGTTTGGTAACCTCACTTTCATCATCTATAAAACGGACACAAAAACGCAAGCACCTCCTAGAGTCCCTCTGAGTCTTTGACAAGACCCATGTAAAAGCAGCGCCTACAACTTTCTCAAGTCATGACAGAAAAGAACATATGTACGCTATAATCCTGTGACATAATGAAACTGCTTCGTCCCAGCAGTAATAGCATTAGAGGTCCTCAGACCACAGGCCCTTGCAGACCCGTCTCCTGCGGACTGAAGGGATAGCAATAACACGGTGAGAGCACCCGCAGAGTGCTTCCTCTGAACCACGTGCTGTGCTAAGTGCTCCCCACTGAGTGACTCATTTGGTTCTCACAACAATCTTATGAAATGAAAATATTAGTAGAATCCTGACTTCACAAATGAGGCATGGAGAAGCCCAGCGATTTGCCTGAGATTACAGGGCCTGTGAGTGACGGGGCCAGGTCCAACCCCGGCAGTTAGATCCGCAATCTTGTCTTCTACCATTAGGCGACACAACCTCCCGCCACCACGGCCCAACTCCAAGCCAGACGTGGCACCGCTCAAGTACAGCCCTTCTCACCGTACCCGGCATGAGGCGTCTAACGAACGTCAGTGTTTACGGAGCAGCCCCGCCGAGCGTGCAGATGTCCAGCGAGATCCGCAGCACCCGTGGTTTGACAGAGCAGGGCAGTCCAGGGCGGAGGGCAATGGCGCAGTCGCTTGTGGCGGGCACGACAGAGACACAGTCACAGCTGGCCCAGCAGCCAGCCACCCCACCAGGAAGGGAAAAGGAGGACGGACCCGGTGAACTCCCGTGGTGGCGAGTGCTCTGCGGTTGTGGCACCCCCCCCCCCGTAAGTCATCGGGGGACACTCTGGTGGGGGCTAGAAGTCTAGCATTAGTGTGGGGAATTCAAGCCATCCTGGTTTAACTGTCGGCGTGACTGTCACAGTGAGCCCTCCGCCGGCCTGCCCGAGGAAGCCCAGGGCACAGCTGGAAGCAGCTGCTGAAGTCCCAACTTCCATCTTGCTGGTGATAAGCGTCAGTTCCTGAAAGGCAGAGAACGTGCCTCTTGCATTTTGGTAGCCTCCCCCAGTAGCCAGAGGCCTTTTTTCACGTAGTAGGCCATCAATAAACATGTAATAAAGTTAATCAAGTATATTTACAATAAAGATGTACTACCTAGGGCTAGCCTTTAAAACAATTACTTTCAACTTCAAATTTTCTTTGCAGAGGCAATGGCATAAACCAACTTCTCTGCTCTGAGTATAAGAACAAGAAAACTCCTAATGGCAAAACTGAAGACCCAGACCAAACTCCAAGCACGTTTATCGCACACTGACTCTATGCAATTCTCTTTAAAGACTAAGGCAGAGTCCTTCCTCTGTAGAGAACAGCCTATCTGTCTACCTGTCTGTCTATCTGCATGCTCTTTGTGAACTCAATCTTGTTGTTTTCCCTAAGTAAAAAAAGCCATGGCTAACAGCAGTTTTCATCATCATTATTATTACTACGATTTTTGCTAACACTTTACCGATTCTGAATGAAATCCAATGTTACTTGTTGCTATGACTCAGGGAAGAAAAGTCGCCGCAGTTGGTGCTGTAACGCTTTAAGTCAGTCGTTTCCAAATGTATAAAGGTGGCTTCGGGTCAGCTTGGAGGACTGGTGGCCATGTCCCAATGTCTAGACTCCTGGTGCAGGGCTAGACGAGAGCCAGAACGTGATGGAATAAACATAAATTAAATGAGACTTCACTTTCTTTCATGGAACCCCCAAAGATGTGTGTCATGGAAATTGAAAATCCCTGTTCTACAAAATAAATGCAATTTAGCAGTGCTTTGCCAGATGTCAACTTCTCAGTGACGATTTAGAACAAGGGTCAACAAACTAGAGCACGAGGGCCAAATCTAGCCCACCTCCTGTGTTCATAAGTAAAATCTCATCGAGCACAGCCACACTCATCCACGTATGTATTCCCTATCACTGCTTTTGCCACACTGTAAGCGTAGAATTGACTACTCTCAGAAGACGCTGAACGGCCTGCAAAGCTAAAAATATTTGCTATCTGTCCTCAACAGAAAAAGTTTGCCGACCCCTGATTTAAAATAACACCCATGGTCACAGACACCAATATCTCATGACAATTTGGAATGATACCAGAATTCATTTCACCAGTCCAGAGCCCAACCTCCTAAGACATCTGAATGTAATTAGGGTAAGTTTTTTGAAGCATTTATATAGCTCACTCCTTTTTTTTTTTTTTTTTTTTTACATCCAGGTTGTTCTTTGTTTTTGTTTTTATTTTTTTTAATTTTTATAATGATTTTTTATTATATTATGTTAGTCACCATACAGTACATCCCCGGTTTCCGATGTAAAGTTCGATGATTCATTAGTTGCGTATAACACCCAGTGCACCATGCAACACGTGCCCTCCTTACTACCCATCACCGGTCTATCCCATTCCCCCACCCCTCTCCCCTCTGAAGTCCTCAGTTTGTTTCTCATAGTCCATAGTCTCTCATGTTTCATTCCCCCTTCTGATTACCCCCCCTTTCTTTATCCCTTTCTTCCCCTACCGATCATCCTAGTTCTTATGTTCCATAGATGAGAGAAACCATATGATAGTTGTCTTTCTCTGCTTGACTTATTTCACTTAGCATTAACTCCTCCAGTGCCGTCCATGTTGCAGCAAATGTTGAGAATTCATTCTTTCTGATAGCTGAGTAATATTCCATTGTATATATGGACCACGACTTCTTAATCCAGTCATCTGTTGAAGGGCATCTCGGCTCCTTCCACGATTTAGCTATTGTGGACAATGCTGTATATAGCTCACCCCTTGAATCATCAACATGACACCTCTCAAAGAGGCATAAGCTTTGCCATAAGGTGATAACCAGGGCGTCGAAGATATAGATCCTGTCCTTTATATGGACAATTGGCATCTCACTCAGGTGCAGAAAATCAAATACATGGTTCTTATTGCATTTCTTCCACCTGTGAGTGTTTTACTTGTCTCCTTCATGAGCTGGGACAAACTCTAGAACATTAAAATGTCTCGGTAAGGCATAGAATTGAAAACTCCAGCCCTCAATTCTTAAGATGTGACCCTTCTTATTTCTACTTTTGATGCCTGCCTAGCTGCCGCCTTGTTAGCCTGGCCACCCCCAAACAGCTCTCTGGCCAGGCAGCATGTGCCTAATGATATGTGAACTCCCCCTACAGACGCCCCAAGACCCCACCCAGTACATCTTCTTCTTCCCTCACCTCAAATTCCCCCTCAGTATGACTATGTCTCCCAGGATGCCCGACTAGCAGAGAACGGCAGTGTTCTCATTCTTTCCCATAATAACTTATTTTTCTTACACTCCTTCTCATGAGCACACATAATAAAAGAGGAAAATTTAACATGTGGTAAAGGCCAAGGTTGTAGGAAAAGAAGAAAGAGACATGCAGGACTACCCCAAAGGGACCACCTTATCCATAAAGAAGCAATAACGAGCCAGGCTGTCAAAAGAGAAGGAAGTAAAACTCTGACAGTGCGGGGAATGCAGGACATTTTCGTTTTACCCACTGACCAGAGCTTATATTTTCTCAGGAAGGATGAGCCCGAGGTTGCGCTTCACGTCCTTGCACTCCAGGGAGAGTCCCAATGACGGTGGTGGATCTCTCTCTTAATAGTTACTGAGCCCCGTGCATGCAGAATCTCATTTTCACAAACTTCAGAGTGCATCGTAATGTCTTTTTTTACCTCTCATTAAATGGAACTAAATGGCCACACCGCAGAAGAGGTTATTGTCTACTGATAGTTACTGCGAAAAACCAAATCAAGTCCCGAAACTCAAGACACCAGTTCAGGGTCCGCCCCAACTAGCGACGCAGAAAATCAGTCTCCCCGAACCCCACACTTCCACTCGTCAGAAACCTAGCTCGGGGCCCACCTGATGGGGGATCCGTCATTCCAACATCTGAACAAAACCTCTGTTTCCTACCTCAAAAGCAGAAAACATGTGAGAGCATCTAGCATTTAGTCGATGTGCATTTCTTGCACTGATTTTATTGATAAGAAAAAATACAGTAGGGTCTGCCTTATAGACACTGAACCCTACGTATTCATAGACTGGGAGGCACAGCTGGAATAAGGATAAAGCCTTAAGTAAGATGCCTAGGGCACCAAATTAAGGAGGCGCTCACTTTCAGGTCATGTAAGTACAGAGTCAGCAATCTCTGAGCAATGGGGGATGGGAGTTTATGGGTAAATGCTCCCCTTTCCATCCCTCGAGTGTATGATTTGAGTTGCATTCTACAGGCCATGCAGAAGGATATTGTGATTGTGTTCGGTTGCCCAAGTGGTGACTTCTTGGTAATAAAAATTTACATTTGCCTTTCCCTCCTCCTCTGTTTCATTCTTCTGACATTCTCACCCCCAACTCCATGGAGTCACCGCCCAGCTACTGTTTCCTAAATGCAGGCCTATATCAGAGACTCCGCCTGCTGAGAAAACCCACCCTAAGGGAAAGGGTGTAGGATTTGCCGAAGGAAGCAGATGTTCAGGATGGGATTCTGGAACTAGCGACTCACCGGGGACCAGGCTCACTATCATCACACTTACCTACAGCAAATGGAAATGAGGTTTTGGTGAAAAGTGAACAATTGGTTTCTGCACTTGAACAGGAGAGAGGGAATGGGAGTTACAAGGATTAGGGGTTAGCCAGCTGGAGTTAACTGCAACCACAGGGCATGTTATGTTGAAAATTAGGTTCAGGATTTATTACTAAAGACATAGAGCTACCAGAGGGCTTTGATGTGTCTACTATGTCTACAATCAGCAGCCTTGATAGGATAAGAACCCCTGAGATCTGGATGTAGAAAGACCTGAGAATCTCACATCCCCAGAGTCTTTTGAATGCCGCCACCCTAGATTAAGCAGAACCCTCTCTCTTTCTAGAGAACAGCCTCTTCTCACCTGGAGATCTGGGAAGACCTCATCTGAGGGAGGTGCTTCATGTGATAAGGCTTGTCCACCTCAAGAGCTACTCCACTTCCTGTTCCTGCCTCCATAGGAGGGTGCAGCACAGCCCAGGGAAGGAACACAGTCCCTGCTCTGATAGGAAGGAGGATACATGCTCATAGAATTTCAGGACCTGATAGTGTGGGCAAGTAGGAACCTGGAGAATGGAGAATACATATGAGACTAGATCTTTGAGGTTTGGGACTAGAAGACAAAATATAGGTGGGATAGGGAAGAATTTCTCCCATGATTTGGGACCTTGATATTCTGGCAAGATCACCTGAGTCTGAATCAAAAAGATGCCTAGAGTGACCCCTTGAAGACGGAGCATGACAATGGCCCGCAGTAAATGAAGTAGAGATCATGGACTTGTCCTAGAATAGGACTGAGGAAGGAGTCAGAAGGCTCCAAGAGGTGAGAATATTGGAATGAATTTAAGGTTAGAGAACTCAGCCCTCGAACTTATATTCTGGAAAGGCCCAAAGGCAGGATGAACAGGGGAAACTCCCTGAGAAACGAGGCAGTGGCTGTGCTCTGCGAGTTAAAGCTAACAGCAGGAGATACTGTTGTACAACTGGGCTCTGACTTCAACACCAATATATTGTGGTGTTGCTGGTATCTGGAGCTGGCAGAGGCCAAGTAGTGGCACTTCATCACCAGAGACAGGTGGAAATAATTACCTTCGTGGCATCAAGCCTGGAGTGGCAGTCAGGGGGCTTCATCCCCAGTAATGAGAATAGATGAGTGTGGAACCAACAGGAGGAAGTAGGATTGGGCCCTGTCACCACTGCTCTCAGTGTGGCCCCCTTGCTGAATGTGTGCTTCTTCTCTCTACAACACTAGCATTTGCTTAAGAACCAGATTTGCCAGGAGGGTCACAGAGAAGTGGAAACTTCTACCAGGAGGTACAGTGTGAACTTGAAACTATAACTCCAGTTTGTCATAGCGGCTTCTCGTTCCAGTAGACTAGTAGCCAAAGAAAGGATCACTTTGTCACAGTGGAGTTATTGGCCCTGATTACAGTAAATGAAGACTTAGGATCGCTGCTATATAATCAGAGCAGAAAAGAGAGTGTCTGGGGACTAGAGAACGCATAGTGATATCTCGTGTGTCCTGCAATCACATTAATTGGAAATCTCGGCAACCGTGACCCAACAGGTGTTAAAAATAATAATAAAAATAAAAATAGACAAAGGCTCCGACCTCAAAGGGATGAAGATCTGGATCACTGACCAGGCA
This sequence comes from Ursus maritimus, assembly GCF_017311325.1. Classification (NCBI taxonomy): domain Eukaryota; kingdom Metazoa; phylum Chordata; class Mammalia; order Carnivora; family Ursidae; genus Ursus; species Ursus maritimus. The sequence continues at coordinate 44,467,362 of NW_024425008.1, forward strand.
AGCAACTTAGACCTGCTTAAATATTGTCTAAACATGAGTGAATTCCAGAACGGTTATAGAAGAGTATGATGATGAATATTAATTACAGCTTCAAGAGCACTGCAAAGTAAAAACTATAGCTTGTTCCCATAACCCTGCTGTTTTATACCATATTTCCTAGGATTGCAGCAATTTTGTTGATAACCTGATATCATTTTTACCAAAAATCAATGGCAAGTATTGTATTTAATGGTAAAACCTTAGAAATATTAGAAGACAAGGATTCAATATCCTGCATACATCCTAGCCAATACATTAAATCAAGAAAAAAAATATTGAGAGGTATAAGAACTGGAAAGAAAAAGATAAAATTGCCCTTTATTGTATATGATATGATTGTCAATACAGAAAATCTGTGAAATTAGAAATTTCATATATAATACAGAAAATAAATTACTAGAACTGATAAAGAGATTGGCCAACTTGTGAAATACAAGATCTACATTCTAAAATTAATAACATTCCTTTATACCCATCGTATTGGATTAAAAGATAAAATTTAAAGATTCATTTACAATGAAGGATATAAAGATATGCGATGTGGAGAAAATTACAAAAACATTACGAGAAAATTCAAACTACATAAATAAATAAAAAGATAACATTCGAGGATGAGGAGAATCTCCCAATTAACCCATAAATCAAATGTAATTCCAATGGAAATGTCAAGAAAGTTACTCGTGAAATTTGATAAGTTGATTCCACAATTTACATGGAAAAGCAAAAAGCTAACAAAAGCATAGAAAATTTTGAACAACGAGATAGGAGAACCAATCCTACCAAATAACAGTGCTTTGTATAAACAAATAGAAACTAAGACTGTGTGGTATTGGTAAGGGGATTAGCAAATTGTCAAATTGAATAGAGGCCTTGGAAACAGACCCAGGCCTGTGTGAAAACCTGACCCCTAGGACATGTGAAACTGCCAATCATTGGTAGAATACATGGATGACATGTGAAACTGCCAATCATTGGTAGAATACATGGATGACTACTTCAGTAATACTGGGCCCACTGGTTATCCACGTGGGAAACAGAATATACGATATCATTAACAAAATTAATTCCAGGTATATTATAGACATAGATGATAAAACAAAATATAAAATTTTTAGAAGAAAATACAGAATTTTTATGACCTTTTCCCTAAGAAAAGATTTCTAGAAAAAGATCACACACATACACTCACAAATCGTAACAGGAGAAAAGACTAGCCCAGTGTTCAGCCTATAATGTAGACATCTTTCAGTATATGCTTATTATTATTAATTGATTATCTGCATCTTGACATCACCTGTGCCATTTTGTTCTAAGTAAATTAAGAAAATCAAGAGTAGGCTGAAGAGTGTTTAGGGCAGTGGTTAAGGGCAAAATGTGACACTGGGTAAGAGGAAAATGGTCTACTTTATGTAGGATTTGGAATTCTTCATAGCACAGAAAGCAAGCCATGAGGGAGACAAATAATAAGCCAGTGCGGGATATGTCCCTCACCAATAATCAGAGGTGACAATAGCTGCAGACAGTTCAGTAATTAATGTTTTACTCTGAACTTCAATTAATTGTTCTCTTCAGAGTAACTAGAGCACAGCAGCCTAAATGACTTCATATGTTTTCCCTTTTGAAAGTATTTGCCAAGTGAGTGTGAATAGAAAGGAGAGAAAACTTCCTTTTTGGTAACATAAAACTTCCTGAGTTTTAGATTATGAAATGAGTAAGCCTCTGAGAACAGTATTTTTGGGTCCGATCTCATGACAAGGCACTGGCTTCTACAAGGGTCATCAATTTCACCAATTTCAATTGCTTGAAATAATTAAAAAATACTTGGCAAAAATGTAAATCTAAAGTCGAGAAAGGACTGAGAGTTCTAATCATACAGCCAACGCCTAAAAAATGTGCATTAACAAAAAGAGCTTGCTATCCCATAAATTTTATAAAACAGCTTATTCTTCAGTGTTTTATTTACTATATGAGCTATTAGTCCTATTCCATGTTTTTGTGTATTTACTATATGAGCTATTAGTCCTATTCCATGTTTTTGTGTATTTCCTATTTCATCTTTTTAAGATTGAATTCACTCATGATTGCCATTGTTGCCTGATCTGTCGTATACCTGGTTTGCTCCTTACAAACACAAGCCAAAGGCTAAAACAATGCTATTTCAGCCACAATTTCAAAGTCCCACAGGCGACTTCTTCCTAGACTTTCCAACTTTTGGGACAGCACACCAAATTATGCTAGAATCCAGACTCTAAAAGTTGGCTCTTTTAGAAAATCGTGATTACAAGTTAGTGTAAAAATTCACTTCACAGCTCAGTCTACCACTAGACAAAAATAAATGTTAAATAACCCATAGGTTTCTAATGGTAAGATGAAGGGTGTGTTCAGGTACCATACTGACCACACCAGCGGTAATAAGGCCATTGCTAAAAGGGCAAAACTAAAGCAAGACATTGAGGGGCCTGGAGAAACAAACTCAGCAGGGAGCTTCGCTTATTAACTTGTCCCTTCGAGTAGAGTTGATCTGTGGACAACCAGCAGCATCTCAAATACTATCAATTCTCTGTCTCCCCCCATGGTTGGGGAAGGCTGGGTAAATCAAATATCTGGTTAACTACAATATTAAAAAAAATAAATTTGCCGCAATAGACTTCCGGCGAGCCTAAAGCCAGGTTCTGTTCTCGATATCTAGGGAGGCCTGGGAAACTGACCTCCATTTCACCAGGTGCTGAAATGATCACTCAGCAGTAGCTTATTCTTAGGAAAAAAAAAATTTGTTGTTGTTGCCATGCGGTGGAAGAATGATTTCTTAGAACACATTCCATGGCAAATCATATCAAAGAACCATTTTCTGAAAGACAGCCGTAAGACCAGCTGAGGACAAACGTGCAGAGCTACTTCCGAGAAGCCGGAGAAGTAAGACACCAACCCCAAGTCGAAGACTGGAGTGGGGAGGAACCCAAACTTGTGAATAAAAAACTGTACAGTGACTCCCAGGGGGGGATGTGGATGGAGAAGGGCATCTCGGATGAAAGAGAAAGGCCACTGCTTGCTTCTAGGGGACAAGGTAGAGTCGACTGTGCGGGGCAGGCAGGGTGGGTGCTGGCCTAGGACAGAGCAGGCTTGCGGGGTGGGGGCTGGGTGGGGTCTAAAAATAGCCACACTTCACAGAGGTATTCATCTTCCTCCCGGATGTCCTGATGCCACACCGCAGCCCCAAGTGAGCACTGCCAGTGTCGCTGGCCTAATGGATGGGCCGGGGGAAGGGGCGGGAGCTAAAGGAGGGGCCCTGGAGTGATTACGTGCACGGTGTGGGTGAAACCAGAGCCAGGGCACCACCGGCTCAGCACAACGACCGCATCGCCCTTCTCGAAGAAGCCACAGGCCTTGCCAGCATTCATGGCCAAGTTCATCCAGAGTCCCACATCCTCAGCCCAGCCCTCCTACACTGGGTCCTTACAACCCACGGAGAAGATGCACTCTACAGGTGGGTCTGGCAAGCGGCCTGGGGCTTTGGGGTCACAGCAGTGATGAAGATCCAGGGACAGTATCCGATCACCTGGTAAGCAGATGGGCCGGGCTCCATCAGAGTTCTAAAGCAGTTACAATGTGGACCTGGTGAGGAGGCCAACATACAGGAAATCCAGAACAGTTGGGAAAGACTGGGACCAGGACCTGGATGAGGGTGAGGGAAGGGACTGTCCCCTCCCTCGTCCCTTGCAAATATAAGGAGGTGTTCACACTGAGGCACTGACTGGGCTTTTGTACACCCCTGAGAGCGAGTGTCTCCTTAAATTTTGTCCCCTGGTCACTTCGTTCCCCTCACCCTAGTCCTAGCCCCAGCCAAGAGGAGAACAAAACCCTAGCGTAGACACAGTGACGTCCTCAGGCCATGCTGATCCCTCTCTAAGGGCCAAAGTCCTCGTGGGAAACTTGGGGACCTGGAAAGCTTGCACCGCTGTCTGGGAGCATGTCGCATTGGCTGATTTGTATGGTTACCTGCCTCGAGGTAAATTTCTGTGTCTTTTGCAATTAAATAATTTTACATCATTTAACTGTGTCTCTTGGCACTTTTTCCATCAATTACATCACTGTCCTGTGGTATCACCTATGCAACACTTAACACTAAAATAAGATTCAAAATCAAAGCAGAGAAAATCAGGGTCAGCATTATGAACATCAGCGACTGTACTGCAGGTGTTAGGGAGCAGATAATAGCAGACCTATGGGAAGAAAGCTGGGCAAACTAGGTTATTCTCTACATTCACTGAAGATTTTGGTTTATTAGCTATTTGGCAGCTTCTTAAGTATTTTTCTCTCTTTTTTTGACTCTTACAAGCTAAAAAAAAAAAAACATGTTATTGGCTCCAAATAAAAATTAGTAATTTAAATACCGACAAAGAAACATACTTGTTTCTGTGCAAAGGCCGTGGGCTTTCTGTCTACGGACAACCAACTTGAATGCCCCAGAGGCCTCCTTGGGTTCCCATTATCTAGTGCTTATTATCTACTACGATGACCTACCCTAAAATTCTGTGGCTCAGAACAGTAAACAAGTGACTATATCTTAGGTCAGAAATTCTGCCCCCCAAACCTCAGATGGGGCCATTTGATGATATGCAGCCGGGCTGGTCTGAAGGCTGTAAGACAGTCTCAGTCACATGCCTAGAAGGCTGGGCTCAGCAGGGCTCCTCTTGTCCTCCAAGCGGTCTCAGGATCTCTCCATGTCATTTGTCCAGCAGGGTAGCTGAGCCCCTTACATGGTGTCTCAGGCCTCCAAATGCTAGCTCGCATTCCAAGAGACAGGCTTTAGAAGGTGCCAATCTCTTAAGGCCAGGACTGGAGACTGTCCCAGCATCCTTCTTACCCTTCTGCTGTATTCTGTCAATGTAGCCGTAGAGCCCATAGAGTACTTTCAAGGGAAGGATAACAGAACCCGCCTCTCGATGGGAAGACTGTCAAAGGGCTTTGGCCCTCTTCATTCCATCACGCCTCCGTACCTTCCTTCTAGGAAGTTGTAGCACACTCGAGAACTGCCAGACATGTCCAACCCCCATGGAGCACATTTTATGTTCTCTTTTTGGATGAAGCATACCCATAATGACCCCTCGACGCCATGAAAGCCGAGAGAAAGGCCAGCCCAGCTGCTAGGAGAATCAGAGAAGGTACACACCTGGACTACCTGCGTGGCATCAGCAAAACACCTAGAACTCAGCTAAGCCCTGGCCTGTGTGAGATGGAGCTAAGAACATGAAGGTTGCTCAGTGTGGCTTGTCCACCACTTCACTGAGAGCCCTGACCAAGGCACCAAGTCCAATGGTCACATTTCTGTCATTACCTTCCTTGACTTCTCAGTAGGACCGGACACAGTCCAGCAGTCCCTCATTCTTTAAACATTATTGTCTCTTGGTTCCCATGATAACATAACCCCAATTTTCCTCCTACTTCAAGGTCCATTTTTTTCTCCATCACTTTTGCTACCTCCTCCTTCTAAAATCTCTAAAGACCGGTGCACTTCACGCCCTTGTCCAGGGCTTAGTCTCTTCCATATCTACAAGTTCATCTCCTAAGTGTTCCCATGCATCAAAAAGTCCGTATACAGATGTTCTCCAAGTTTGAATCTCCAATCTAGACTTCTCTTGTGACCTCCAGGTTCATGTTTATGGCTGCCTCGTTGATATTTCCACTTGGAGAGAAATAGGCATTTCAACTTCGACCAAAACAAAATTCTTTTAATCCCTCAAAGACTATTTCTCCCCAGGCTTTCATACGCACCCAGTTGCTCAAAGACTTAGGAGTCATCCTTTCAAAGGGTTGAAAAGGTTAACCCTTTTCCTTCAGTCCCCAACCCCCATCACCCTCTCAACCTCCAAACCTCCGCCACCCACTACATCTAATCTATTAGCAAGCTATCTTAGCACTACCTCCAAAATGTGTCTTAAATCCAGCTATTTAGGATTCAGATCACCTCCTACCCAGTCTGCAACAAAAACCTCCCAACAGGCTATTCTCTTTCCACTTTTATCCCTTTACATCATCTCCATTCAGTGGCCAGAGAGACCCTAAAACAGAATTAGATTGTGACCCCCCCCCCAAAAGCACTCATAGCCTTCCTGCACTTAGAATGCCATCCACGCCCCTTACACACCCCAAGCCCTGCATGATTGGGCTCCCACTACCTTTCTGGCATCATTTTGTTAGATTCTGCCCCTTGCTCACTATGGTCCAAACTTCCTGGCCTCCATTTCTTCCCTCTGCCCGGAACACTCTTGCTGAGTTGCCTTGACCTCACGCTCCGGCCCCAGCTTAAAAGACACCTCGTCAGTCTTGTGACGACCTTCGCCCACTCAAATAACTCTTAGCAAAATCTGTAATTAGCTTATCTATTATTTGTCATTGTCAGTATTTCCTTCTCAAAAATCCATCCCATGCATTCAGGATTAGTATTCTCGCACAGCATATCTGCACCGTACTCAGGGCAGGGCGGGGCCCTGGAGGACGCTATCGTCGTGTTTGTTGCTAGAGCCCCAGGGCCTGACATAGTACCCAGGACTTAGGAGGCGCTGAACTAATATTTTTCAGTGAATGAATGAATGAACTAAGGACTCGACCTATCATTTAAAAAGGCTTGGGAGAGGGGCACCTGGGTGGCTCCATTGGTTAAGCATCTGCCTTCGGCTCAGGTCATGATCCCATGGTCCTAGGATCAAGCCCCACATTGGGCTCCCTACCCAGAGGGGAGCCTGCTTCTCCCTCTGCCTTCCGCTCCCCCTGCTTGTGCTCTCTCTCTCTCTAATAAATAAAATCTTTAAAAATAAAAAAATAAAATAAAATAAATAAAAAGGTTTGGGAGCTTTGGGCAGCATGCAGTCTGGCACTACATCTATTCTGCCCCCCTTGCATATGTTTATACACAGAAACCAAGAAATATTGTTAAAAGCATGATACGTGACATTTTTTCCTATTTAATTTTTAAAAATGTGTTTATTTTCGTAATCATTTCAAATATTATTTAGAGTCATCATATAAAAATTATAACTCACAAACATAAAAAAATAAGAAAATAAAAGTCACTCATAATCTCATCTTTCGAAGGGATAAAGTCCTAAAGGTTACATCCTTTACTATTTTGTACTTTTTTGTACTTCCTTGTACTTTTTGAAATTTTTCTCTACCCTGTAGACATTTTTCAGTATGGAATTTCAGCTGATTTTATTTAATTACTTTTTTTTTTTTAAGAGACAGGGCGGGGGGCAGTGGGAGAGGGATAGAGAATCTTTTTTTTTTTTTAAGATTTTATTTATTTATTTGTCAGAGAGAGAGAGAGAGAGAGAGCATGCACAAGCAAGGGGAATGGAAGGCAGAGGGAGAAGCAGACTCCCCACTGAGCAAGGAGCCCGATGTGGGACTCGATCCCAGGACCTTGGACTCATGACCTGAACCGAAGGCAGACACTTAACCAACTGAACCACCCAGGCGTCCCAGAGAAAGAGAATCTTAAGTAAGCTCCATGCCCAGCGTGGAGCCTGACACAGGGCTCGATCTCACAGCTTTGAAATCATGACCTGAGCCAAAATCAAGATTCAGACACTTAACTGACTGAGCCACCAGATGCCCCTGGAATTTCACCTGATTTTATATTACATGTCCCAGGATCAGGGAAAATAAGAACAACATTCTAACAACTTGCAATAATTTGAGGAAGCCTGGAGGACCATTTTGATACTTTCAGATGATCCTTACTACCCTACTAGAATAAATTATCTCACTTAAAAGATTTGTAAACAGTTAATCAACAAAACATTACCCTTAAGATCCAGAATGCTGTATGCATATATCACAAAAGTTTGGTAACTAGGTCAGAAGCCTGAATCATTAAAGGTAAAAATTAGCATATATTACTCATTCATTCAATGTTTAGTCGACAAATAGTTTACTGAACATCTACAGTGTTGGGTAATATTTTAGACTCCAGCAACAAAGCAATGACCAAAATCCCTATTTCTCACGAACTTGGTCTAGCTGGAGGACAAAAGAGAGATGGTAGATAGATAGATAGATAGATAGATAACATATGTAATATATTTGATGATGGAAAGTGCTTTGCATAAAAACATGGCAGGGAAGGATGATAGAGGGGTTGCAATTTTAATTTGTTATTAGGGTTATCAGAAAAAGCCTCACTGAGGGGCGCCTGGGTGGCACAGCGGTTAAGCATCTGCCTTCGGCTCAGGGCGTGATCCCGGCGTTATGGGATCGAGCCCCACATCAGGCTCCTCTGCTGGGAGCCTGCTTCTTCCTCTCCCACTCCCCCTGCTTGTGTTCCTTCTCTCGCTGGCTGTCTCGGTCTCTGTCGAATAAATAAATAAAATCTTTAAAAAAAAAAAAAAAAGAAAAAGCCTCACTAAGAAAGGGGAATCTTCTTGTACTGTTGGTGAGAATGCAAACTGGTGCAGTCACTCTGGAAAACAGTATGGAGTTTCCTCAAAAAGTTAAAAATTGAACTACCCTATAATCCAGCCCCTGCACTACTAGGTATTTACCCAAAGGATACAAGAATACAGATTCGAAGGGGTACAATGCACCCCAATGTTTATAGCAGCATTGTCAACAATAGCCAAACTATGGAGAGAGCCCAAATGTCCATTGACTGAAGAGTGGATAAAGAAGATGTGGTGTGTATGTATGTGTATATAATGGAATATTACTCAGCCATCAAAAACAATGAAATCTTGCCATTTGCAATGACATCGATGGAGCTAGAGTGTATTGTGCTAAGCAAAACAAGTCAGTCAGAGAAAGACAAATACCATATGATTTCACTCATATGTGGAGTATAAGAAACAAAACATATGAACATATGGGAAGGGGGGAAGGAGAGAGGGAAACAAATCTTAAGAGACTCTTAACAAAAGAGAACAAACTAAGGGTTGATGGAGGGAAGTGGCTGGGGGATGGGCTAGATGGGTGATGGGGATTACAGAGGGCACTTGTTATGATGAACACTGGGTGTTGTATGTAATTGCTGATCTCTGAATTCTACTCCTGAAACCAATAATGCAATGTATGTTAACTAAAATTTAAATAAAAATTATAAGAAGGAAAAAAAAAAAAAGGCCTCAATGAGACCTAAAAGAGGCGAAGGAACCAGGCATAGGGATATCTGGAGGAAGAGTGTTCCAGGTGGAGGAAACACCCATTGTAAAAGTCCTGAGCTAGGAGACAGTCTGGTTGCTTCTAGAAAGAGTACAAAGTCAATGTGGCTGGAGTTAAGTGACCAAGGGAGAAAGCCATAGAAGATATGGTCACAGCAGTGCCAGATTATTCAGAGCCTAAGGCCCTGTAAGGATTGTGGCTTTTACACTGAGTGGAGCAGAAAGCTATTGGAGGACTTGGACTAAGGATGATACCATCTTACTTAATACTTAAAAGGATCCCTGTCTGCTCTGCTAAGAACAGATTGGGGGTGGAGGGCAGAAGCAGGAAGAGCCAGGACGGTGAGCAATATTCCAAGACAGAGAAGGATGACCTGGACTGGGGTGTAGGCATGCAGGTGGCAAGATTCAAGGTCTGAAGGTAGAGACAACAATCCTCAAGGAGGACTTGCAGGTGAGATGATTAAGGTTATCCCAAAGGGTTAGGCCTGAGCAACTGGAAAGATGGAGATGCCATTTACAAAGAAGTTTAAGACCATTGGAATAGAAGGTTTCAGGGGAATATTACGACCACCCAAGCCAAAAAAAAAAAATTAAACAAAGTATAGGAAATAATTGGCTATATTAAAAAGGAGAAAGCAGGGAGCAGAGAGAATAATAAATGAAAATAAGTGGGGAGTTTAAGTGCTCGTACAATTAATAAATAGGTTAAGTTGGGTCTGTTCTGAAGCTAGATGTGTTTCTTTTAAAGAGTCAAAAAAAAAAAAGGTCTCTAAGCAGCTGTCAGAGGGATCTGACACTCCCCATGTACCCCTGTAGAAAAACTTCTTAGAAAGAATCAATTCACCAAGCAATAAAATAAAATTCTACAAGCTTGACAGCATGTTCAGTAACAAGAAAGTAATTACTGATTTTTCTCTTCAGAGAGTTATTTTCTATGTTCATCAAATGTTTCTCCAGATGTCTATAAAAATGAAAGGCAGGACACAGAATTCTACAGCGAGTGGTGTCCAGTTGTCCTCTGACAATGGTTGAGGGAAAAGTTCACAGTCCTGTGTGAGATCCCCAAAATGAGGCTCAGCAGAAGCCCATAGGTTGGCAATTTTTAAGAAGATTTTACTTATTTATGTGAGAGAGAGAGAGAGAGAGAGAGAATAAGTGGGGAAGGGGCAGAGGGAGATGCCGACTCCCCACTGAGCCGGGAGCCTGACAGGACTCCATCCCAGGACCCCGGCATCATGACCTGAGCTGAAGACAGATGCTTAACCAACAGAGCCACCCCAGCCATTTTTTTTAACTACCTTGTCTAATATAAAATTATAAAGCAGTCCCTGTGTCCACTCCTTACTTTTTTGAGAAAATAGCAAATAAACAACTTGCTTAACAGACACTTGGACATACTAACTATCGTTCTTAAATGGGACGAATTTTACAAAGCCTGAACCTCAGTGTAAGACATTAGAAGGCTTTCCACTAATAACCTGCCCCCACATTTATTTTGGTCAGGAAGGAGCTCGATGATCAATCCCAAGCCCCTCTGATGCTCTCTTCTCCCAAGTTTCTTCTCATATAATTTCTGTAAAAAGGAAATACAGAAGTAATTACCGAGCCAGGCAAAAGTCAGTACTGCCGCTCACCACCAAGCAGGCCCTTTCCAACCAGCCCCAGCTGAGATCACAGGGAGCTCGCTACATCAGAGGTTCTCAGCCCGAGAGGTACACTGGAATCTTGCGAGAGCCTTTTGAAAAAGTACCCATGCCCCAGACCCAATGCCGGAGATTTTGATTTAATTGGTCTGGGAAGGGGTGGGGATTTTTTTTAAAGTTCCTCCCATGATTATAATGCACACCCAGGACCAAAACCACCACACTAGAAAAGGCTGTGAGCACAGCCTGTTCTGGAAGGAATTTCAACACCAACAGAAAGAGTGCATTCTAAATAATTACAATACTTGGTAATCGAATAGATACACAGGGCCAAATTCTCATGTGATAGGAAAATTTGGGTAGCAGGGGTGGAGTGGGGGGTGGTTAGAAAATGCACGTAATGGATGTGCTTAAATTTTCAAAAGATTACCTTTCCATGGCAGTCATAGATACCCTTCCCACACATCCCCCCACCATTCTTCAACCCAATTTTCTTTCAAAGCCCATACAAGCAGACTGTGCTCCCTGCCAAATTCTTAAATATGTACAAGGAATCCATGGTGTCATAGAATGTTGCCCAGAACCACCCCTCGTTTGGGCAGCCAGCTTCTTCCCCGTGTCGCTAGCAAATCCAGAAAACTAGGGATGTGTTGGAAGGAACGATTCTTCCAGAAAACAGCAAAAGTTCTCAGGGTAGCGTGACGTGTGCCACAGGGTGGGAATTCAGCAACTCCATCTTAGGAAAAGGTGAACAGAGCTCCACGGGGGTATCTTGAAAAGAATGTAAGATTATGCAACGGCAACCGTAACAATTTCCCCACAGCCCAAGCTCACCCACAGAGCACTTCTTAGCTGGATAACACAGCTGGTTGTTTTTAAACAGCCATCCTGGTAATGCCTCATATAAGGAAACACAAACTTAAATGGGTTTTTTTAAAAGATTTTATTCATTTATTTCAGGGGGGTGGGTAGCGGGAGAGGGAGAAGCAGACTCCCCACTGAGCAGGGAGCCCGACAAGGGGCTTGATCCCAGGACCCCAGGATAATGACCTGAGCCAAAGGCAGATGCTTAACCGACTGAGCCACGCAGGCTCCCCCTTAAATGGGTTTAAACTGCCCTCGGACTTAGACGTCTGGGCACCTAGCACGCGCAGAATCAGCATGTCAGCTGCCGTGGGTAAGCCACAGACTGGCCCGCAGGGCAGCCGCAGTGCTGCTGAAGCAGGATGTACACACCAGGCGCTGACACGCTGCACCGGTGAGCGGCGCAGAGGAAAGATGGCACAGGAGTTTAAAGGGGGAGCGGGGCAGGGGTCATCAGGCAAGCACCGAGGTAGAAATGAAAATTAGACCAGATCAGGACGCGTAGTTAGGCCTTCAGAAGAAGAAGAGCGGCGCCTGGGGGGCTCGGCTGGCCAAGCGTTTGCTTGCCTTCAGCAGCTCAGGTCGTGATCCCTGGGTCCTCGGATCGAGCCCCGCATCGGGCTCCCTGCTCGGCAGGGCGTCATCTTCTCCCTCTCTGTCTTCCCCTCTCTTGCTTGTGTGCTCTCTCTCTCTCAAATAAATAAGTAAAATCTTAAAAAAGAAGAAGGGGGAGGAGGAGGAGGAGAGAACAAGGCGGGGATGGTCCTGAGCAAAGCGCGGTGGCAGGAGCGGAGAGCACCTGCGGGAAGCAGACAGAACTGCGCAGGGGACTCTCCACAGGTGTGCTGTGGGCACCGGTCGCCACAGGGCGTTCATTCATGCGAAAATATATTCGCGCGACCACTGAGGACGGCCGGGGTTAAGGCAACGTGTCTTTATGACAGATGACAAGCCGGGAGAGTTGTGCGAAGCAGTGTAAAGCAGCTCTAATGCTTGCTGCCGTGAAGACGCCAGACCGAAGCAGCAAGCAGGGAAGATGCTGTGACTCTGGAAGCCGAGGCGACATTTCTTCTAAGGCGGGAAAGCGTGGCCCTGGCACTGGGCTCCACCTACAACGCAGCACCGAAGCGTGGCCCAGAGAACCCTGCAATAGTGGACAGGGGGGCCTTTTCTTCACATCCTCGCCAACTTGTCTTTTGCTAATAACCATCCTAACAGATGGGAGGTGATACTTCACAGTGGTTTGGGTGTGCATTTCCCTGATTAGAGATGTTGAGCACCTTTTCACATACCTGTCGACCCTTCGTATGTCTTCTTTGGAAAAATATCTAATCAGGTCCTTCTCGGTCTTTTAATCAGGTTGTTTTTCGCTATTGAGCTGTATGAATTCCTTGTATATTTTGGATATTAACCCCTTATTAGATGTATAATTTGCAAATAATTTTCTTCCAGCCCATTGGTTGCAATTTCATTCTGATGACTGTTTCCTTGGCTGAGCAGAAGCGTCTTAATTTGATGTAGTCCCTACTTGTTTACACTTTGCTTTTGTTGCCTGAGCTTCTGATATCATATCCAAAAAGTCATTGCCAACACCAATGTCAAGGAATTTTTTCTATTTTCTTCTAGCAGTTTTAATGTTTCAAATCTTATATTTAAGTCTTCAATCCACTTTGAATTGATTTTGGGTATGATGTAACTAAGGATTCCATTTCATCCTTTTGCATGGGGTTGTCCAGTTTTCCCGGCATCGTTTATTGAAGGGACTATCCTTTCCCCATTGTGTATTTTTTTGGCATCCTTCTTGAAAGTAATTGACTGTATATGTTTTGGTTTATTTCTGGGCTCTCTATTCTGTTAAATTGGTCTATGTGTCTGCTTTTGTGCCAGTACCATATTATTTTGATTAATATAGCTACAAAGCTATGTGATTCAGAATCAGGAAGTGTGATGCCTCCAACTCTGTTCTACTTTTTCAAGATTGCTTTGGCTATTTGGAGTCTTTTGTGGTTCCACACAAATTTTAGAATTGCTTTTTCTATTTCTGTGAAAAATGCAATTGGAACTTTGATAGGGATTGCATTGACTCGGTATATCACTTGGGGTACTGTGGACATTTTAACAGTACCAATCCTGATCCACAAACACAAGCTATCTTTCCATTTATTTGTGTCATCTTCATTCCTTTCATCAGTGTTTTATAGTTTTCAGCATGTAGATCTCTCACCTCCTTGGTTAAATTTATTTTTAAATACTTTATTCTTTTTGATGAATCATAAATGGAATTATTCTCTTGATTTCCTTTTCTGATAGATCACAGTTGGTGTTAAGAAATGCAACTGATTTTTGAAGATTTTATTTATTTATTTATTTATTTATTTGAGAAAGAGAATACGAGTTGGGGGTGTGGAGCAGAGGGAGAGGGAGAAACAGACTCTCTGCTGAGCAGAGAGCCTGACCTGGGGCTCGACACGGGGCTCGATGTGGGGCTAGATCCCAGGGCACTGGGACCATAACCTGAGCTGAAGGCAGACCCTTAACCAACTGAGCCACCCAGGTACCCCAATTTTTGTATGATTATTTTATATCCTTTACTGAATTTATTAGTTACAACAATTTTTTTGTGGAGTCTTCAGGGTTCCTACATATAGAATCATGTACTATGCAAACAGAAATAATTTCAGTTCTTCCTTTCCAATTTAGATTCCTTTTATTTGTTTTTCTTGTCTAATTGATCTTGCTAGTATTTCCATTACATTGTTGAATAGAAGTGGTTAAGAGTGGGCATCTTTTCCTTGTGCAAGATCTTAGAGAAAGTGTTTTCAGCTTTTTCCCATTGATTATGATACTATCTGTGGGGTTTTCATAAGTGGCCCTTATTGTGTTGAGAAGATTTCTTTTTACACCTATTTTGTGGAGAGTTTTTATCTCGAATGGATGTTGAACTTTGTCAAAGGTATTTGTGCATCTATTGAGATGATCATGTGCTTTTCATCTTTTATCCTCTTAATGTGGTGTATCACATTGATTGATTTATGTATATTAAATTACACTTGTAATCCAGGGATAAATCCCACTTAATCATGATATAAAATCTTTTTGATGCATTGTCGGATTGGGTTTGCTAGTCTTTTGTTGTTTTTTTTTAAGATTTTATTTATTTATTTGACAGAAAGAGACAGCCAGCAAGAGAGGGGACACAAGCAGGGGGAGTGGGAGAGGAAGAAGCAGGCTCCTAGCGGAGGAGCCTGATGTGGGGCTCGATCCCAGAATGCTGGGATCACGCCCTGAGCCGAAGGCAGACGCTTAACGACTGCGCCACCCAGGCGCCCCTTGTTGCGTATTTCTGCATCTATCTTCTTCAGCGATATTAGCCTGTAGTTTTCTTGTGCTGTCTTTGTCTGGCTTTGGTATCAGGGTGATACTGGCCCCATAAAATGAATTTGAAGGTATACCTTCTATTTCTATTTTTTGGAAGAGTTTAAAAAGAATTGGTATCAGTTCTTTTTTGAATATCTGGTAGAATTCAGCCATGAAGCCATTTGGTTCTGGGCTTTTCTTTGTTGGTAAGGGAAAGTTTATTACTACTTCAATCTCCCTATTTGTTACTGGTCTGTTCAGGCTTTCTATTTCTTCTTGATTCAGTCTTGGTAGAGTGTACGTTTCTAAGAATTTATCCATTTCTTCTAGGTTATCCAGTTTGTTCACGTGTAACTAACTGTTCATAACAGTCCCTTAGGATCCTTTTTTGTTTCTGAGGCATCTGTTGTAATGGCTCGTCTTTCACTTCTGATTTTAGTTGAGTCTTCTCTTTTTTTTCTTAGTCTAGTTAAGAGTTTATTGATTTTATTTTTTTTTTCAAAAAACCAATTCTGATGAGATACTTCTAGATACCAAGCTCTACTACTCTTCTTCCACAATACCGCTCGTATTTTTTTCCTCCTTTCATTTACTCTATTAACAACCCTGTTCATTTCCTCTCATCCAAATAACTACAGTTGCTGGAGAATGAGTCTCCTCACCCCCAGTCTCCATTTCCCGCCCCCCCTCCCCCGCAATCTATTTGAACTTTTAGAAGCACATCTCTAACTGGACCATCCCTGTGCTCAAATATCTTTGTGACTTCCATTACCTTTATAGTAAAATATTAATTCCTTAGCTTGACATTCAAAATCCAAATGATCCATCCTCAAACTATTTTGTCTACCACCTTTCCTTCCACTGCTTGGCTTTATTCCCCCTTCTGGAAGCCTGACAGGACAGCTAACAATAACCTAATTCTATATCTGAAAGTGTTGCAACTTACAAAATACAATTATCTCCTCAATATGCAGCCTTCCAAAATGGCCCCAATGACCCCAGCCTCCTGGTAGTCACACCCTTGTGTCGTCCCCTCCCCTCTGAGTATGGGCTGGACCTAGTAACTTGCTTCTAATAAATAGAATACAGAAAATTTATGGAATACACTTTCAACATTGGGTTTAAAAGACTGTGACTTTCAACTTTCTCCTTCTTTGGCCTTCTCTCTTGCTTGGTCGATAAAGCAAGCAGCCATGTTGCAAGATGCTCTATGAAAAAGCCCATGTGGCAAGGGACCAAAGGAAGCCTCCAGCCAACAACTCATGAGGACCTGAAGCCTCAGTCCAATAGCCTGCTAGGAAATGATCCTGCCAACAACAGTGTGGATGACCTAGGAAGGAAATCTTTGCCAGGTAAGCCTTGAGGTGATTGTTGCCTTGTGAGGGACCAGAGCGAAAACATCCAGCTAAGTTTCACCTGTATTTCTGACCCACAGCAACTGTGAGATAATAAATGTTGTTTTCTTAAGCTCCTAAGTTCTAGGATAATTTATTACATAGCCATATATAAATAATATGGCCACCTGTGCTGAGCACAGTTTTTCTGAAAAAAATTTGATGTTATAATAAATAACATTTCCCCCATTTCTAAGTCCTCTTTGAAAGCTAAAGCTAAAAAGAATATTCATTCATATGACAAAGTTTTGCTGAAAGAGCCCTATGTGCAGGGCATTCAACAGGGTATTAGAGGAAGATTAAAAGTTGAAAAACACTGGAGGCTTGCCCTCAATGCTTTTATAGTGCGAATAGAGAAGGGATATTAGAATGTATAACCACTGAGTAAAGAGATATAAAAAGGGGAAGTGAGGGTCACCTGGGTGGCTCAGTCAGTTAAGCATCTGCCTTCAGCTCAGGTCATGACCCCAGGGTCCCGGGACCGAGTCCCACATTAGGCTCCCTGCTCAGAGCGGAATCTGCTTCTCCCTTTGCCCCTCACTCTGCTCTCATGCTCTCTCTCTCTCACACACACACACTCTCTCTCTCTCAAATAAATAAAATCTTTTTTAAAAATTATTTTTAAAAAGGAGAGGTGAGAGGATGCTGAGGGCAGTCTATTGGGGCCATGAGAAAAAAACACGCAAGTAGGTAGCAAATGAGTGGGGCAACTCAAAGAAGGATTGGCAATAAAGCCCTGTGGGAATGAAGAGGAGGAAGCATGACCCACGCAGGATAGTAAGGGAAGGCTTCTTGACGGAAGTGCATTTGACACGAACCTTGGTTATCAGGGACAGTTTTGACATAAAGGGTTCGGGGAAGGGCATGATCAGGGGAAAAGCAATAAGCAAAGCAAGGAAGCCAGAACATATAGAGAGAAAATAAGTACTGAAATACAAACCAAATTTATCCCTGACTCAACTTTTCCTCAACTGGATCCCCAAACTTCCAACGATCACTCTACCACCGCTGGAATGAGAGAAGGTGTGAGAGAGGGACAAACTCATTTCTAGGGCTACTCCCAGAGCCTTGGACGGGGCCCATGCAAGTGAAGGGTCCTGAAGCTCCAGCTTCATGGGGGTGGGGGTGGGGAGTCTCTCTCTGGTAATAGTCAAGAGAGTCTCTCGTATTTTTTCCTCTGGGTCCGGGTTTGTGAGCAGGCTGAACAGAGCGAGCTATAGGCCTTGTCATCAATCAATTTCTCTGTGTGTAGAGAGATTACTGAGACTTCTCCCACTCAGATAATTTTATGGGTCTAATAATAAAGCCAGTTTGTAGAACAGGTATTATGTTTTCTATTGCTCAGAATTGCTGTAAGGATAAAATGAGAGAATTTATTAGAAAACCCTTGGCAAACTCTAATACATTCAACACAATGTAAATTACATGAAAATTATGAATTCTAATACAGGAAGCTGATAATTGGAGATGCTCAGTGCTTGTGAAAGGTCACACTGTGCCTGTCAGAGCTGGGGCTCCAGCCATAGAGACACCCGTTTCATAGATAGCCAGAACACAGGGTCCGGTTCAAAGTTCGGCTTGATTGCTTACTAACTATAGGTTGGACGGGTTCCTTAATTTCTCTGAGCCTCGGTTTCCTTATCCATAAAATAGGAGTTATAAAATGTACTTCACAGCATTGTTTGAGAGGATTAAAAGATATGATGTGTGTGAATGCTCAGCACAGCTTGGTACATAGCAAACACTCAGTAAACGGAAGTTATGGTGATGACTGGTACCATTTCGTACCGTTTTTGCTGAACCAGTCAGCACTCAATTCTAGTAGCTCACTGGTCATGATTTCTGGTTCCAAGCAGTATCAAAAATAGAATCTGTCTTCAACATCTTACCACTCCCCTTTCCAAGTGCTGCTTCTCCAGATCTCCCTTCCTGGGCTGGAACCTCGTGTGTAAGTAAGGCTTGGGGTACTATTCCAAGCATCCTGCCCTTTTCCATCTCAGCTTCAACTGTGTCTCCTTCCTTCTGGACCCTGAACTCTGCTTTCCAAAGTAACAGCTAATCACCCAGCAGACTAATCCATTAAGGGACTGACTGCTAAAATGGTCCAGTGCATTACCCTCCCCGCCCCACCTGGGACATCTTCATCCTACCAAGAGACCCCTGGGCACACAGGCTCTGTGTAAACCAGAAGGATGCCCTGAGTCCTATAACTCCACCTCTGTAACTTCATGTTTGAAAGCCTGAAGGACACAGAAAACTAAAAGACTGGATCAGGTTTTGCCTAAGTTTGAGGAAAAATGAGCAATGAAATCAATTTCCCATAGCCTGGTCTCAAAGAATATTTTAAAAACTCATGCTTGCAAGAAAAAAAAAGATTGAGAAAAAAAAGATTTCTAAAAGAGATGCAGAAATAAAACCAACACATTAGGTAGATGTGAGGACAGACCACATTTCCCTCTTTAAAAATAAGCAGGAAAATGCAATATATAACCAGGTCCATCTGGCAAGAAGAGAAAGAAGGTTAGAAAAGGCAGCCACCCAAGATGTACCCTTCCAAGATGTGAATACAACATCAGCAGGCTTAGAGCCCTGCCCCTGCTCCTGAGATGGGACTCTATCTCTCAGCTCCTTAGTTCTGTTACCAAAGAAGGGTACCCAATAGCATCGTGATCCTGCCGCTCTTTAAAAATATCCACTGTTTTTCTGAAGGTGTCAGGTTAAAAAACATACTTTCTCATTTATAGTCATGTGGAAAACTAATATTTAATTTAGAGGAATGTATATTTGTAGAATATAGAAAATAACAAGAAGAAAAATCAAAGTCATCCATAATCTCTCTGCCAAAGGATAATTACTGAAGATTTTTTAATGTGCAGTTTTTCTTTCTGACTTCTCCTCTATAGATAGATACACATAGAGACATATCTATGTATATATACACACATACATATAAACAGAATGAAACAGTTGAGTTCATCTTGTCTATAAAACTCTGTAATGTGATTTTTTATCATGTTATATAACATTATCAACTTAATGACTGCATGGTATACTGTAGAAAGGTACTTTAGTTTGTGAAATCATTGCCACACTATTCAACACTTATTTATATTTTCATGAATTAATATAAACAACAATACCAGAGAGTTATTTGCTCACATATCATTCCAGTTCCAATTATCTCCTTTGGACAGATTGCTAGCAGAATTACTGGGTCAACAAGTTAAATATTTTGAAGGCTCTTCCTAAAAACTACCAAATTTCTTTCCATCAGGTTTATAGCAATTTATCATCCCACCAGAAAATACAAAATGTGCATCTTCTCACCCTCCCTCCATCCATGCAAGGACTATTATTTTTAAAACCAGAAAATAGAGGAAGATGTTTTTTTGAGTCAAGGAAATTTGTAGCCTCTCTACCAAATCACTTCAGTAGCTGTCTCCCCTGAGTAAATCCAGAAATGAATATTATAATAGCACCGAGGGCAGAGAACAGAGTCCTGATGTTACAAGGAGGTTCTTAAGGGAGCTTCCATAATGAACTCTTCCGACAGCGGATCAGTCAGAATCCCAGCAGGAACCGGACTGTGCTCTCGAATGGCGAGTTGACCAGCGTGTAATAAGTAGTTGTGTAAAAAGAGCAGGACGAAGTCAAGACTGGCAGGAGGACAGCCTGAAGGAGCTGCCACCACCTTAGGCCTACGGGAGAGGAGGAGGGCATAGGACCAATTGCTAGAAAGAGTAGAGGATACCCAAAGGCAGATGCAGGCCCACAGGTGGGAGCCAAGAGAAGGACCCCCTGACTTTGCTCTCCAGCCTCCTACCAGTGTCTTCCATTACATAAGCAAGCTCACTTTCAGAGGGCAGGACAAGGGACCCAGGTTACCATGGACTAAATGTGCCCCTCCCCCGAAATCTACATGTTGAAGCCGGAACTTCAGTAAGATGGTATTGGGAGGTACTTAGGTTTTTATACGAGGTCCTGAGGATAGAGCCCCCATGCTGATATTAGTGTCCGTATAAGAAGAGGAAGAGACCAGAGCCCACACTATCTCTCTCTACCATGTGAAGCAAGAGCAAGAAGGCAGCCTTCTGCCAGCCAGGAAGAACCCTCGCCAGAAACAGAATCAGCTGGCACCCTGGCCTTGGACGTCCCACCCTCCAGAACTGTGAGAAAGAAATATCTATAGTACTTTGTAATGGCAGCCCAGCAGGCAACGATACTGGCAGATGCAGTCATAGAGCTCGGCCTCCCAGGTCGCAGAGGAGGGCCAAAGGACGGACCGTGGAGCTTGGGGGGCAAACTGAAACCACCCAGTGCGGACGGCCGATAGGAGACATGCAGGGTGTGCAGTACGGCGGCAGTCTCTGCTTCACAAACCACCACGGTAAATAATTCATCCAACGTGACTGTTTTCCGTGGAATTCTCAAGCAGCCAGTGGGTATATTACAATGTAATCATTTCCCTCTACTTCAGTAATTTACAGAGTGAAAATCTGGAAGCTTTTTTCTTCTCAAGAGACCAGAGTAAATTTGTGGGCCAAAAGCATCTTTGCAAAATAGAAGAAACATTACCTTTATCTTTATATCAACCAGGCAAAGGAATACATTCTAATAAGCAATTGAGTGAAAAAAAGCAACCCTACTGTGATTGAATTTATTTTTCCAGAGAAATGCAGGAAATAGTCATGAATGTTTCATTAAAACTCTTCCTAATCATCGATGTATATCCGTGTCCTAACAAGTACATGTTTTTAGCACTGCAGCTCTCCAAGCCAGCAAACAACTCTGTAGAATTGTCTTTAATCCCTCGCAAACGACGCCGGAGTCCCACTGAGGTTTTATCACACATTATTTAGTAAATCCATGAACCCACAAACCAGAAGATATGGAAAACCATAGCAACCAGGGACAAGCCTGGCGAGGTGGCCAGTGTTTGAAGGACAGCACTAGGACGGACGTGAAGCCTTCCTAAGCTCTGAAGCCCACTCCCTCCCAGCCCACCCTGCTTGACTTGACCTTGCCTTCATCACTCCTCCCTCCCCTACAGACCTGGTACAGGAACTTGGAGCTGGAATGGGCTTAGGAGTTTAATCGGTCTCATCTTCTGCTTGCAGACAAATTGTTATCATTTCATACACGAGGAAAAGGAGACCCAGAGACGTCGAGTGTCTTGTCCAAGGTCATAAAACTAATACATGGGAAGAGAAAATACTAGACCTCAAGTCCTGATTCTAGCCCAAAGCTTTTACCAACTCTGATTTCTACATGGTCCGGTTCTTTAATGGAATGAGGGAAAAGGGAACCCAAATTCTACCTACATCTCTGAGATCAATAAACAAATTGTTACGGCCATTGAAAGTAGCATACTGAAACTGAAATTAATCTATAAAATTGCACTCACTAATAAGGAAATTTCACATTTCATAGCAAACTTACCCTTCAGAAAATATCATGAACTTTATCAGATGCTGGTTTCCGTCAGCAACGCCAAGACACACCTAGTGTATTTTGACTCTGAGTCCTCATCATTATTGGAGGATTTGTTCATTTAGTTAATGATAAACATTTTAAGAACACGAAGGCAGGTATCCATTGAACAATGTCAATTATGCAGGAAAAAACACATATGCGTAAAGAAGTATAACCAGGAAAGTTCTCTACTTAGAGCTCCTAGAAGCCATAATAGCTATCGAAAGCTTCGAGCCCCCTGGTCACCAGCAGCAGCAGCCAATCTCAGTGCAACACGACTGGGGACAGACAGAATTCACATCCTCTCTCGTGATCTTTCATGAGTTTCCCTCAACCCGACCCCTAGCTCTGCATGTTCTGGGATATTAAGTGGTGTTTTCAAGGCTCGTCCCTGCTAAGCAAGTCTGGTTTTCTCGTTCTTTTTGTGCACATCAGTCCAGATTTCCCAGGCCTTGCGTCTCCAGAGGATGTGAGTCCGTTTTCTGGG
Organism: Ursus maritimus; assembly: GCF_017311325.1. NCBI lineage: Eukaryota > Metazoa > Chordata > Mammalia > Carnivora > Ursidae > Ursus > Ursus maritimus. Next base: position 44,489,773 of record NW_024425008.1, read on the forward strand.
ATGGAGCCCAGGCATCTGTGTGCAGTGAAAGCTCCCCCCAGTGATTCTGATGAATCAAAACACAGACGCCTGGGCTGCGTCCCAGAACACGGACTCAGTATCTCTGGGGTTGAAGACCTGGGAGATCTATACTGCGAAAAAGCTCCCCTCAGTTGATTCTCATACACCCCAAAAAAATGAGAAATGCTCCCTTCAACTGACAGGCACAAATCTAGCCGCCCCACTGGGGGGATATAATGGAGCAACAACCTATGTTAAATGAATATTCAAACACGGACGGACGCCAGCCACGCCCACAGCTAACCTCTCCTTTCCGACTTGGAGAAATGCTCCATTTGCTCCTGAGGGCGGCTGGTGAGTGTATTTAAGAATACCGTGGAGACCGTAGGCAGAACTCTGATGCGTCTCTTATTATTTTTTCATATATTCACAAATCACCCTTATGAACACCAGCTTCGCATCGAATCATAAAAATGCACATTAAACAAGAACACAAACCAAGCAACAGCCTCAATTTGAAAAAGTGTTTAATTTGACTCTAAGAATCTTTTTGTAATTTTCATACGTTAAACCTGAATCCATTTACAAAATCGTGTGCTGAGTTAAGTGAAACACAAAAGAAAGAACACAACACATCATTAAAAGTTTATACGTTAAAATAACATCCGAATCAGACTCCAAGATTCATCTCAGACAAGAGCAACCGGGCATCATAGGAAACGTGTCACCAGAGCACAAGTCACCCACCGTGATATCTTCAAATTCCAGAGTCCAGAAGGACAACACCAAAAGGACTGAGTTGGTAATAATTAAGAATAAGTGGCTCATGGGGCGCCTGGGTGGCACAGCGGTTAAGCGACTGCCTTCGGCTCAGGGCGTGATCCCGGCGTTATGGGATCGAGCCCCACATCAGGCTCCTCCGCTATGAACCTGCTTCTTCCTCTCCCACTCCCCCTGCTTGTGTTCCCTCTCTCGCTGGCTGTCTCTATCTCTGTCGAATAAATAAATAAAATCTTTAAAAAAAAAAAAAGAAGAAGAAGTGGCTCGTGAAAAATAAAATCCTGTGTCAAACAAAACAAAGTCCGGCAAGAAGGCTGCCCTTCACCAAGTAACTGTGGCACGTTGGTGGACTCACGTTTTCTCTCTTGTGTTTCCTCTATAGACTCATTTCCTCTGCTTTGTGTCAGCCCTCACAGTAAGCCACAAATATGTCAGAAATTATAGAGTGCAAATAGTGTCAAATCCTGTGCTCACAAGGAGGCCCGAAGTGGGAATCATGTATTTCTCAGTTTTAAATAGAAAAACATGCTTCTTCCTTGCAAAGTAAAATGATGACAGTTGCAAAAACATCTCAGTAGAGCTGATCCCTGGTCTCTGCTACCAATGAAGGGGGGTGGGGGAGGGGTGAGGAGAGACAAAACGCGGGTGGTGGAGCAGACAGTGGCATATAACTAAGCCATGTGCTGTTAATGGAAAGCCCAAGTACAATGGAAGAGCAACATCATATTTACTCCAACTAAAATTAGATCAAATTCTTCTTGTCCAGCATGTCAGTACAGCGAGCTGCCTCTCAAAGCACCAAAATAGAACGGTTGACGCGTTCACAGACCAATACAAAGGCTGCTCTTTGCTGCAGAAACGTGAAAACGGAGTCAATGTTATTCACCCCCCCCCGTGGGGTGACCCACCCTACCCCCCTCAAATGCTGCCATCAGATTGCTGTTCCTCGTTAAAGTTACTTAAACAGCCATAAAGTCCGGGTAAGTCTTGTCAGATGTCTCCAGTCAGCCCCTGCAGGTCACAGGCCGTGGGGAAGCCACGTTGGCTGCAGCTGCCTCTCAACAGTCTGAAGTCAGATAGAGAAATGGATGGGGAATATGAGTAAAATTCAGTAATAATGCAGACGCTTACAGAAACCGGTAAGTCCCTTCCAAGCCTTTCTCAACACCCTAAAACGCAGCAAATGACTGATGTGCATCTCACACCCTCTTCCGTCTTACAGAATAATACTCAAAATATGACTGACAGGAAAGTGAGAGGGGAGCACGAAGACGGTAATAGTTCTGCCACGTAATTATCTCTGCAATACCCAAGAGCTGGTCAGAGAGAAAGGGCCCCTGCCCAGTTCCTGTTGCTCTTGACATCCTGGAGTCAAGGAGGACCCCCAAATTCAACACCCCTAACACCTCACTTCCCAATGACCATATAAAAACTACCCCCTCACCCTTGCAGTCCCCTAGTCACCGCCGCCACCACTGAATCATTCCACCATTGAAATCTTGGAGTTAGCTGTGGCTCCTTATCCTGGTATCAAGTCACAGCTCTTCCCAAGTGACTTCATCTCTCTCTCCAGGGCCTCTCGGAATGGTCCTTTCTTTTTACTTCCATTGTTTGGGCTGAGAGTTAAACAATGAGCAGGAATTTTCCAAGCAAACGTGTTTGGAAGGCATTCTGAGAAACAGAACAGTCTGCACCAGGACACAGGTGTGTGAGAGTACAGCACAGGGGGAAACTCCTGGTGAGCTGACATGGCTGCATCCTGAGGGGCAAGAAAGGAGCTGAGAAAGGGCTCTGACAGGAAAGACCTTCGATACCCCCAAGGAGAGGCCTGAACTCTTCCGAGGAGGCCAATATTTTGTAGACTTCAGGAATTTGACTGATGCCTTATCGACATACCACCTATATTATTTGTTTTTTTCTGTAAGTCGATTTTTCTGTATTGATCCATTTATTTAACATTAAAATTTTCTTTTCACTTTCAGAGTGTTATTATGGAAATTTTCAAATGTACACAAAAAGTGGAGACAATAGTAAAATAAACCTGCTTGTACCTAGCACAACAAATATCAACCAACATCTAATCTTGTTTCTTCTATATGCCCCCTACCACACGCCTCCGCCAGCCACACACAGCTGAGTCACCTCGTCTGGGATAAGCAGATCACAGGTACTGTATAATTTCATATATATATTAGACTTCGTAAACCATAACTATAATACTATCTTCACACCCAAGAAAGTTAAATATCCTCAATATCATCTAATGTCTATGACATTAAAATTTGACATCACTGCCATATATAAAAAACTGAAATCATTTGCCATCAGTTTTTAGAAGAAGATAATATTAAAATTACGGCATCGTATCCTTGCATTTGGAACCTTAGCTTGAGGCCTGTTCTCCTTATTAAAAATGGAGATTAGAAAGTGTTAGATACACCAGTTTTATACTTCCTCATTGTCAAAAGTAGGACTGAAAGGGAATTTACAAAGGAATACATTTCTCACTATGTAACTGAAGCTTATTTAATGTCATGCCTACATACCACGTAAATCATCTTGCATTTCACCAGGAATCTTGGCCCCACACTTTGGGAGACATTGCTACAGAGAATAAGGAACCATCTAAGAATTCTGGGCTTGATGGAATTTATGATTTGGGGAAACTGTTCTAGCAGCACCAAGAACAGGAGGGGGTTACAAAGGAGGAAGGGACAGCTTCCCACTGTGTCCTACAACTCACTGAGTCACCCGAATACTTCTTGGGAGCCTGAAAATAGAGAAGTCTCTTAGTGCTCTAGTAGGGGAACCCACAAACTCACTCACTTGCCCTTGACCAAAGAATAAACCTCCTGTGTTGGGGAAGGTTTTCTCTGACTGATCTCACAGCTTCAGGGGAAGGGGATGTACATGGATGTGCCGGAAGGGGGAGGAAAGAAACACCATCTAGCCAACCACATCAGCCAGATCAAACCTGGCAGTCAGTGAGGTGACTGATGTCACAGCTAGGTGCCCCTCACATTCCACCCCATCATTTCCTGAACTTTCACTGTCACCCAAGCTAACCCCCATCTCTCCAAGGCCAATCTTCCCCAGAAGGGGCTTTAGTGCCAGGCCCCAGATCCTCTTTCTTCATGGGCATGCTCTCCTGTGACTAAATCACCAAGCCTTCAAGAAATGCCAAAATGTGACATTTTCCAGAATATCTCTCACCCCCCGCCCCCGCACACATACACTCAAATATATTCCATGGCTCCCCTTTCACACAGAGAAAAGTTCACATCTTTGCTGTACTATTCAAGGATCTCCCAGATCTGGCTCTCACTAATCTTTGCAACTTTATTCTTCCAGAATCCTCTGCTTTAGGTTACCTGATTTAGTCTCTGTCACCCAAACACACCCAGGCACAAAAATCATTTATGTCAACCTAACATAGTTTAGTACTACTCAATGTCCTCATCATTTCTCTCATTATTTTGCCCCACCTTTCCAAGGTAAAAGTCAGAAAAGTCACATCTCCAGACTCCTTAATATTGGGGTGTGGGAATGTGACTGAGCATCTCAGTATTGCTTCTGGTGCAGAGATTATGTGAGCTCTCAGAATTCTCTTTTGACTTAGATTAGCTGGAGTTGGTTCTGTTGTGTGCACCCCAAGACCCTTCCTGATGCACTGTCCCTGTTCCTTAACTTAGCCCATTTCCTGTGCTGAAAATGAGCTCCTCAGTCTTCTACACACGGTCAAGTCTAACCCCTCTTTCACATTCTATCTTGTCCAAGGCTTCCTTAAGTTTCCCCAAACATTCTGTCCAAATCCAGGAATCACTCACGGGAAATTAATACATGCTTTTCTATTTTATAGCTATAATCTTTTGCCATATCCTATTTCTATAACTTGAATTTGAGTCTTCATGTTATTACAGATTCAATGGTTAATAAGTTCTTTCTATGGGTAAGGTGTTGTGCTCACTGCCAGTGATACCAAGAGGATTCAGCCAAAATCTAAGTCCTTGGCAACTCACAGACCAGTGGAAGAAGTGGGTTAAGAAACAAAAGGACACAAAGGAACGTTCCATAATAGAGGTTCTAGGAGTTGGGGTGGAAGAAGAACTCACTCTCCCTGGTTCCAGGAAGGCAGAGAGGATGGAAGTGAGGCTTCATGAGCAAGTGGGATTCACCAGACAGGCAAACCAAGAAAAGGGGAATGTCTCCTACTTCTTAGACTCCTGGGATCCTCAAAACTTGTTCCCTAAACATTCTGTGTGCTCAAATTCTCTTCTAGTCTGATGCCAGCAATGCGTACGTCTAAGTGTTTCAATAAAAAGCCTTGATCAAAAACCAGTAAAAGAAAATGAAGGCGGGCGCCTGGGTGGCACAGCGGTTAATCGTCTGCCTTCGGCTCAGGGCGTGATCCCGGCGTTACGGGATCGAGTCCCACATCAGGCTCTTCCGCTGTGAGCCTGCTTCTTCCTCTCCCACTCCCCCTGCTTGTGTTCCCTCTCTCGCTGGCTGTCTCTATCTCTGTCAAATAAATAAATAAAATCTTTAAAAAAAAAAAAAAAAAGAAAGGAAATGAAGGAATCAGAGAAAATGGAGTCAAATAAAATTTTTCCAAATCAATGCATCTTTATCAAACACTTGCTGTATGAAATATAATGCAATACCGCCCCTGCCTTCAAGGTCCACTGCTTGTTAACTGTAACCTAGCTGAAAAGCCATATATATAAAAGCAAAGAGACTTATACAACAAAAAAAGACTTGACAGTTGTCTAATAATAGAAAAAAAGACATAAGTAGCACATGATCAGGTACCAAAATTAATGCAACCATGAGAATTTTTTTTTTAAAGAGTGATCACTTCACACTGCATGAGTGAGGGGAAACTTTACAGAGATATAGATGTATATGGAGAAGTGCTAAATGAAAGGTGGAAACATACAGGACAAGTTCAGGGATTAGTAAGTAAATCAATTTGGCTGAACTAGAGAATTTGAGTGGGAGAAGACCATGAATAAAAGAACTAGAAAAAGAAAACTAAAAAAGCTGGTTAACAACCCCAGGAGGTTCCCAGGTGAAATCTGAAACTGGCCCCTATTCACAGAGGGCAAGGAGAGACGGAAGAAAGAGGCGGGCCACTCCAGACTGGTAGGTGCAGATTTAACAACGAAGGGAACTTACTTCCGAGGCTCGTCATGGGTGGCGCGAGATGAGGAGATGTCTGCACCTGCCTGCCAGAACCTTAGTAGTTTATAGAGAGGTCTTAACTGGGTTCAGTCACTTATACTGTACAGAGGGTCTCAACAACACATTACTATCTCAAGGCCGTGCCCCTGAAAATGACTCTGGCTATGGGAATGGTGGGCAAAGCTTACATTCCAGAGACAGGGGATGGCGTGAAGAGCCTCCAAGAGCCTAGATTTAGCTCAAGAGTCAACCAGCGAGCACATCCTCTCAATGACCTCCTCCAACAAGGGGTCCCTTCGAGGACGCATAATACACACACACACACACACACACACACACACACACACACACACACGCTCATGCACAAAGAACAGTAATTACTTGTTGAGCACCTATTACCCAAAAATTATATAGCTACCCATGAGTTATCTAAATTAATACTCAGATAAGAACACAGAGGCTTAGCTTAAGTATTTTGTTCAAGATTTGTCCAGAAATACCCAGATGCAAAAGACAGATGTGGCTCCTTATCTCCAGGGCTTACAGTCTAGCATCTTAAGAGCTCATCACTGGACGGGCTGAATTCATATCCCAACTCCCAAAACCAGATTCATCACTTTCCAGTACTTCTCTGTTCCTGTCCAGCACCCAACTAGGTTAAATCATAGAAAACCTCACTTCCTCTTCACCTCACGCCTTTCAATCCATTTTTGTGTAGGACAGGTGGCAGGGATTCTTGACCCAGCATGCACATCACAATCACCTGTTGGGCTTTTTAAAAATGCACATGCCCTGGACCCGGTCCCAGAGACCTGAACTAGAGCCAGGCATCTATATTTTTAAAATACTCTACAGGAGATCCTCATCACCACCAGAGTTAAGAAGTTGATAGATACTCAGTAGTTCAAAATATGCCTCAAAACTTATTACCTAATATCTAAATGAAATCCCCATTGTTGCAAATGGCAAGGTTTCATTCTTTGTGATGGCTGAGTAATATTTCATTATATATATCTCACATCTTCTTTATCCATTTATCCATCGATGGACATCTGGGATCTTTCCATAGTTTGGCTATGGTGGACACGGCTGCTATACACACTGGGGTGCATGTGCCCCTTTGAATCACTATTTTTGTATTCTTTGGGTAAATACAACATGGATAGAACTAGAGTGCATTATGCTAAACAAAATAAGTCAGTCAGAGAGAGACAAATACCATATGATTTCACTTACACGTGGAATTTAGGAGACAAAACTGATGAACATAGAGGAAGGGAAGGAAAAATAAAATAAGATAAAAGCAGAGAGTGAGGCAAACCATGAGATACTCTTGTCTTTAGGGGACAAACAGGGTTGCTGGAGGAGAGGTGGGGGGGATGAGGTAATGGGTGATGGGCATTAAGGAAGGCACTTGGTATAAGGAGCACTGGGTGTTATATGCAACTGATGAATCACTAAATTCTACCCCTGAAACTAATAATACACTATCTGTTAACTAACTTGAATTTAAATAATAAATAAATAAAATCCACACATGCCCACTTTATTCTACTCTCTTACGAACAATCCAGATGAATGATCTAATAATGATGCTAATGATAATAACATTAATAGCTACCTTTTCCTGAGTGCCTACTCTGCCCCTAGGCACTATGTTATTTTTTTACACATATTACCTGATTTAATTGTCACAAAATCCAAAGAGGAAAAAACTTTTAATATTCTTATTTCCAAAATCATAAAGCTAAACAGAAGAGCTGGAATTCACACCCAAGAGTGCATTGATCCAAAATAAATGCTCTTTTAGCCACTTCACTACACTGCTTTCCAAAACTAATGGTATTTATTTATCCACTGAATATCTGACCAAGCGTCCTCTATATGCCAGCTATTGTGTCCTCAGTTGCATACAGCATAAATCAATACTCCCTCACTCCAAGGTAACAGTATATTTACTCAAGCTCCAAGGGATTAAATCTGTCACAGGGACTATACCAAATAAGCTGAAAATAGAATGAACAACAAGCTTTGTTACCCAGTAACTTAACAAGATAAAGATTTCACTATCAGGAAATTGGGTTTTCCTGGGCAAGGAAAAAAAGTATAAGCTATAGTTAGCATAAATGAGGCTTTGAAGAAATGGACTTTGACTCTGATTCCCATAGGTTTAGGCTTTCAAAATCTGAGTCCTGCACATCCTCATTCATTTCCACGAACTAAAGTGCAACCATCTGATCGCCTTATTATGAATCCCCAAAGAGAAACCCTATTCACATTAAGACCACCCGAGCGTCACTTGGTCTTATTTTTCAATATGCAGCTACGGAATATCCATATGACCTCAAGCAATGAATGTTTTCAAAAATGCAAGTCACGTATTCCTTTCCTTCCGGGACCTCCCATTCTTCCCCACGGTTACGTTAATCTTTTAGGACCATGAGTGCCACTGAGAATCTAAAGAACCTTATGAAGACTTTCAGAAGCAGACATAGTCCCTGTACATATCTTTACATTAAGAATTTCTCATCTAGGGGCACCAGGGTAGCGCAGATGTTAGGCGGCTGCCTTCAGCTCAGGGCGTGATCCTGGCGTCCCAGGATCGAGTCCCACATCGGGCTCCTCCACTGGGAGCCTGCTTCTTCCTCTCCCACTCCCCCTGCTGTGTTCCCTCTCTTGCTGGCTGTCTCTCTGTCACATAAATAAATAAAATCTTTAAAAAAAAAAAAAGAATTTCTCATCTAAGCAGCTATTCCACTTGTTCTTTTTCTATTCAATATTTTAAAATTAAATGCTGTTTCAGGCACTGGGGGTGTTTGATAAGCAAGAGAGAAATGCTCCTCATCCCAATGGAGCTCATCCACAATCTGGGAGTCTCACTTATTACTAAGTTTTGAAAAAGAAAATATAAAATAAACCATATTATCTATTAATAGAAGTGCAAAAACCATGAATGACTAGCTGTACAAGTATGGCTAATTCCTGGACAACAGTTGAAAGGCAGGGCAAAGCAGGAGATCAAGGAAAGCTTAACCCCCAATTGATGGGAAACAACCCAAGAAAGTGAGAAGTTTGTGTAGTCTGGAAATCTGGCAATAGGTAGGATTGAATAGAATAGGAGTGGGCTGGGTTCCCTGGCAGATCTGCGGTCCCAAAGAAGACATGGGTCAAGGTTTAAGGCAAAGCATCAGTCTCTAGAGTACAAGGCAGAAAACCAAAACAAGGATTGAGGCAGTGGGGGTCTTAGAAACCCAGACCCATTCACTGACACTAGGATATGGAAGGGACTTGGTCAAAAGGAAACAGGCAAGACTCCATACTTGGAGTAGGCCCAAGATCAGAATGAGACTCACAGGAACCTGGGAGCCACTGGCCTACTGCTTCTCAGTTCCAACCAGTTCCCAGTCTCCCAAAGCCAGAGGACTCCTGCCAGGTCCCATGGCAAAGGGCAAATCTACAGGTGAGGGTCAAATAGCTAAATCCAGCTGTGGAGATTATAAATCTGTAGGGACTAGAAGCCAAAACAGCATTACAAGTAGTAACCGCATTTCACAAGATAGCTCCCATTATCTTGAAAGTCTTAGATGTAATTCTACTGAAACAAAAAAGTTGGAAAGCTAGAATACAAATTCAGTTAAATACTTGGAAATGTCTGTCTACTGAATGTCGGGCATCTTGGTATTTAGAAATTACATAAAGCAGATATTTGGAATACCAAGTCATCGTTGTGTTCTAATCAGATTTTGGCCATAGTAATGATGTATTTTCTGGTTAATGCAAATTCTTCACAATAGGTAATTCCATGTACTGTAGTAGTTCCCTCATGCCTCTCTCTACAATGCTGGGCTATATACTGCTAATTCGGAGAGTGTGGGGAAAGGTAGAAAAATAACCAAGCTAAAAATGATGAACAACTAACATGGCTGATGGCTTGTAGAGACCATTAATAAAAACTACAAAATATTTGTTTCCTTCGCTTTTCACATACATGGGTTCACAGCAGGGCATTCTGAAACAGGGCAGGGAGTCAAGCCAGCTAACCTGAAAGGAGCAAGATGAAAGGACCTGAAAGGAGCACTCCTTGCTGGACTGCTGGACATATTCTACTTGCCTCTTCACCCTGTAATGTGGCCTGGAGGCTGAGCTATGTGGTCTACCACTGCGGGATCCAGTGCTCCCTAGCTCCCATGATGTTCAGGCAGTGGACAGCACCCACCAGCAGGAGATGGGAGGGAGGAGAATGACATCAAGCTATGTGTACTCCAGTTCCCTCCCTTAAGGTCATTAAAGGTTGTAGAGTCCTTCCATCCAACACTGGTGTTGTCAGGTGGCCCTCTCCACAGAACCACCCCCTTCTCCCCATGTCCCAGGACCTGCTCCCTGCCCTTGCACAGTCACAGACCACTCCTCCAGCCCTGAGGCTCCTAATGCTTTCAGTTTCCCTACACCCTGTCCATTCTGCCTCTAATTGTCCAAAATGAGTGTGTATCAGTCTCCTGCCAGGACCCAAACTGAATACCATCATTCCACAGCTACCCATCCAGTGGACCTGGGGTTAGGGCAGGGGCCAGGGAGCTGGGGCTATGTGACTTCTGCTGGCAATACTGTTCAAGTTAGTGTTAAAAAGTTCCAGTCCTGGGTGCAAGGGAAAGAGGTCTATTATTTCTACTTTGCCAAGCATCCTGAGGGCAGAGCCAAATTTCACCCTCCCCCTGAATCAGGTCAGTAAGTTGAGAGATTTGGGTTTCTGGGTATCATGAAGAACAAAAAATCATCTCACCTAAGCCAGCAGTAATTCCCTAAAATAGAGCTACCAAGAGAGATCTGAAAGGTTGGAGTAGAAAGCGTTTGAAGCTCAGTTTCTCCCCACTTGAGCTTTTTCCTAATGTACTTAAAACATTTCTCTCAATTGTTTAAAAAAAGTTAAAAACTGAATTTGTATTCTTCACTTGCCAGATTCTCAAAAGAATTAGAATATGATATTCCTATGACGTACTCAAAACTACAAAACAATTTCAGTAGCTCTGCAGGATATTAAAACCTCCTGGTAGCTTCTCATAAATTCAGTTTTTGGTTTTTGGTTTCCATCAAGTAGTCAGACACTTTATGTTCAACTCTTACTGAAGATAAGGTTACCCATTAAGCATAAATATCGATTTAACATTTTTAAAAACCCACTGAACTTATTAATGCACAGCTGAGAAACTTGGAAAGGCCTGTCTAAAGATATTCATCTAAAAATGTTGGAAACAAGTATGGTTTACCTACGATGGAGCTGAATCTAATGATGCTTAAATCTCACCCAGAATGAGGCATCACTACAACCGCGCTTGCATTTCCGAGGCCATTGATAGAGATCTGCATTGAATCTTGCAGAAGACTCAGTAAAGTAAATAACAAAGGGTGAGACTCTAGACCAATAGAGTCAATTTCAAAGTAGCATTGGACTCTTTTTCTGAAAAGGACAATAGCAACACCAGTATCAACATTCCAGTGATTTAAGTTATAACTAGATAATTAGAACAAGCATTGACAGCTAAGATATATGGCCAAAATTCCACAGATACTATTCTCACATACCCTGCCATGCACAAATGACTCAAAACTATAGACGTCTATACTTCACCACAGGAATAAACAATGTCTTCTCCTTCCATCCCCTTAATAAGGCTTCTTTCTCTCTTTCTCTCTTTCTTTCTCTCTTTCCTTTTTTCTTTCTTTCTTTTTAACCTGTGGATGCAAGAAATAAAGAATCTTCAAGAGGAAAATCTGCCTTCTGAAAGCAAGTTTTCCTCATGTGACCATAAAGATAGGCTTTCAAATATCCAGGTAAAATCTTGAGGGAGTCAGGTGGGGCTCTCGGGGGCGAGGGGACAGTCTCTTCCTGTCTCTCCACTGCCTTTCTTCTCTCTTTCTCCAGAAAAGGAGATTCCAGATACCAGTTGGGCCTTAGTAGAAGTGTCTAAATCTCCCTCTCTCTTCCTCTCTCTCTCCCCTCTCTCTCTTTCACACACACACACACACACACACACACACACACACACACAGCCTGATTCTTAAAGCCATCTTGCTAGATCTCTCCTCTTTCCAAAAAGAGCCTTCGGGTGCAGCATCCATTTGAGGTAAAATTTAAACATGGAGGAGAAGGAGAGGCCCTGCTTAGGTGCTAAGAGCAAGCCTTTGACCACGGCTGTGCACTGTCAGTCACGAGCACTGCTAAAAAGGAGGTGGAAGCGTGTGATCTTCCATGACTTCTGGAGGAGGTGGGAAGAGCCGAGTCATGGGAAGATCTGAGTTTTACAATTTTGACTTCTTGTTACTCTCTCTAGTAGAGAGTACAGCTCTAGGAAGCAGATGGGTCTGGGCTCAAACTCTAGCCCTGATTTCTGGTAGCTGTACCCCGGAGCGAGGTAACCTCTCTGAGCCTCCACGTCCTCATCTGTAACATAGTGATAGTAACACCCCCTTCACAGCAATGCTGTGAGTTTTCATGAAATCCTATATCCTGTTGCCTTGCAAAGTGTTAAAGTGCTACACGACTGTCAGATAGTGGTAGTAGCACTATTCGGAATCCATAGCCTGAATCCTTTGTGTGCTAGGATAAGTTAAAGTCCCTGCTATTTCTTTCAAAGTGCTCATTTTAAGTCTCATAAACATTTCATCTTTACTCCATCTTCGAAGATTACTCTGCACAAAGTTCGTCCAGCCTTACATCTGTTACAATTCACCATGGCTGTGAGTAGTACATATGTGGGTATAATTTTCCGTTCAAAGTCACAGGATAACTAACTTCTTAAGTTATAGCATATGCTGAGATTCCCATTCCCGTGGGTCAGAAGTTAGGTGTGCTTGGTGTTTTATGTGCATGAGCTTTGCATGTATAAAACTTCAAAGAAGATAGAATCCATAAGCAAGTAGGTAGACACATTGCCTCCATTTTCCATTCCCTGTTAAGTAACCAAACCTGAGCTGGGAAGGGTACCCAAGTTCGAAGTCAGGCATATCCTCTCCCTCCTTTCTGCTTCCTTTCTGAGAGTCAGACTTAAGTCCCACATATGGGGAGCCACCATGAAATTCTACCCTCCCAGCAAATATGAGAATGTAACACAAGTCAAGATGAGTAATAAGGCCACTGATGACAGCTTTATTAAAAGCCACACAAGGGACTGAGAGTGCAATTAACAACATCTGATGTGGCCTTTGGTTGTCTAATAAGCATAATTGTGTCATCTTCTCTGAAACAGGTGAGCCAGTATTTAGAAAGGACAATAATAATAATAATAATAAGAGATGTCTTGGAGCATGTTAATCAGAAAATCTGCTTCAATTCGAATTCAACTACGTTACCATGAGAATAATCTCCCAAAGGGAAGGCAATTAGATGTCATCATAAGAAGATTCATCTGATTCATTCTGAACTCCTCCCCAGGATGAAGTTCCCACAGATTCCAAACCTCGCCCTCCATCCCACGCTTCATAAACCTAATGGGCTTCCTTCCACATGGGTAAAGTTCCATACTCCCAGACTACTGGGTCAGTGTCTAGGGGTAGCAAGTTACAGCAGCCCACTTCCTCTCATTCAGTCCTACGAACACTCTAGGCAGCCCCCACAGGCTCCAAGTGAAACCCCATCTGTCCTTTGAAGATTCCAGCCCAAGTAACAGGAGAGTTTTCATGGCACTCTAGCCTAAGGTGCAAAGTCACTGAGAACAAAATTCCTGAGAGTCTTTGGTGCATTTTTCCCTGAAATTCACTTGTCCATACAACTTACAGATTAGATCCACTACAAAGATACATGAGATCACTTGCTAAGATTTTAGTCAAGCATTTTTCTTGAATTTATATAGCTGAAGGAAAAGAATATTTGAAAAATCTCAAACAAAGCCGTGAGTTCTTAACAATGCTTTTCACCCCATGCTTTCAGAGCCCAGAAATGCGCCAGAGTCGATGCAGCGTGGCAGCGGGGCTGTAGAGAGTCAGTGGGAGCACACACTGCGGCCTCAGTCCAAATGCTCTTCCGTCTCCAAAATGACTCCACAGAGAGGACAGGCTATGGATACTCAGCCTGTGCTAAGAGAGAGAGAGAGAGTATTCCAGTGTCTGAGGAGTCAGTACTACCTCATGTGTGCTCTGCAGAATGGTCTTGGCCGTGAACTGTTACCAGTCTGGGGCCAGATAAATATGGAAACTGAGAGTAAACACTGAGAAGACCTTATAGCAGGTTGACATTGCTATGATCTTTCAGCATGATTATGTTTTCTATTAGTTCATTTTTATTGATTTTCCAAGAGTTTCAGTCTGTAGTGAGTTGGAAATTTAAAAATATAAACTGGCTCTTTACCGCAGATAGTTTGAGAGGTCGTGTCCTACGTTCACAGCCTTGTTCACTGGACTCTCCTGGTGAGCATTAAAAAGTACTGATGCCTGGGTCTTAATCCCAGAGAATCTGCTTTAATTAGAATGTAATACGGCCTTGGCATTGGGATAGTCTTTAGAACTCCCAGTTGTTTCTAATATGCAAAAAAGTATTTGAGAACCACTTTCCTCATACCTGTAAGGGATTAGGGGATATACTTAGGGGTCAATGAGCTGGGAACACACAGAAGTAATTATTTTATTTATGTTACTTTGAAAATTTGGAAAATATTTTTACGTTGTAATGTAATGTTTATTACAAATAAGGGTAAAACGGACTGGAATCTATGATACGCAGTCGTGTTATATGTAATGTTTAATGTGCACTTTTCATTGCACTATCACGGCCATACAGAAAATTACACAGACCGGAATTGCACTGCTTGATGATATTTTCATAAGGCAAACATGTCTGTGAAACCAAAATTCAGATCAAGAAACAGGTCGTGCACAATGTTGTTTGCCCCCATGTTATGACATCTAAAATAGCTTCCCCCTAGGGGGAAATCAAGGTAATGTACTCTGCTGTGAATATGACATTTATCTTAGTTTACAGTAGATCTAGTTTAAGTTGGAGGATTTCAAAGAACAGAAATAGAAAGGATGCTGATATTCCTGGTAAAGATGGCAGGTTGAATACACACATCTTTATTTGTTCATTCAGGAAATTCCACTAAAACGACCGTAAGTGAATTTCTTAAAGGCATAAATCCACAGAATCAAGAGCAAAGATAATAGTGACGTTTTAGAAGCTAGAAAGTAGTAAATGACTTTTCAGGCCTGAGGAAACTGAAACCTACTGAGGGTAGAGGAAAGTCGATATTAATCCATTTACAACACAGAATTGTCCTAAATTACCAGCTACCCCTATTAGAGGGATGTTAGTGGGGCTAAAATCAGTAGTCTTGGTTAAGTCTGTTTAAGAAGGCTGATGGCTTCTTAGTCCCCACTCCTCACTCTGTACAGCATTTGACTCTGCCTCCCTTAACTCTACCAAAGGCCAGAGCTTTATTCTCTGGAGAGGCCCAAATGAGAGTCTACGGGGACACCAAGCATGGCTGAAGCTTGGGGTACCATACCAATATCATGGAGGAACTGCGTGAACATATGCACACTGCTCACTGAGATGCCCAAACTTCTTTCTTACTTGATTCCCAAAATGTTAGCAGCCAGTCAAGAGATTAGAAAAGCCTTCTATGATCCAAAGGAACAGATCTTAAGAAAAGGATTTCGAATGTTCCCAAGGAAACAGCACAGCTATTTGAAATAAAATCATAAGAGACAAGCCCCAGTCGGGAGACAAGTCTCCATAAGTCTTTCTTTAATTTCTGGAGATCTTGTGCGAACCTGACAGCTTTTTTGTTCTGGACTACTTTTTCAAGCCTCTGTAGAGTGAAGAGTTTGGAAGGTAGAGATAATGTCTCCCTCTAGAACGGAAGGCAGGCGTGTTTGCAAACATCTCCCTCTGAAGCAAAGCTTGGGTAAGTTTGCTCACAGGCCATTATAAATCCTCGGGGTTTCCTAAGCTGAGGAGCCCTCAGCGGTGACACAAACCTACTGCAACAGTGAGGATCCACCTTGCTTTGTTCTGCCTTGTCCCCTGTGGAACCTGGGGAGCAAGGGGAACCGCGGCGAGCATGAAGCTCACCCTGCTTGCTGGACTCGGAGTGATGAAGTCCTTTGTCTCTGACCCAGGAGTCTCGCGTCTTCTGCTCACATCCACAAAATTGCAGCAGGCTGACTTGTTCGCTAGCAAGTGGCGTAAGACCCTTCATGGTTCTTGCCCTCCTCAATCACTCTCACAGACTCCGAATAGCTTTGGAGCCCTCCATTCTGGGACATAAGCAGATAAACAAAAATGACAAAATTTCAAGTATATTGGCTAACAGTAATAAAAACTTTTTAAAAAGCAACCTGGAAAAAGCAGCCCTATTGAAAAGAAGAAAACAAACAAGCAAAAAATATACTAGTAATATCCTCAGGGAATAAGAGAAGCTATCGTATTTATAAAATAAGAACAAGACGCCACATTTTTTAAAGAATTATCAGGAAAACAAAAGAAAGTTATTACAACTTTAAAAGAAACTTTAAGTTAAAAAAAAGTTAATAGAAGAGTTGTAAAATAAAGTCAAGAAAATGGCCTGTAAACTACAACATTCCAAGAGATGGAAAACAAAAGAATCTGGGTACCTCATTACAGCATAAGCCATTAAGTAAATTTCCTTACTTCTTAAGCTAATATAAGTTGAGTTTCTTGCAGCCAAATGCATCCTGGGAAGACCTTGGGAACCAGTGTGCTTTGAAAAAGGATAAACTGGTTTGTGGTCTGTAGCAGGGGATAAAAATGCAAGCGGTGCCCTTATCAAATTAAGTCTTCTCCCCAAGCTGTTTATTTGCCACAACTTTGCTGCAAACATTGGAGATACCAGCAGCTACACTATTTCCCTTTAACAAACAACCGTTTGTCTCACAATGCTTCCCACTCCTGATTTTTCTGTTATATGTATGTGAATATCATCTAAGGACAATGTCTATCCTGTAAGCTTTTTAGGAAACATGAAAGGTTGCAATGTCAAACAAACTGTACCTGGGGAGAAAAAGTAGGTTATGCTGCTTTGGTGATAAAAGAAGTTCGCTTCCTAGTGTAACTTGCTGCCTTACACGTCAGCATGTAGTAGCGTCCAAAATCTTGTCAATGATCCCACAGGAAACCTTGTCTAGTGCCTTAAAAGCCAATTGCATCAAAACCAGTAAAGAGAATGTGGAGTTCTTCTTGACTACCTGGAAGTGAATGTCTTTCCAGAAACCATGACTTGAAATCTTTGAATGAGATTTGGCAAGACATTTGTATCACCTTTGAGAGAAAAGGGAAGCCCACCCTTAGAATAGTCACTTCAGGAAGAAGTTCCTTTTTCACTTTGCTTACTTTATAGATATACACATGATATACTTTTTCATTGAAAGCTTTAAAATCAGTATTAGAATGCAGCTGAAAACCACAAGTACTTTTGGAAACACAACTCCTCGGGAAAGTAAAGGATCCAGAGTGACAATATGTCATAAAATTTCCGAGCAGATAAACAATCTGGGAGTATCTAGACCGACTGCAGGATGTATTTGAAAGCTAATTATGCTGAGACAACCTTAAAATTGAACCACAAATTCATCATCCTTTCTTTGCTGTCAGAGACAGCATGGATGATGCAGAGCTCACCTCAAAGATGACCTCATTGACTTGAGTGCAAATGAAATGATGATTCCCATGCCTAAAACCACTCCAAAATTTCCACTTCTTATTCAATCCAGACTACAAGAGCTCTCTCAGTGAAATTCACTTTTGAATAAAACTGAAGTTCATTCCTACGTTAGTTAACAAATTTGAACTATTTCAGTTTTTCCGGACATTATCATTAAAGTTTGTACACATGCTCATAAAATAGAAAAGCAGATACAACCCATGGGAATTATCGTCTTTATAGCCCATTCTGGTGAAGTAATAAATTTCCAGTATAATCAAATAATCTGCATGAAAATGTTTGGTGTATACGTGTATTTGGAGGGAGGGGGGTAATCTGTAGCTTTCTCTAGATTTTCAAAGATTTTTGCATCCCCCAAAATGTTCAAAAGTATAAAGACTAACAACTACCGTTCTATGCTATGGAGCAGTCCTTTAAGACAGTATGTAATTACCATGTCAAGTCACAGGTCATTTCTAACATGCATTTAATCCAATATCACCTTGTAAACTAGTAGTTAAGTTTTCAAATGTGATCTGACCCAAGCCCTAAAAAATTGACCAGGAAATTCCTATAAAATTAAAACTATCTTTCCAAGTTTGATGCATTAGAAGTCTACTTAAGAAATGTGGGGCGCCTGGGTGGCACAGCGGTTAAGCGTCTGCCTTCGGCTCAGGGCGTGATCCCGGCGTTATGGGATCGAGCCCCACATCAGGCTCCTCCGCTATGAGCCTGCTTCTTCCTCTCCCACTCCCCCTGCTTGTGTTCCCTCTCTCGCTGGCTGTCTCTATCTCTGTCGAATAAATAAATAAAACCTTTAAAAAAAAAAAAAAGTCTACTTAAGAAATGTGACAGCTGAACGCAATGGGCCAGACCAGATCCTGGGCCAGAAGAACCTTAATGGGAAAACTGGTGAAATCCAAATAAAGCTTAATGAACCGTAATGTACCAATATTTGTTAGTTTTGACAAATTTACACTGGTCATATAGAGTCATAACAATGGGGAAAGTGGGTGAGGGAAATATAGGAATTCTTTGTATTGTCTTAGCAGTTTTTCTGTAAATTGAAAAACATTTCAAATAAAAAGTCGATTTTTTTTTTTTTTTTTTTGCAAAACTTCCACTTGAAATTGTTAACAAGCCTCGATCGCACATTCAACATATATTAATGGAGTACACGGGCACTGTTCTGTGTGCTGGGTACATGGTGCTGAACAAAATGGATCCAACCCTTTCCTCAGGCAGCTCAGAGACTAGTGGGCAGGAAGACCATTAAACAGTCACAGCAATCACCATAAATTGTAACTGCAGTTTGTAGTCAGAGCCGTAAAGGAAAAGTACAGAGGAGAGAGATGCAAAACTAGAAAGGCCTCTCCGAGGCCCTGGCAGTGAAGGTGAGACGTGAGGGATTGCTAGGAGCCAGGCAGGCAGGAGCACCAGCAGGGAGGAAAGCGGGGGCCGGGAGCACGTGCCACTTTGCCCGAAGCATGATCAGGGCATGCAGAGTGTTGCCATCTGAAGAACTGGACCCCGCAGGACCTTCCGTGTAGGCTGGGTTTAAGTTTTTATAGTTTTCCAAAGAGATATGGAAAGCCACTTAAAACTTTAACCAGAGGAATGATCCAGTTAATGATTCTGAAAGATCACGATGGCTGCGGACTGGAAAGGAGCATGACAAGAAGCTCCTGTTCGAGTACTCACATTAAAAAAAAAAAAAATTATGAGGAAATAAAAGTTCTCAGCTTCAAATATACTTTTTCTGAAATGTCCCTGGTAAATACTAATGTCATCTTAGATGCATATATTGCTTCTTCAGAACCTGTCACCGTTAAGTCTTGCAGGGAAGATGGTGTTCCAAAGGGCTCCCAAATCACTCGACCTGGATCTTTCCTCAGGAAAGACTACAACTCAACATAGATATGAACAAAAACACAAGACAGATACCAAAGTCTTACGACTTAGAGCTTAGCAAGGTATCGGCAGTAAAAATTTGCAGCTCTGACCCCCCTTAGGAATCTCGGCTTTCACAAAAGATAAAGAATTCTTAGTCTGTCTGGTTTTTAAGATCACAAAACCATTATTGACACCTCACTAGTGCCATCTTGGCATTAGCCCAGGACTAAATATAGAAAATTCCAGACTGCACAAAAGTGTAATTTTCAATACCTCTTTAAAATATACAATGTTAAATGTCATCCTCAATTACTGTACCTTGAGCCTGAAGGAATGGGTGTGTTGTCCTATCTGACCTAGAAAATGAAATATGTCTTCCAAACTTGATGTAAGCAGTTGCGCTTCCATAAAACTTAATACGTAGTCTGCAGTACTGGCTGGGTACTTTTAAACAGAAGTCCCTAGGGACGTATACTCTCAACAGACACTTGGATTTCCTTAGTTTGTAGGGATATACTATCTGTAACCTCACTCAATATTATCGAGATACACTCTAAAAACTATCAGAACCAGAAGAAAGAAAAGATTGGAGCTTGATTGAAGCCTATGATTTGATATAAAAAAAAAACTTTCTTATGCAAAGGTCTGTGAACTAAACAGTTATTAAGTTGACTGTCCAGCCAATTGCCCCCCTTCCCCGGAAACAACTCCCCCCCCCC
>NW_024425008.1:44510006-44559038 GCF_017311325.1 Ursus maritimus
CCCCCCCCCCCCCCCGGCCCCCACAGTCAAAAGGGTTACAGGAGAGTTTCTGGCAGCATGATTGTTTAACTTGACCCTGCCCCAAACCACCAGTCAATAGAATCAAGAGTGTGCACTTGACCCAAATTGGGCCAAAGAGTCCCTTTCTCCGGGAATCTGGATTTAGAAGTAAGAGATTCTTGCTCAATCTGTCTGCTCTCTCGAATAGAGGACACGTAAACACTGGAACTGCTGGCAGAGGCTATTTTCAACCATTTGGACAAGGAAATTGAGAAAGCCAGCCTGCAGGAAGAGACAAGAATGGAGAATGTGTGCCAGAAAAAAGAGATGAAAGGCAGAGAAAGAGGGCTTCCTGTTTTCCCTATCATACTCCAGGACCTGCTGCTACCTTATCCCACCTCATGCCTGCCCCCAACATCCATGGGACACTCCCAGTCTTCCTTTCAACCACTTCCGTTTTTGTTAGAGCCAGCTCGAATGGAATCTTGCAACTAGAAACCAAACAAGCCCTCATGAACACTCCAGGTCTCTCCATTTTATTTAGTCTCAAATAACTGAGAACCAGCTTGCACAAATTTTTTAAGGCAAGATCTCTGAAAGGAGAATCTAATTCCAGCCTCTCAGAGCAGATAAATGCAACAAAATTAAAAATGCTTATCCTAAAATGTTAAGCGGAAGAGAAGCAGGGCACAAAATTGTGTATATATCAGAATTATAACTACACTATAGTTTATATTTGTCAAAACTCAAGAAGTGAAGCCCTATACACATTAGGAGGAAAGGAAATTAGCCAAAATAATAGTAGTTGGGTTAGGGTGACAAGATTATTTTCCGTTTTCTCTATATTCGTCTCCGTCTGTAAATAAACACTTTATAACTTAAAAAAATTAACTCCAAAGATTATGTATAAATATGTAATGTGTTTATAACCTAATGATGCATTTTTTAAAGTAGAACATAAAGTACTCTGTTATGTTTACTGCTACATAAATAGCCCAAAAAGAAACTGTCCCTTTAAGACTCCCATATTAAAAAAACATTGCAACTTCCAACAGACAAATTCCAAATTAATCCTCAGCCTTCACTTTCTCTTCACCTGTTTGCCTTCCCAATTCTGTCTAACCTTATTCGCCCCATCCCATGCTGCCCATCTTCAAATGGGATTCCATGCTCCCCCTCCCCCACTCTCTCATACCTATTCTCCCACACCCCTGGAACCCCTCTGGACTCCCTTCCACTTTGAGGTCTGCATATCTTTATCTCCAGACATGCAGACCCATCCTGTCACTCATAGGCCCTAGATTTGTCTCCTCTCTTTAGAATAACCTCATCACAAATGGCCTCCAACCCATTTCAAACTATCCTTAGGGGCAATCCAGGTAAGTATTACATACTTGTATACTTACCCTGGTGATTAGAGCACCGGACAAGCTAGAAATGGATAAGGAAGGAAAGGCTACGTCCAATAATAAAAACCACTGTGAACTTGGACAATTCGTAAATTATCTTTAACATTGCTATAACACAGCTTCCAATAACAATTCAAAACACAATGCTGGATATGGGGGAAAAAAGTGGTAAGTCACTTGTCACCAGGAAAAAGTGAACAGAGGTCTCTGATGGTGAAACCAATTCTACTGGTTTCCTCCATAATCATGAAGAGCTTCCATATATTGAACTGAGCATTGTGCCAGTCATTTGGTAAACATCACCCTACATAATCCTCCCATGACCTGTGAAACAGCTACTATTATTCCCATTTTACAAGAACAAAATCGTTGACCTGAAGAGCTACTTGTGCAAGTTTTTTTTTTTTTTAATATTTATTTATTCATAAGAGAGAGAGCAGGGGAAGGGGCAGAGGGAGAGAATTTTCAAACAGACTCCTCACTCAGTGCAGAGCTCCATCCTAAGAACCTGAGATCATGACCCAAGCCAAAACCAAGTCCAACCCTCAACCTAGGGTAGTGGGGAGTCTGCTTCTCCCTCTGCCTCTGTGCTGTCTCTCGCTCTCTGTCACATAAATAAATAAAATCTAAAAAAAAAAAAGAAGAAGTAGTAACAGAGCAGGACCCTGTGGTCTTGCATTTAGACTTCATGGCCTCACACAGGCCTTAGATAGACTTCCCAAAGAAAGTAAATCTGTGAATTACTTTATAATGCTAAACCCACGTGTTAGCTATTAGTAGTAGTAGTATTTTATAATACAAATACCCAATTTACATGTAAATTTATATTTTGAATGAAAAACGCCAAACGAAGAATTGTAGAAATGACCATGTTATCCAACATTACTAACATGCACAATGACATTCAGTATCAACACAGCCCTTATACGTTACACAGTTAAAAACTATGTTACAAAGATTTCTCAATACTACATATCAATGGTAATTATAACTGTTTACAAAACACTACCTGTCATGTACAAAGAAGCATAAAGCTTATTATCAGGGTAAAACAGAATACGAACTGGGAGAAATATTTATTGTGTTCATTTCACTGGTAAGACAATTTTATAACTTACTCCATTAGAGTGGAGCAACATTACAATTTTATAACATTACACCAGTTTAGAGTGTGTGTTACATATTATACCATGAAGACCAATGGCAACCATTTCAAAGGTGGGGGAAGGACCACATCGTATCTCTTACAATTCTAGTAACTTGTACGACTGTGTATTAAAAAGAAAAAAAAAAAAAAAAACCTTTCCTCCCCCATCCCCACCCCCGCCATTCAAGCACAGACAATGTGACGAAGAAAGTAAGAAGGACAAAAATGCAGAAG
Organism: Ursus maritimus; assembly: GCF_017311325.1. NCBI lineage: Eukaryota > Metazoa > Chordata > Mammalia > Carnivora > Ursidae > Ursus > Ursus maritimus. The sequence goes on from NW_024425008.1 coordinate 44,512,797, forward strand.
TTACAACCACGAAGGTAAAGCGATCACAAAATACCATTTGGTGTATTCTCACTCTCTGAACAGGCACATCTATTCATAGCTGGTGTATTTTTTCTTTCCCTCCAATTGCTACCATCATGTACTCTTTCTTCTTCTGTGTGAAAATAATTAACTCTCCAATTTCTCCAAAGGAAACTATAATCATTCATTCATTAGTACAATAAACTTTATTGAGCACCCAGAATGTACTAGACATGTTGCCTAAGAGGAAAATAAATAAATAAAGTCAGTCCCTGCCCTCCCCAAGCTCTGTGGGTGAGACAGCCTTGTGTAAAGTAAACAGCCGAAAATAGTGTGCTAACTGCTGGAGCAGAGGGGAGTATGCGGTATTACAGGAGCATAGAGGGAGGATTAACCCAGCCTGGGGCAAGCAGGAAGCTTTGCAGAGGACAGCACGTCTAAACTCAGCCTTTAAAGATAAATAGGAGCTTTCCAAAGAGTGATGAAGGAGACACAGGGAGAGGAAACCATCTGGCATAGTGTAAAAAGGCCCCGAGGAGCAGAAGAGCATGGAGACAATAATATTACCAAAGCGACGAGCTCCTTGATGGGACTAGGACCAGGGTTTGTGGAGGCCATGCGAGCTATGAAATTAGAAAACAAACAAACAAACAACTGGGCTGAAAATCCAACAGCTTAAGTAGATTAAGGTGCTTGAATATATGGAAGACTGTGAATACATTACATTTATTAGAAATATAGAGACCAATGAGAGAAATGTTCAGTATGAAATAAAAAGAATTTGTACATGTCCAAGGGTATAAAAAAGACTGAAAGGATAGTGTTAACCAAATGTTAATACTAACCACCTCTAGGTGATGGAATTATGAGTAATTTTGTTTTAATCTCTCTTTGCTTCTCTGCCTTCCAGATTTTCTGCATTAAGCATGCATTACTTTGGCAATTAGTGGGGAAAATGTGTGCTAAAATAGAACAATGTAAGCTGGGCTCAGATTGTGGCATGCTAAGGAGTTTGGACTTTATTCCACAGAAAATGAAGATTTATTCCAGGCATTTGATCAGGGATGGGAGATGAACAGATTTGCATTTTAGGGAATTAAATGTTGTTACGGTGTGCAAACTGGATTGGAAGGGTTTGAGGCTGGAGGAAGGATGTGATGGATAGAACTAAGTCAGTGCCAGTAGGGATGGAAAACACATATTTGGAGAAGAACAGATAGGACTTCTTAACTGAATATAGAGTAAGAAAAAAGGGTAGAGGTTTGAGGATAACTCCACGTTTCCAGGCACTTGGTTAGATGCAGATATTGGAAGCTAAAAAGCATAATAAGAAGGAAAAGGCATATTTTTTTGTTTTGTTTGTTTGTTTTTAAAGATTTTATTTATTTATTTGACAGAGAGAGCCAGAGAGCCAGAGAGAGGGAACACAAGCAGGGGGACTGGGAGAGGAAGAAGCAGGCTCCCAGCGGAGGAGCCTGATTGGGGCTCGATCCCATAACACCAGGATCACGCCCTGAGCCGAAGGCAGACGCTTAACGACTGAGCCACCCAGGCGCCCCAGAAAAGGCATATTTTAAGGATGCGCTGATGAATTTTGTTTTATGTGTGACACGCTGAGAGGACATCCAGGTAGGAATTCTAGCAGGATGTTTGAAATGGTCTTGGTTCAGGAAAAGAGGACCTAGATATACAGACTCCTAGGAGATGGTGAAGCCAAGGGACTGAATGAGTTTGCCCAGGGAAAGTCAGGTGAGACGAGACAGCTGAGACATGCTCAGTCTACAGCAGGAGTCAGGGACATCGGAAAGCCAGACGAGCCAGGCGTTGGCAGAGTTCTTTTGGGGGATGGGGTTGTCAGCGCTGGGATCAGAGCAAGGGGAAGAAATTGTACTATTGCAGCCACCAACAGTAAACATCCACAGAACCCGGTCACTAATGGCGCACAGGAAGACAAAAGGCCCACAGGCGCCAAAGACACAGAACAAAGAGAGGCAACTGGTCACCATCTGAGATGGAAGGTGAGGTAGAGAGGCCAAGTAAACACAGTAGCGATCACCAAGTAAGATTGTTCCACGGAGGATGGAACTTTTTTGAAAGCTGTCAAAGCTGGCCTACTGCATGGCTGTCCTGAGGCAGCAACCTCTATACTCTTTTACAAATAGGGACGGTCTTGGAGCCAGTACCTGGCAGGTTTAAGACTAGAATCAACCTCCCAACCACTAGGGCTTAATTCACCACACATCGACATACCGCCTCCTTATGCAAACACAAAAGGAAAGCTCACCCCAAAAATATCAATTATGGAATACAGTAAAATATAAATTGATTTATCCTTTGACTTGACTTAATGGAAGTAACATCTTACAGCATAACCACCTCGTCTTCCGGCTAACTTCCGCAACCCTTTGATTCCACTGAGATTGCAGTCCACTGATCCTTATCACCTCTACCTCTCCGTCATTACCTTGATTTTCTCTCCTCTACTTACCAGCTTTAAATGCTATGGTCAACCATTACGGTAATACCTCCCTTCATACATTCACTACCCTCTTGCCCCTTTTATTTTATTATACCCATTGGATAATCTGCAACTCTGGTTAAATCCTTCTCTTCACTTGCTCCATGTCTTCATTGTATCAGTAAATACGGCAACCTACTGACTGGTCTCACTTGATATTTGTGGCCAGAAACCTGAAATGGGCCCGGTAAGGCAGCCAGACAGCCTTACCGCATTTCCCCAGTCTGTTCACTCTCCCTACTTAACTATTCACACCTTCTCTCTCTCCTCCAACCACTACCACCCGCTCCCCCACCCTCTCTCTCAGTTGATTCCTTGCTTCCTCTTTGGAGAAAACTAAAGCAACCAAAGAAAACCTCAACTGACCCCCACCATCTTGGTTACCCACCTTCCAGAAACTGCACCCACACCCTCTGCCCTACATCCATGAGATGTCCTTTCTGTTGTGCAATAGATTCCATACCTTCTCTCTCCAACATCACTGATTATTCTTTCTCTATTGAACCATTCTCAAGTGCATGCAAACATGCTGTTATTTCTTCCATAAAAAAAAAAAACTTCTTAACCCTACTACCCCCATTTCCTATGCACCCCTTTGCACAAAAAATCCTTGAAGAATTGTTTATACTCACATTTCCAAGTCCTCTAATTCTCTTTTATACACATTCTAGTACTTGTACCTTACCTGCTCTTGCCAAGGTTCTAGTCAAGGTCAGCAATGATCCCCAATTGCCAAATTCAGTGGTCAGTTACCAGCTTTCATTTTACTTAATTTTTCAGCAGCACAGGACTCAGCCGATCCCTTCCCCTTAAAACTATTCACTGGCTTCCGGGGTATCACATGCTCCTAGTTTTCCTCCCACCTCCCTGGGACCTCCTTCTTGGTTTCCCACAGTGGTTTCTCTTCTTTCCCCAGCCTCTTAATGTCTGAGAGCCCCAGGGTTCAGTCCTTGTTCCTCTTTTCTTCTTTACGCAAATTCATTCCTTGGAGATTTCATCAGTCTTTGGTTTCAAATCCCATCCAAATGCTGAAAAATTCTTAATTTATATCTCCAATCAGATATTTCCTCTGAACTCCAGCCTTACCCCTCATCTCCAATTACATTTAACATTTCCAAAATATTATCCTTATCCCCCGACCCCCTAAAGCCTCTCTACCTTGAAGCTTTCCATACTTCAGCTGTTGGCAACTCAAAGTTGGTCAAACCAGAAAAGACAGGATCATTTTTTGTTCCTCTCTCCCTTGCAGATGCCATATCCAATCCATCAGATACCCCACTTGGCTCTAATTTCAGATACCTGCAGAATCTGACCCGCTCTTCCCACCTGTACTGTTACCACTCCGGTTCCCAGCACCATCATCTCTCACCCAGGTTATAGCAATAACATACTAACTAGTCTCTCTTTTCCACCCCTGCCTGAATAGAGCAGTCAAACTGATCCTTTTGAAAGGTATGTCAAGTCACATCACTCCTTTGTCAACACCCCACAAACGCTCCCCAGCCAAAGGACTTACAATGGCCTATAAGGCCCTACTTTACCTGAGCCCTGCACCCATGGTGACGTCATCTCCAACCACTCTCCCAGCTATTCACCCCACTTCAGCCATGCAGACCTCCAGGCTTTTTCTCTAGCCTGCCAGGCACGTTCCACCTCAGAGCCTTGCACTGACTGTTCCCTCTGCCTGGAATATCTTCCAGATGTACACATGTCTAACTTCTTCACATTCTTCAAGGCTTTGCCTAGTCGTGACCTTCTCAGTGAAGCCTTACCTGACTTAAAAATTGCCACAACCTCTACCCTCCTCAGAATCTGTCATTCTTTTTAACCTGTTGTGATATTTTTTTAAAAGCACCTTTCACCTTGAAATATACATTATTTATATGTTTGTTCATTATTATCGTCCGTCTCTACCCATTGAAACTTCAGCTCTAAAAAGGAAAATGTTTTTGTCTGTTTTGTTCGTGGATGTATTCCTGGTACATAGGAAGTGCTCACTTAACACTTGTTGAATGGGTGACACTAGTTCCCTCCCAGGCTGTAAGTAACCCCAGGCTAGACAAATGCTTCAGTCATTTCTGTACCTTGATTGTTGTCCTGATAATATCATACTCTGATAATATCGTATATATTATAAATTATATACTATGTATGTAATACACACACACACACACACACACACACACACACACACACACACACATACCTTTTTTGTATCAGGCTGACTAATAGAAGTTTTCTGGCAAGGTACTCCTCTTCCTGATTGCCAGGAATGCCAGCACTATGCGTTAACAGGAGGCTGATCATTGATGCATTTTCTCAGAGGCGAGTCCCCACCTACCTCTAAAAAGGTACATGGCATAGCCATCCAGAGATCATCCTTCAGGCCTCACACATGACCAGTCAGAAAACGGGAAAGTCACCTTGCCTTCACATATTATACATTCCTCACCACAGCCTTTTCCTAAATATATCCCTCTGGACTTCCCCCAAGCTGTTGCTCGTTCCTGGTAACAGCTAAATCAATTGACCATATTGTACTGGTTTGCTTCAATGTGTTTGTTTACGAGTTGAAGCCTGCATTAAGGGCAGGATTATTTCATGGTGCTCGGCTGCCTGGCTCCCTTCCAGCTCTCTCCTCTCCTAGTCTCTCATTGTGCAAAATGGCAAGCTCTTCCCACCTCTGAAAGCACGAACATCCTGAAAGTTATTTGACGATCTTGTAATTCTCTGTCCTTGTGAGATGCTGTCTTCACTGAGCTCGTGGCCAGAAGTTAGGTAAGTGCCCATCACAAATAACTATGCCAACTGTATCTTGATCCCCTTTAGCTTCAGTTACTGTCTCAGCCAATGCTCTTCCCTCTTTTTGTCCTATTAGTCTACCGCAAATGATACACGAGCAGTTATTTGAATGAGTCTGAAAAGATAATATGAACATGATTTCATCTAACATGTCACTTTTCCAGGATTCCATTTGGTTTGTTCTTTATTAACCAAGGTTCCATTGTTATAAAAATTACAATAATAAACTACCCTGAGTCTTGTAATTTCACAGACAGCTTCTCCATTCTCTAAACAACCAAAATCCCATCGTTCCTAATTAAAATATTCAAAGGTAACATCCAAGTAATCTCCACATGGAACACTAGTGCTTCCACTTAAGTTTCTAGGGTTAAAAAAGAAACCCTTTGCCAATAGGGGGGAAAAAGAAGTTTCTGAGTCTATAGTACAAAGACTTCAAACTGCATTCCACAGTGTGTTATTTTCTTTCCAGAAAATTCTAACACTATATAATTACTTTTGTATGGAAAATGAATAATGTAAGCTTCTAAAAACAGCTAGACAGAAACCATCCAAATCAGACAGGCCTTTCCTGAAACCAAATGAAATATTAAATGAGAAAATATCTCTATGAGAACAAAGCTCTTGAATTATTATTAGAGATGGAGCATAGTGGGGGAGAAAGTACCATGGGGAAAAAAAAGTGTTTTCTCCTCTACGTGTCAGGGTTTGCCTGCATCAGAGAAACGGTAACATTGATCAGACCCCAAAATGTCACAGAAAAATACCAATCAGAAACGCATCTAGGATCTTGCAAGGTTTCCGGTTTAAAATAACAGCAAAAACATCAATTAAGCTCCATCTATTGCGACAGAAATGCACTGATAGAGGAAAAGCGAAATCCCACCTGCATGGGAATTAAGCCGCAACTAGTCCCCCAGTTCGGAGAAAAACGAGCTTCGCTCCGGTCGCTGGCTGAACTAATTCCAGCAAAGATAGCCAGTGGGTTTGTGTGTTGGGGGAGGGGGACAGAGTAGAGCGCGCCTCATCGCCCTCCCCGCAAAACTGCTCCAGAAATGTGAAAGCATCCGCGCCGCACGACCTGGCAGAGCCGGGAGAAAGCCTGTGCGGAACACAGAAGCCTACTCGGCTCAGAGGTAGCCGCGACGTGCGACCGGCAGCGCGGGCGCGTGGCCCTATCGCGCCTCCCCCCTCCACCCACCGCCCCCCTCCCCCAGTCGTAGGCACGGGTCTCTGAGGCTCCAGACGCCGGCACTCGGAGACCCGAGCAGGTTCTCCCTCTGTCCAGGGTGGAGGACCTCGCAAAGACATTGTAGCTGGAGTAATTCCCGCGCTGGCAGCGTCTCGACAGCCCGAGCGAACAAGCCGAGCTGGCCTGAGCCGGGACCCACGTCTGGCTCGGCCGCCCCCGGCCGCCCCACCCCCGAGCCCACCCAGCCTGCCCGCCCCGCGCCCGGCCCGCCGCCCGGCACCCAGCAGGGGCTTGGGGCGGGGGGAGTGCGGCACCTAGGGCTGACTTTCCGCTAAGTAAACAGCCATGGCAGCCTCCCCCGGTCGTAGACAAGCCAGAGGTGAGCCGGCCGACGGCTGTCAGGAGCGCTCACCCGGTAGCCCCCCGCGCCTCCCACCCCGAGGCTGCGCCTGTTAACAAACTCCTGGGAGCAAACGGCCCGGGCCCCCGTTCTCTCTCGTGGTTCAGCACCGAGGGCAACGGACATACTTTTCGCCCCAGCGGCCCCACGGCCAGGAGGGTAGCATTAGCGGCACCGGCAGGGCTGCAGGTGTCCGGACGGCGCGCCCTCCCGCACCCCACCCGCTTGGGCGCCTGGAGCAAGGCAGCCCCGCGGCGTCTTACTTTTCTGGCTGGAGTAACCCGGGTAATAGCCATAGTAGCCGGTGATCCGCAGGATCCGGTCCTCGATGGTAGCCACCCCGTTGGGGGCCGCCTTGACATCCATAGAGAGCGCGGGGCGGCGGCCCCGGGCGCGGCGGGGCGGAGAGCGCAGCGCGGGGCCCCGGAGCTGGTGCAGGTGCTGCCGCCGCCGCCGCCGCCGGTGCTGATGTTGCAGCTCGTGCTCCCGCGCCCGGGCTCTGACTCCACCGCCCGGCGCAGCACCGGCGCCGCATCACAGCGGCGGCGGCGGCGGCGGTGGCGGCGGCGGAGCTGCCCCCACTCGGGCCGGCCTCTCCGTCAGCCTGGCAGCTCTCCCGCCCGCCGCCCGGCGCACTGCTGCCCGAACAGCGCCCCCTCACCTCCGACGCCCACCGCGGCCGGGGCGGGTGTGGGCGCCCCACCTGGCCGCAGGCTCTCCTCGTTAACCCTTCTGCGCCCCTTTCCCGAAGACTAGACATCCCCCCAGCCCCACCTGCCAGAAGGGGTGCTCGGTCCAGGGGCGTGGAGGAGACGAGAAAGTGAGATGGTGGCAGGGGCTCGGGGAGGGGGGGTGGAGATGGAAGAGACCCCAGCGGAACCAAGTGTTAATGTGAGAGGCGCACACTGTCGCTCGGGGAGATGACACCTCGGGGGCGCCGCGGGGTCTTGGTCCACGCTGGGCGTCTACACCACCTGAGGTCAGCAGACAAGCAAGCGTTCCTAGGAGTTCATCGGTTTTCGAAACTTGCCTAGACGACAGGGAGTCTTTTCTTAAGAAATGAAAAGGAAAAAAAAAAATGAGGCCTCAGCAGGTGGTACGTGAAGTGATTTTCCAGGTACTGTGGACACAAAGACGTTAAAAGATGAAGCCCTCGCTTCTGTCGGTCCGTGTCCCGACCCCCAGCCCCCCAGCGAAAACATCAAAGGCTTGGGGGACTCAGCACAGAATGTTTATTTTGCCAATTTCAAATGCCCTTAGGAGAAATGATTTTCTCCTTTATTGCCAAAAACATCAGGCGGGAAGCCCTTCAAACTGTAAAATCTGGACGGATGAAAGTTTTAGCTACAATCTAGAGACTTTCCACCTGAGTCTAGAACGTCCTTGAAGCTCTGTGTTGAGAAGGAACGCCCTCCCCTCAGGTGCGACTCTTCTGTTTTGACGAGATACCCACCGGGTTAGAATCAGTGAACGTAGGGATGGTTCTTCGATTCCCAGTTTGTAGTCACAGCCTCCTGAAAAATATTCATCTCAGTAACTAGAGGGTGTGTGAGGATGGGGGTCGGGGGTCAGTTCATCAGTTTAGAGGTCATTTATGTTCACCTTCCACCCAACTGAAGACGTCCCTGCTAGATTTCACATTTCTAAAACTTATGTGGGGGGGGGGATTGACTTCGGACCCCCCTCAGAAACCTCCAGAGAATCTGTCACACAGCATTCTGCCTTCAAGCATTTTCCACATTTTATGTGTGTCCTTAAGAGGGAAGAAATGTTGCAAACTTTTTTAAAGATGAATGAGATTTAAGCATATGAAAATGCAATATTAAATTTCACAATGTGTTAAGGGTTTTTATCCAGACACAAAGCCTAGCACAGAATCCTGAGAGTGGAGTGGATCTGAAGTGATTGTGGCTGGGAGGAGGGTTCATAAAGAAACCAATTTCCTCCCACACCTGCTTTCTGGGTGAGGAAAGATGGAAGGATGGAAGGAACTAAAATGTCAAAATGAACTTAAAGGAAAAAGCAACTCTGGTGCAGTGGTGAGGAGCCGAACATTTAAAGCAAAATGGAAGGATTATGCCTTTACACTCTGCTGCCCACCCCACCCCGAAAGTGATCTTCAGCACACTTTTGTTACTTGTATTCTTTTTATTTCTGTGGCAAACCTTATAGAAAATGTATGCATTGTACATGTCAAAATGGGTTGATCACATTAATTTAAGACGTCCCTTTTGTTTAAAGTTTCTATAAAACAAATTTGCCTATATTATATCATATGTGTTTAATAATATCCTAATCCATAGCATATTAATATATAAATGATTCAATGAGAAAGAAATTTAGAAACTACTCAAGCAAAAACCTTCTAATGTAATAGTAATACGAACATGCACAGACTTGAAGGACAAGTGGTTTTGTCCTATTAATGCTTATAACTTATTTTACCATAATGTATTTAAGTTCTAAATTACATTTATTGTGGAAGTTGGTGCTTTCTTCCTAGTTTTGCTTTGTTTTCAGAAATTTCCAGAGTAGTGGTTAGAAGTGTACTTAACTGAATCTATCATTCGTACAAACAGCAAATTCAGCATAAATTTAAATAATGTAAGTATTATACCCACAAGAGTCTACGTTTCCTAAAAGAATTTATTTTTAAAATCTCATCCTGACCTGGAAATTAATTTTTAAAATAGCAGAGCATTAACAAATGCCTCTGTAATCATCTGTAATAGGGTGACTAAAACAGTAAATGCAAGCTCATGCCGCCATCTTGAACATGCTTTTTTTTTAATGGAACTAAAATTTTACAATTATATATTGATCAACAATGAAAAGTAAATTTCTGCCAATGATAAGCACTCTTTGTTTCACATGATAACAGTTTTTTAACCTTTCAAATGTCACTTTGCAGATCATTAAAAATTTATAGAAATTTTTTTGAGGGGAAGAGAATTTTTAAAAACATTTTTATATGTTTGCCCGCTCAGCCTACCAGTTTTCACAAACCCCAATATAAAAGTTCACATTTACAAAATGGGAAATATCCGTGTGCCTCAAATCTATTCTGGAAAAAAAAAATGAGGAAAGGTACGATTAAACAAATGAAGACCGAAGGTAATTGTTTGATTTAAAAAATGGTTCCTCATAGTAGCCAGTTTACATAGCCGATTTCCCTATTAAGTTAAATAGTAAATCAGTTTTCCGGGTAAATCATAACTCAATTTAGAAAAATTTGGTCTGTGTGCAGGAATATTTTTAATGCATTAGCACAGGGCATCTGTGATTCCAAGTGAGTTTTAATATCTGGACCATCTTTATTTTGGGGCGAGGCAGACTAGGTATTTATACTAATTGAATATACAGAACTTGACCATTTGTGTGATAAGAAAAAATGCCATATCGTTTGTAAAATAGCTTATGTGATAGCCGCTTACAACTTTGTGTCTAATGCTAAAATACGTATACCAAGAAATAACATTAAAAACTAAGTATGATCACGAAGCATAAATTCTATTAAAAGACATAGTCTGTCATAAAATCATTTTAAAATACCACATCAGCCTTTATACTTCGGAAGAGTTAGTAAAATAAAATCCATGGAATCTAGTGTTCTTTACTATGATTAGCAGCTGAAGGCCAGGAACTCTGGGTTTTAGTCCCCTTTCCATGGCAGGAACAAGTCACTTCATCTTTTTGACCACCTATTCGGAGTGGTCATCCAAGAAAGGATGCTGAAAGAAGGGAATCTACTAGAGTGTACCCACCTCCTTGAGCTAAGAGTAACTCAGCTGTTTGGAGAGCCAAGAATGTTTGTTTTAATACTCATGGGCCAATGTTGCCTTGGGTAACCATCGGCACTAGTTACAGACTTGAGCCCAGGTAGCTTGCACAATGTTTGTGTTTAAAAGCATCTGGCATCTAGCCAACCAGGTAATAAGCACTAACATCTGGAAAGAAAAAAAAATATATAGTCTTCATATTCCATTTTCAGGAAAGCTGTTTTGAGCCTTTAACCACCAAGTCATCAGCTGCTCTGTTTGGAAGCCTGATACTGCCTTTCTATTCCAATCTTAGGTGGTGTTAGGCGTTGCTAATTTACCTTTCAGCCAATGGTAGGACTGAAAGGGGTTGAGGGCCCAGCACTCAGTATCTGTCTAAGAAATCAGGGCAGAGTCCACTCGTCATTGACCTCTGGTACCAGGCTCCATCACAGGACTATTTCTGAAACTCAATTCCTTGGAAATGCATTGAAATCTTTTGGAGATAGTTCGAAGTCATTTCAACAAATGCACTCAAATTTTAGAATTTATCAATGACATGTGGGTATTTGTGTGTGTCTGTCTGTCTGTCTCTCTTTCCCTCCATCCTTCCCTCCTTCCCTTCCTCACTGCCTCCTTTTCCTCACCTCATCCCTCAGCCGCATAGTACAGTAGTTTAGAGCACGGACTTTGAATCCAGGCTGCCAGGGGTCAAATCTGGTCTCACCATTTTCTAGCTGTGTGACCTTGAGCGAGTCTCTTAAACTCTATGACTCAATTTTCGCATCTGCAAAATAAGAATATCGTGCTATTAAAAAGGAAACAACAGGCCCAAAATGGTGCCACTTAAGCTAAGTCACTAAATCTGGACTTAATACCTACCCTAACTGCAGTTTCAACTTTCCCCAGAAATGTAGTCTTAACTTTTCTTCAGTCAGGAATTTTCTGATCAACATCAATGAGGATTCTGTCACACGGGTCCCCCCATCCCCCAAAGGAAGATGAGGTAATCCCCCTAAGGAGACTCCCTGCCTTCCCCCTAAGGGAAGGTGACCTTGCCTGAAACCTTTGTTTTTCTTCGCTATTAACTTCTTGCCTCACTCTCCTTCCTATAAAAACCTTCCCATTTTGTACAACTCTTGGGAGCTCCCGTCTACATGCTAGATGCTGCTTAACACTACCAATTAGATCTTTAAAATTTACTCAGTTGAATTTTGTTTTTTAATCATATCTACCTCGTGGAATTATTGTGAAGGTTAAATGATTTGATATTCATAAAGACCTTATAACAGTGGTTGACATATAAAAGCATCATAAATGGCACCCACCATTATTAATTTGTTTTATGGACACATAGAACACTCTGAGCTTCAGTTTTCTCATCTGTAAAATGGGCTCAAACTCTCTATTTAATAGTGTTGCTGTGATGGTTAAGTGAGATAACATATGAAAATATCTCACCAAGGGGGCACCTGGGTGGCTAGTCAGTTAAGCTTCTGACTCTTGATTTGAGCTCAGGTCATGATCTCAGGGTCGTGGGCTTGATCCCTAAGTCCAGCTCCCCACTGGATATGGAGTCTGCTTAAGATTCTCTCCTCCCTCTCTGCCCCTCCCGGCTCGTAATCTCTCTAAATAAATAAGGAAAGAGAGAAAGAGAGAAAAGAAAGAAGAAGAGAAAGGGAAAGAAAACCTTAAAAAAAAAAAAGGAAAATATCTTACCAAGGCTTGGTACATAGTAGGTGCTCAATAAAAATCAATGTCCTTCTCCCAGCCCCACCCTGCCCTGTCCATTTTTTATTACTGAAGTTAATTCACTTGAACATTCCATTCACATTATTAAGGAGTTTCTGTTATCAGTTGCTGTCAGGAGTCTCCTTGAAGCCCTTCAACCATGACAACAATCACATGAGGCAGATCTTGGACTCACATTGCCGACCAATGGCACAGGTGGGCTGCAGAATTTAAGTGCTTTGCCGAGAAAGTAGATTCTCCGGGTCAGCAGTTTTCCTGTCCTTTGAGAAGGCGGGAGGACCTGGAGGATGTGCTTCAGGCTGATAAGAGCACAAAGGTTGGTGTTCCAGGCATGGGAGGGACTCTGGTCCTGCTTGATCACAGTGTCCCAGGGAAGTGGGACAGCCTCAGAGAGATCACAGCGTGGCCCCCTGAGGGAGGCTGGGCCATTAGCCCTGGGCTTCCCAGCCTCAGTAGAGATTCTGGTGCTCCAAGCTTAGACCAAAGGCAGCAGAGCTGCCAGCCCCAGGGTCATGGCATGTGGGCTTGGCTAGTGTACATCTCAGCAGAGACGAGAGGACTGAAGACCAGCGTGTCTCTCTGATGCTTGAGCTTAGCCAAAGATCCCCCCTGACTGCATAACCCTGCAGCAGGGGAGCCCCAATGACACTGAGACTGCATTTTCCACTGTTCTTATTGGCTAATAAAGATTTACTTACCCTTTTTGAACAGATGCGTTGATGCTTATGCGTTCAAACTTGCTACACATTCATTTTACAAAAAAAACTTTAATCGCAACATCTAAAAATGCCAGGCATGCCACAACCTCAAACCTACCGTATATTAGTTATCTCACACGGCTTTCTGTAACATTACCTGCTAAAAATGTCAAACCTGCTGTGGTAGTCGTTGGTACTATTTGCCAAATATCCCTGGTTCTCCTTTATTTCAGGCATGCCGCAGAATTGCGCTTTCTGCCCCCTAGTGGTTGTACAGGGGCTATGCGACTGATTCTAGGGAACCAAAAGGACAGTGATCATAGCCCAGCGAGTTCTCTCTACCCCCGGGCAAGATAGGCATAAACATTCAAGATGACTTTGACCCGTAAAAGTCAAGTCACTAAAAACTTAACATCAAAACAAGTTTGAATTGCCTCTCCTCCTTTAATTTTCAAATCTTCTCTTTATCCTTTGTTTTCCAGCGGCATATTGTGCATGTTTGTATGTTCACCAGTTTCTGAAACAATTATCGATAAACAATAGTGAAGACAAGAGTTGGAAAGAAGCAATGTGAATGGTATGGAAAATCAGAGAACATTTAAAACTCATTAGAATGTATCAACAAGGCAAAGAGAGCCCAGAATATCTATATATTCAATACATCCACATCTTGAGTAATTAGTGCCAAAAGCAATCTCCGGAATGACTTTGCCTTTAGCTTCAAGAACTATTCGTTTGCAAGAAACATGTTCCCAAGGTTTTATTTCATCCGTTTTCAGTGTCAGTGATAGCCATCAATAAAATGATAGCCATCAATAAATAAAAAATTTGCTCCTTGAATACACTGAGATAACGCAGACCATCAGTACTGAAGCGGACATTTGCCCTTTTTTTATTTCTCTGGCTACCTGCCTGATGTCAGGGGAGGCTCCTCGCTTACCAGAAAGGTACACCTCTCAAGAAAAAAGCTAAAAGGTTGTAGCAAATACCTTTCATGCTTCAATTCATTTGTTCTTGCTTCACCTTTGCAGTAGCCAACTCTGTGTGGATCCCCACCAACTTCACACGGTCACAGCCCGGCAGCCCCCCACGTCCTGCCAATGCCGAGCACCTCCCGCCTCCTGCCCCAGGGCTTCCCCGTGGATGCTGAGACATGAAAGTGCATCCACTTGGATCAAACCCGCCTACAGCTTGCAAGCGCAGGGGACACAAGACACGCGGGGCAGACGTGTGATAGCGGGAGCGAGGAGCTGGGTGACAAATTCTCCATTCTGTTCCACATAGACTGCACCGAGAGGCTGGCACTTCTGCAGCCTCGTGCCCTCAAGATAGAGGAGTCAGTCAGGTCAGTCACTCATGATGCCAAAGGACGGTCAGCTCAGTAACATGCTTATGTACCGTTAGGAAAAATACTAAGATATTCAAAATTCAAAAAGTGATTGTTAGAGTAATAGAACTAAGACTATTTTCTTGGGATGCCTGGGTGGCTCAGTCGGATAAGCATCTGCCTTTGGCTTAGGTCATGATCTCAGGGTCCTGGGATCGGGTCCTCCATGGGGCTCCCTGCTCAACGGGGAGCCTGCTTCTCCCTCTCCCTCTGCCTGCCGCTCTCCCTCTTGTGCTCTGTCTCTCTAACAAATAAATAAAATCTTTCCAAAAAAAAAGTATTTTCTCATTTTCCAAACTGATAGATGGCTTTCCTGCTCTTAAAATGAACACACACACACACACACACACACACACACACACGACCAACCCTAAAACCCACTCTAGCTCTATTCTGCAGTGTTGTTGGGTTTTTACGTGCACTGGGCTGGAGAGTGTCACCTGCCTCCACATTAATCCCCTCAGTAATCGCAATTATCTCCTNNNNGCTGAATGTGATGAAGTCTGACTAAAGGTCTCTAATTCTTCCGGCTCTTCATGTTCTCATAAATAATAAAACAGGGCTCCATGACAACAAGTACATGAGAAGTTTTGTAACATCTCAAAGCAGCCCTAAACTCTTCAGATTCTTGAGCTAACAAGGTACTGCAGGCACCCAGTTACCTGGGCTTCAGTGATGAGTTACAATCACTTGGTTTCATGGAGTAAGACCACTTAGGCTTGGATGGTAGTTACAAATGCTTCGTCATCTGACCAATGCTGCTCCTCCTTCAGCTGTTTCCAAAGATGTTTCTCCTCTGGGAAGCCTGCTCTGAGCACCACCCTTCCTAGAGGGCCCAGGTATTTGCCCCAGCAGAGCTTTTCCCACATTGTGTGGTCTTTCCCACAATGTGTACTTAGTTCCTTAAAGGCAGGGCCACCATTTTGTTCATCACAGTGTGGCCAGAGCTTCTCAGAGTGCCTGGCACACACCAGACAATCAAAACACGTTCAGGACTGAAAGAGTCATTGTAATCAAGAAAATCTTTCATTAGGACCACTTTCTGGAAGAAAGGGCAAGGCACACACACTCACTCAGGAAAGGCTGACTTGTTTCAAGACCAGAAATGGAACAACTTGCCCAGTGCAAAGTTTATAAATGAGGAAACTAAAGCTAGAGAGCCTAAGCCAACAGGCCAAAGGCCTCTTGGTGAGCTGACAACAGCCTTCATTCTCAGTGAATTATCTTTCCTTGACACGGTACAATGCCACCTTCTCCTGTATGGCTTTATGACAGCGCCCACCATCCCCAGCCCTCCCCTCACCCTTCCAATCAGATCATACACTCGTCCTCCTCTTCCTTCTATCTTCCCCTAGTTAAACCCTGAACTCAGCAGACAGAGGGATGCCCATCAAGGGCAGTTAAATGAAATTGAAACCTAAGATGTCTATTTTCCAGAGTCTTCTGTGAATTATACTTCTGGTATAATCAGTACCTGGTTACTTACACAATTTGCCATCCAGTCAAATTAGAATATTACCCCTCGTTTTTTGGGTCCTGGGGGTGGAGTTGGATAAATGGTTTGTGTTGTCTTTAGATATGAATAAAATTATATATTCTCTTATGAGAGAGTTGATATTTTTAAAATTCACTGCTGTAAATAACATGGGTTCGCTTTGACAAATCTTTTGGGAGTCATAAATTAGGAGGTTTGAATCTTCTTTATGTATAATCTACCACAATGTTCAGAAGGCTTGTTTATTTGTTTCTTCATTGATTTAGGTCAAAAAAAATCATCAGCTGAGCATACAGAAGGTGCCGAGTGCACGTTACTCTTCCTTTCTCTTTAATGCCCTTGCTTCCTTCCACTCTGGCTCTAGAGTCCACTAGCATATGCATGCCACTGCAGTAATGTCAAAACTGCACTCCCACTGTTTAGCTTTTACTGCCCACCAAACCACCCCAAACCTTAATGGCTCAAAATAACAACCACTTATTACGTCTCACCACCCATTGGTCAGCTGGGTATTTCTACTGATCTGTCCAGGCTTCTCTGATCTCAGCGGGGCTCACTTATGCGTCTGCGGTCAGCAGGCGGGTCAGCTGTGGACCGGAGAGCCTAGGATGGCCCTCGCACATGTCTAGTGGGTGGGGAAACAGGGATGAGTGGGCCACGTAGCTCATCATCCAACAGGCTCACCAGGCTTGCTCAAGACAGCGGTAAAGTCCCAAGAGTGAGCGTCAAGTTTGCAAGGCCTCTAGTGGCCCCGACTCAGAACTTGGCAACATTGCTTCTGCCATATTCTGTGGGCCAAAGCAAGTTATAAGGGTAGCCCAAATTCAAGAGGTAGAGAAACCGGTTCTGCCTCTGGATGGGATTGCTGAAAAAAGAGACTGTGGCCATTTTTGGATTCTCCTACAACCGCCAGTGTAATTCAATGCCAGTGTTGCAAAGCGTATTGATCAGAGACTTGACGAGAATGTCCTTTCTGCAGAATGTGTCCTTTAATAGAATTCCTTGATCCCAGATCAGATCAGCAAAGCAATCTTCCACTCATCGTTACAGAAGCAATGTGGAATTGACTTCATTAAGCAAAATCTGGCGTTAAAGTTTACCTGCGATGATAAGATTTTGTCTCATTAGGAGCCGCAGCCTTTTGCATGGCATGCGACACCAAACCTTCTGACTCAAAAATGGGGAGCCGGAAGTCGGACACCCACGCAGTCTGGGTCTGTGTAATGGTGGTACAATCAGACGCAGAACAAAGAAGTACAGGGAGTTTGACTCAGCAAGGCTGTTCCCACAACCAAGGCAAAAAGTGGGGACCTGGAAAGTTAAGGCATTCACTGTGCTTGTCCCTGCAGAGGCATTCACCCCACTATACAGCAAAGATCGGGTTACCTTCCCTCCCCCACTAGATTCCTGGTTTCTTGGGACTCGAATAAATCTTTTAAATCCATATTTCTGTATGTAATATAGAGCCTGACTGTTGAAGGAAAGGAGAGAGAGTTATTTCTGTGACTCAGAAAAAGACTAACCCAATATAACCACATTTATATTTTTAAATGAATCCTTGCAAATACTCAGAAATTCTCCCATATGAAAAATTATAGAAGTACTGGTGAAGATAAGTGACTCCTTACAAAAACAGAAAATGCTACTATTCAGCTTAAATCAGAAGAAGTTGGTGATATTCAAATTATAATCCAGAGGTAGGAGGTTGGAGAAATGCATGTTTTTCCTTTATAAGTCAAAAGAAACCCTTAGACTTTCAAGAACTTGAATCTAAATTTTCAATTCACAATTAAACACTTTAAAGTATATATGCAGGGGCACCTGGGTGGCTCAGTCAGTTGAGCATCTGACTCTTGGTCTCAGTTCAGGTCTTGATCTCAGGGTCTTGAGTTCAAGCCTCAAGTTGGGCTCCACACTGGGCATGGAGCCTCCTTTAAAAAAAAAAAAAGTGTGTATATATAATATTAACTTTCTTTTTTTTAAAAAAGTATTTATGGGGCGCCTGGGTGGCTCAGTCGTTAAGCGTCTGCCTTTGGCTCAGGGCGTGATCCCGGCGTTATGGGATCGAGCCCCACATCAGGCTCCTCCGCTAGGAGCCTGCTTCTTCCTCTCCCACTCCCCCTGCTTGTGTTCCCTCTCTGGCTGGCTGTCTCTTTCTCTGTCAAATGGATAAATAAAATCTTAAAAAAAAAAAAAGTATTTATTTATTAGAGAGAGCATGCGCACACACAGTGGGAGGGGCAGAGGGAGGGGAGAGAGAATCTCAAGCAGACTCCCCACTGAGCAAGGAGCCTCAGGCGGGGCTTGAACTCACCACCCTGAGATCATGGCCTGAGCCAAAATCAAGAGTCGGACATTTAATCCACTGAGCCACTAGCCGTCCCTGCAGTATTAACTTTCTAACTGTTCTGTGGCACAAAGATGTAAGAAGTTTTCTTCATGTTATTACAATTATTTATAGTCAGTCTCCTTCCAAAAAGGAATTGAAGTGGCTTGTAAAGATACTACATTTTGAGATTTAAATCAATAATAACGAGAAAGTAAAATTAAAAATAGAAGCCAGAATAAGGTCAATAAATGCCCCCAGGGCTAATACATTTTGCTCGAAGCAGCAGTAGTTTGGCTTAGAGCTTCCTAGACACCAACCAAAGAGAAACCGGTGGTCCCCAAAACTGCCTCTCACGGCCAAAGCTCAAAAGAAAGCCAGGAGAAGCAGAAATCATACTGGTGTGCACCCTGAGAGTCGGTTCTCCAAGATGTTCCTCAAAAGGATCCCATGTAATATTCTAAAGCAGAGCCTGAAGAAATCCGCAGGGAGACGTAAGAACATACAGCCCGATGCACAGTGTGAAAGCACTCTGCGGTAAAACCGCACTGACCAGACACTTCAAACGCTGCGCCCTCTTACAACTCTCAACCAACCCCAAACCAAAGGTTAGAGACTCCCAGGCTCTCTGTCCTTCAAGGAGGTCTCTGGAAATCCTGAATCTCTCAAATGAGAAACTGGTTAATATCACCAAATCCCATAAGAGTAGTTCCCAGTTGGTTTTCCACTGCTTTTTCAATGCCACTACCCAAGGTCAGGCGACCGTCCTTTCAGCCTGGATTACCCCGCAGCCTTCCAACTGGTCTGTCCTATTCTAATCCACTCTCCCAACCACAGCCAGGCTGCTTTCCCTAAAACGAGGCTCTGTTTTCAAACAGCTCAAAGGCTCCAACAGGACCCAGCACGAATTCCACATCCCTCACCACTGAATACAGACTATCCCCTCCGCATCTCCAGCCTCAACTCTCTGTTCCCTTCATTCCAGCTCTTTGACATTGCTGAAAAGGTCATGCTCTCTCTTGCTTCTGGATCTGTGCTCTTCCCTCCATCTGGAAAGCTCTCGCCTGCAACCCTTTGGCTTTGTCTGGGGCTTCTCCTCCAGGTCTCAAGCTAGAAGTTGCATCTTCCAGAAAGCCATCTTTACCTGTGTAGCCCACTCACTGGACTAGAAGCTCACAAGGGCAGCTCCTGGCTCTGTCGTTGCTCACCACTGCATTCCCGATGCCGCGCACAGCGTCAGGTGTGGACCAGTTGTTTCACTGATGTTTGCGTTGCTAGTTGATTGATTAATTAATATTGATTATCACAGGCAAGTCCTTGGAGCTAATTATTCTGTGTCACTACTTAAAGGAAGATCCATTTACCTTCTTAACAAGCAACAAGTTTAGGAGCACCTGGGTGGCTCAGTGGGTTAAAGCATCTGCCCTCAGGTCAGGTCCTGGGATCGAGCCCCGCGTGGAGCCCTGCGCTCAGCAGGGAGTCTGCTTCTCCCTCTCCCTCAGTGCCCTCTCTCAGGTAAATAAATAAAATCTTAAAAAAAAAAGCCAACAACAAATTTAAAGATATTTTTGAGGATGTGTAATGAATGTTAACAGCGTTTGTGCCTACGTCAAAGAACATACCATCTCGGCCGCCTCCATCCGGGCAAGGTCAAAGTTTTCTTCAGAAAACAAGTCATCACCCACTCCTAAACAAGGATATATGGGTCATTGAGGCCCCGATGTCTTATGTCTTTCTAACATTATCATAACTTTAGTGTGAGAAAAATGTGAAAGTGCTGTTGCCAAATCTTACATTCCAAAAAGTTTTACAAGATATTTGACATTGCACTTTTCAAGAAAGTATTCGTTTGAGGATCTTATCTTATCATGCACCAGTAAAAAACAAACAAACAAACAAACAAACACCAGGAGACTTAGAGCCTGTCTTAACTTTGTCACTAACTCTATGATCATGGGGGTCATGATCTGGCTCATTCCTTGCCTGGAGCTGAACGACTCAACGCCCCACTCTGAGCCTGGCTCTGCCGGGGCCCTGAACAATGACGCCTAACCCCTGGGCGCCCCCCACCCCAAGCTGCCAGCCGACAAGGCGGGGTTCCCTGCTCTTACTTTTACACCAGCCCGAGGTCATCCGCTTCCATCGGTTTTGTTTATTGAGCTTTTGCATAATATTTCATTGGAACGAGATATGCTACGGCTAATAAGAAATATGAAAACTCATGGATCAAATGATTTTTCAGTTTCTTTTCTACTCGATTATCTACTCCACACCAGAAGTAGTAATTTATTCTGGATATATCACTGCATCCAGTTTGACACGGGTATAAAGAAAGGCTGCCGTCCTCAGGGAAGACTGAGGATAGCACCTTGAAAGAAGCTTCGGAGATCATCTAGTGTGATTGACATTTTGCAAATGAGGCCGCTGCGGTCCAGAGTTTCGGTGACATGTCCAGTGGCACACAGCTATGTGACGGCAGAGCCTGGACCGGAACCGAATCCCCCTAGGCCTCAGGGCAGAGCTCCAACACATGGGCATGCTCAGTGCCCTCTGGGATGGTGGGTAAGCTGCAGAAGGGATGAGTGAGGAGAGCCCCTCTCCTCAGAGCCCCACTGCCAACTGCTACGATCCAGGCCTCCCCAGCTCTCAGCCAGGTGAACGCGGCTCCACACCTCTAGTCTTATCGCCTTCCAACTGGCCTCCCACACCATTCTGGATAGTTCCAAAACACAACTGTCATCTCATCATCCTCCTAGTGAAAAACACTGCGTTGGCTCCCCGTCATCTACAAGGTTAAGATGAATTTTCTAGTTTAAGTACCATGCCGTTCACATCAGACCACCCCTCTCTTACCCTCCAAACTTGGAGATCTCCTGAGATTGTCCTCCAACCCTACACTTGAGCCAAACCAATCAGATACTCCTGGTTGTTTCTCACCTTGAGACTTGGTGCTCCCTTTGCTGGGGAGGCTCACACTGCCCTGACTGCTCCCAACCCCTCCATCCCTCCTGGCCGGGAGAGTCTCCGGGATATTTCACCTCAGGCACGTTCTGCAGTGGAATCCTTCATGAGCCCCCGGTGGGACTGAAACTGACCTCCTTCATGTTGCTTTTGTGCCAGCACCTCCTCCTCACTCTATCCCATGGCTATCTTCCCTACTGTCAGTAATTTCTAAGCAGCACGGATCAGCCTGCTTTCCTCTTTCCAGCCCCACCACCAAACATGGTATCTCACATGGAGTAAATGAGGAAGGAAAGACAGAGGGAAGGTCAATTGATCCTTTCAAATATTTTCAGGGCTTTGCAGTCCTCACAGTTTTCTCATTGGTCAAGTGGGAATAAAAATATAATTTATTTTCTGGAGTCATGCGGAGGATAGAATGGGACAGTGTGCTTAAAGCACTTAGGACTGCATGGGGCTGGAGAACAATACATGTAAAGCATTATTATATCGTAGGATGAGAGATGATGCCTGACAGGAACAAGGACTGAGGGGTTCCATTCATTTTAAGGGGCACATCCTGGAGGTGCCAGCTGCCATCCAGGAGAATTCACAGCCTGGGCCACAGAGTTACCTGGGCTGTTTTTCGTAGGAATTCACACCTCAAATGGGCACGTAGGTGATTATTTCCAGGTTGAAGTTAATACAGCTTTCTATCTGGAGATTCCTTGATGCCAGAGTATTCCACTGTATTTTAAAATCTGGATATTGATGTCTACCATTTTCCTTTAAACAAAGAACTGTATTCGGTTCTCTTGTTGGGGGAGGTCATGGAGAGGACGTGACTGCCAGTTGACCCGTGAGCTGGCCCCGGGCGATCAGAGGCTCCTCACCCCCACCCCTATCCTTGGGATGTGGCTCCAGATGCCTTCCCCACTCCCACAAGCTGCTCCAAACACCTAGACCTGAGCTAGTGGGGTGCTGTTGAGATCATCTGGAAGCATACGTGACCAAACCCAGTGAAGGCCTCTGTATAGACTTAAGATTCAGCAGGCAGGTGCGGAGATCTAAGCATCTTGCCCACAACGAGATGAGTTGCCTTAGTAAATTCCTTTGCTCTTAGCCTGGGGTGGTTTGCCTCTTTCCTCGGTCTCTCCCTTCCCTCCGGGTATGGGGGCAGTCTCGGATTACAGGAAGCTCCTGAGGAGGTTTGAACCGGTATGTCTGTGTTATTTACAAGCTCTGATTAATTTCAAAGTTTAAAATCACAAATACAAGGAGAAAGGAAACTTCAACTAACAAGTCAGGTGATAAGAGTTCCTCACAGTAGTGGGTAAGAGTAACTTCCACGTTATAACCACAGGTGCTTTTACTATTTAAGCTGCTTTTCTAAATATCCTGAGTTTAGAAGCCACTATAGCACTTCCTTGGTATTTTGATAATATTGACAAATGCTGAGTCCTTTTGTATTAAAGCACTGACAGTAATTCTTCTAGGCATTTCTTATTTTCAGGAATCCAATTAAATGAAGCCAAAGGTAATTGGAGCATCTGTTCTTCCCAACAGATTTTGGCTTTTAATCATGTATGAAATCACCTTTAACTGTAGCCCTAAATCAACCGGTAGAATATGTTTAGTGATGGGATTAAACATTTAAAAATGTAATCCCACTCCCTCTGGTGGTGTAGTCTCCTAACATCCACCGGGTTCACAATGTGCTTAAAATGTTCAGAACAGATCAGCAGCCCTTTTCTCTCCGTCTCCTTTTCACCCGAGCCATGCTGACACTAAACCATCCCTCCAGAGGGATATTTTAGTGCTATGAGTTTCATAAGGACGCATGACAAAGAAACGGCCATTCTTTTCATACTCCCTGACATCTTACGTACATTATACCAATGTATACAGAGAACACTTCTCTGAAACAGGTCTAAGCACCCATTGTTTACCTTTGCAAGTAGAAATGCAGTGCTTCAAGTTTTAAGATTTTACACAAAGATAGTTTGGTTGTTATGAGTAGTATAAAACAAAAAATAATTACTGCGCCCTACGCCGTTGACTCCCCGGGTCCATGGAAACAATTATTAAATGATGGATCAAGTTAGCGCAAAACACAGGAGGTATAAACTTCCATGTTGGAAAACTGTCCTCCCTCTAGGCTTTGATAAGGACATCGTAAACAGTAGAAATACCAAAGACTTTCCAAAAAATACAATTGCACATAACAACATGTGTGTTCTCAGAAAGAGCTCATTAGATACACACATTCCTTTTTATTACTTTACAACATTTCTATTCCATCAGAAGATATTTCATTTCTACAATATATGCAGGCACAGTGGCCTAAGCAGAGAACAAAAGGATCCCCTGCTCCCAAACACAGCTTCCAATCCTTTTCAGTTTGTATGAAAGTCAGTATTATGCAGTGAAGTATTGCTTCTGGACCCAGCCTGCACAGCTCAGTTAATCCCCAGCTACTCCACCGGAAGCAAGTTAGCTGAACCACACCGTACCTTTGTAATGCAGGTAACAAAAGCCATTCTGAGGTATAAATAAGTTTGCATAGGCTTCGAACAGTGCTGGCACAGAATAAACACGTACAAGTATTCGCTAGTACTGTTGATGTTTGACCAAATAACAGAACTATAAACCTGTAACAGCTTAAACTGGACGTCTTCCAGTTGTTTAAAGAAAACATTTCTTTCAAGCCTTAGGATCCTTCAACATGTTCTTCTTTTTCCCTACACTTCTTACATAGTAGCCACTAGCCACATGTGGGCATATTTAAATGCAGATGAATTAAAAGTAAGTGAAATTTGCAGTCAATTCATCAGCTGCACTGGCTATGCTGAAAGCCACAATCGCCATATATGGCTAGGGGCTCCTGAGTTGGACAGAACTGACAGGGGACCCTTCCATCATCTCAGAAAGTTCTTCCGCACAGCGCTGATCTAGACTGCTCTCCCACTGTTTATCCCCTTCTGCTACTCAGCCTTCATTTTGCTGCTTAAACATCACTTCCTCAATTAATCCCTGCCTGAGTCCAAGGTCCCTTTATATCCTCCCATAGCATTCTGGATTTTTCCTTCAGAATACTCCTTATAGTTATAAATATTTTTAATGAATTATTTTCCCACTAAGCTATAAGAAGTTTGAAAAAAGGGATTATGTGGGCACATCGTAGCACCCAAGTTGCTGACTCAGGAACTATGAAAGGAAACTTATAAAACTCCTTAGTATTTGAGTAGCTCACATCTGCTTCCTGGGTGCCAGGCAGTATTCTGAAGACTTTACCTGCTTTAATTCATTTAATTCTGACAACTCCACGAGGTAGTGGCTTGTATGTGTCACGTATTGCTGCGTAACAAGATACCACAAACATAGTGGCTTAAATCAACACACATTTCTTATCTCACAGTTTTTGTGGCCAGAGGTCTCCATATAGCTTAGCCCTCGTCCTCTGCTCAGGGTCCCTCAGGCTGCCATCAATTGGTAACTGGGCTGGGTTCTCATTGAGGGGCTCACTTTGGGCAACCTGTTCCCAAGTTCACTCAGGGTGTGGGCAGAATTTATTTCCAGAAATGGTTAGAGTGGGTAACATCCTCAATAAGGCCTATCTCTGCCCTGAGCTTAAGTAGGAATTTTCAAAAGTCAGCTTCATTATGTAACTCTGAGTCCCAGGATGTTTATTCCTGGGGACTTCTTCCAAATAGCAGGCAGGACATAGGAAGAAAGAGAAAATTAATGTATTTTTCCATCATTCTCCTGTCCCCCACCCAAACTGGTGAGAGTCCCCCCAGACAACCTGACCTTTACCATATTAAGGGAGAAAATGCAATTCCAAAGTGCCCACTGGTTCTTTGCACAGCTCAGGCAAAGCCTGTGCAGAAGGCCTTGTCTGTGAGCAAAGTTCCTTCTTAAGCTTTTGGCCACACAAAAGCAGGTCAAGGAACTGGTCTGGGTGGAGAAGGGAGGTATGAAAAGCTGAATCACTAGGTACAAAAAGGAAGAGGTAATTGGGTGTTGCAGGGTCATGTAGGAAGTGTGGAAAGGCAAAGAGAGAAGACTCCTAACAAGGTAGGGGAAACAGAAAAAAATGTCCTGCGGCAAATGGACAAGATACTTAAGAATAATCTTGTTCTTAAGTAGTTCCCTGGTTTTACATTTTTGACGTTACCTTGTTCCGTGCTGTGATCCACCTTCCCTCTGTTACCCAAAGCACGTTGCTAAGAGTCTATACACACGGCAGCCTTGGGTTAGGGACTCTGGACAGTTTAGGGATGAAGCAGTAAAGGAAATGATCATTTCCCTGCAGACCAGCAACCCCGAGCCGCTTTATGTGGAAGGAGGCCCACAACCCTGTCATTTTGAGCAGAAACCAGGGCAGCGCTGAGAAAGATGGTTAAGGGCCAGGTAGCAAGCCAGGGGAACTGACCACCGCTTTCATGACGCACGACAGAAGAAGGTGACCCTTGAAGGGGGGGAGGGAGGCTGTTGGGCTACCTTCATGCTTTCTGGGCCCAGGATGTTTTCCCCGCGCCTGACACGGTAGCGTCATGCCAGGCCCATTGTCCTGCAGGTAATGCGGACTCTTCTCTGCAGCTGTCCCACGGAACCTGATAAGCAGAACACTATTACATCACCCTGGGAATTGTGCCGTCTGCTGAAACTGAGAGCTGAACAATGGAACCCCTCACTGCCCTCTGAAAGGGCGGCCTCGCTGTGAGCGACAAACGTGCCTCTCACGGGCGTCACTTTGAAGGATAGCATCCCATCATCCCCGTGAGGAGTTACGCGGTGGTCAGCAAGCTGCAAGCTCGGGTCCCTTTACTCTCTTGCTGCCAAGGGAACGGCTGCTTACAGAGCCCCAGCAGCAAACTCCATCCAGAATGTCAGAGCCAAGGCGAGGACTGAAAGAGCTACTGTCAGCCTGGGCACAGCCTCCTCTGGGCGCTATTCTCAAGAGGGAGACCCAACACATGCCCTTCTCCAGAGGGACACAGAGTCGCGGCTCACTCTGCAAAGTCTGCAGTTGGCTGCCTCGTGGAAGTCTGCCGACGGCGCTGCACCCAATCGTCCCTGCAGTAAAGCGTGGCAAGCGTCTGTCTTCCCGGGGCGCACGGAGCGGCCAAAGCTGCAGTCCTCCACCCGGGAGACACAGCGGCCTCCGGCATCGCAGGTCAAGTCTCTGAAAAGCCCTCCCCGGGAATTCTCGATCCGAGAAGACCCGCCCTGCTTCACCCGCATCCCGTATCACCTGCTTTTATCCCTTTTATCCGTTATCTTTATGATCCTCATCATTTACAGGCGCTCAGGGCAGAGTCTGAGCCGAGCAAGAGCTCAGGGGAAGGAGGTTTGAGTTCTTCCCGGAGCGCGGGCCCAGCTGCTCAGACGCACACTGACAGCCTCCACTCTCAACGACTGTCTCTCAAGACAGCAAAGACGAGTTTTCAGAGGCAGTTTATAAAAACCGGACACCTCTTTCAGTTAGCACTTGAGATCCACGTGTCTTCGACAGGGAAGTGAAGACTGCCACCTGCAGCCCCTTCCATGTCGGAAACAGAGCTGGAAAAGACACAGACTCGAGTCAGAAGACCGGCTTCCTCATTTCCTGTCCAAGAGAGCTGTCAGTTCCTTGGCAAAAGGTATGCTCCACTCATACGCTTGTGTTAGGGACCAAAGGAAATAATGCACACGAAACCCTTCGCACGATGCCTGATGCTCGATAAATACTGGATGTCATTGTGACACCGTTGTCTTCATCCCTATCATTGTTCGAAGTGATATAACCAGAGGGGAGACGACACTGGGAGAACAGAGAGCCCTGACGGAGAAGTCAGACCATTTGTACTTTGTTCCCAATAGGAAAAAACAAAACAAAACAAAACAAAACAAGAAAGTCACTTCATTCTGGTTTGGAACTTATTTTACTTTGTCAAATCCTACATAGTGCTTACTATGTGCCAGTTACTGCTCTAAACATAGAACTTATTGAATCAAATTTCATTTAATTTTGAAGTATCACTAATTTGATAACATCATATTATAGCAAATTGAAAAAAATGATTGTAAAGCCAAATATAAATAGTTTGGAGAATGCATATGCTTTTCTTTTATACATTCAAAGACTACTAACTGAAGATACGCCAAAAAGCAGGCCCGGTGCTAGTCCCTGGGACGGTAATGGGGAATGAGGCAGATAAATTGCCTGCCTCAAATTTACATTCTGTCGAGATGTTTGACATGATCAATCGCCTCACTTTTTTCCTGCATGAAGCTTCAGTCCAGACCAAATTTAACATAGTTCAACCATTTATTTCGCAGCCAGACTTGGATCTGCCCTAGATAACCGGTCTGGCTCCCCCAGGCAATTCGTCAGTGACTCCCGGACACTGTGGTCCACGAGGCCAGCCAGGCGGGATCGCCAACACCGCCAGGTGCCACAGCAGCTGCTCGAGCCCAGGGTCCGGTCCAGGCGTCAGGATCAGCGACAGCAGGACGATTGGGAAGTGGGAGCTGTCTCCGCTGCCCCTGAGTGGGGTGGACAGCAGAGACACTCGAAGTGCTCCCTGCAGCACAGCTTCAAGGCACGGGATCCAGCTGGTCAGGGCCACAGTAACCGGGGAAGCTGCCCGGCAGCGATCTCCCCCGGGGGACTCGGGTTCAGCCCATGCCCCAGCCCTGCAGGGAGGCTCAGAGCAGAACAGCTTGTGCGGAGCCAGGCTCTAGTCACCGCAAGTCACAGGACGCCCTCGTGTTTATCTGGTGTAGAAGGGCCTCCCGGCCAGAAGAGCCCCTCTTGAACTACGTTCATGGGACGACAAATACAAAGGACATTAGAATATAGACACGTGATTTTATTTGCACGCACACTACAGTTATCTTAGGGCAAATTGTGTCATACATTTAGAAAGATCTGATTAAAATTAATGCCTTTGTTATAAAGAAGATACCCTACTCTGTTGCCATTAATACTATTCTTAGTCTGCTATCGCTGGGTCTGTTACTGGCTTTCTCATTCATTGACTCATTCATTCATTCATGCATTCATTCATTCATTCATTTGACAAATGTTCCTTGAGTCACTCACTACCTGTGCAGGGCCTCGGGAATACAGAGCCAAGCAAAACAGACCAATGTTTTGCCTTTGTAAGTTTACGGTTAAGTGGGCCAGGTGATCGTTGAGATTACTGTTCAACAAATAAACACTCCCACTGTTTGAGAAACGCTGTTACTTCTCCCACAGTGGGTGCGCATCCTCTTCTGCCCCAATTGACATTGGACTTGGATATGCAACTTGCTTTCCCCCAAAGGATGTTAGCAGACAAGACAGAAATAGGCCTTCAACATGCTTGCCTTTTGCACTCCTGCCCTTCTTCTCAAGAACTCAGTGTCGCCACTAGTGCAAGGAGGAGGAGAGGACATGTGGAGCAGACATGAACCCTCCCACACCCAGGAGACAAACCCGGGTGACCAACAACGTGAAGCAAAGCTGCCCCCTCAACGCCAGCCCCGAGCGACGGACAGGATCCGCTGAACCCCAGTAGACCTGCAGACCCATTAGCATCAGAGTAAATGCTTGTTTTTGTAAGCTTCTGAGTTTGGAAATGGTTTGTTTCACAGTGTAATTGTGGCAATAACTCTAATACGGAGCCAAACAAAGCACGAAAATCTCCCACATTTTGAAAGTTTGATTATAACGTGCTACTTATTTTCTATGAAAGAAAAATTATATCCCCGCAGAGACATTTTGGAAACATCAAGTTCCTTAGCATGTCTCAGTGCTTGCAACCCCCTCTCTCTGTGCCACACCTGCAAAGGGGCTTCATTGATCAAGGTCCCTTTTTCTGCTTTTGAATGAAAGGAAACTAGGTGTCCCAGAAAAACCTACGCACAGGCTGTGTTTTTCTAATGCACTCACCATTGTATGCCTAATTTTGTGGGTTCATATTTGAAGAGAGCTGTGAACAAATTGGAGAAAATTTAGAAAAGAATGAGAATGTTATCTAAGTTCTCGTAACTAAGGCATGAAGCCATGGGAAAGCACAGTGCTACACTCGTAATAGAGACTCTGTAAATATTGTTGATTGATGTTAGAGGAAAAGAATTGGAGGAGTGAGATAACAGTT
This sequence comes from Ursus maritimus, assembly GCF_017311325.1. NCBI lineage: Eukaryota > Metazoa > Chordata > Mammalia > Carnivora > Ursidae > Ursus > Ursus maritimus. The sequence goes on from NW_024425008.1 coordinate 44,542,194, forward strand.
TGCCCAAAAATATGAACGTAAAATATATTGACAAATTCTTCCTTCCTCTGCACGAAGGAGCAAACAAAACTAGGCGAGCCCTTTATAGCAGGATAGTTTTAGGTTAGATGTCAGAGAAAAGTCTATCAATTGAAATATGTTTCTAGGGAAAGCTGGACATCTCCTCATAAACTCGCTTAACATGAGCAAAAGCGGGTGATGTTGGGGGCTCGTCAGAGTCAGAGGAATGTGTCACATCGCTGTTTCCCGGGTATTTCCAGATTGTGGATCTCTTTGATACTGTGAAAACCTCACAGACCATATCCCTAGTGACTCCCATAAGCATCAAAAACAGTTGTTGGGTTTTTAAAAATATTTGTTTGTTTATTTATTTATTTTAGAGAGAGAGGGAGTACCTGCACGAGAGTGTGTACCTGGGAGCAGGGCGAGGGACAGAGGGAGAAGGAGAGAATCACAAGCAGACTCTGTGCTGAGTTGGAAGCCCGACACGGGGCTCAATCCCAGCACCCTGAGATCATGACCTGAGCCCAAATCAAGAGTCAGCCACTTAACTAACTGAGTCACACAGGTGCCCCAAAACAGGTTTTTTGTGTTTAAAGATTTATTTATTTGAGAGACAGAGCATGTCCCAGGGTGTGGGGAGGGGGCACAGGGAGAGAATCTCAAGCAGACTCCCCACTGAGCATGGAGCCCATCGTGGGACTTGATCTCACAACCCATGAGATCATGACCTGAGCCAAAACCAAGAGTCAGGTGCTTAACCAACTGAGGCACCCAGGCACCCCCCAAAAACAGTTTTTAAAGAAACAGTGGCCCTAGTGGGAAAACTGAAGTTTCCATTGAGGTGCCCACTAAGATAATATCTTTTTTTTGAAAATAGATATTCATTCATTCAACAAAATTTCACTAGGCATCTCTTGTGTGCCTGGCATGGTTTTTTGCAGTTTCAATACTGTTCTAAACTAGGCAGATCGCCTGTGAGGTGCCTACTAAGATAATATCTTTTTTTTGAAAATAGATAGTCATTCATTCATTCAACAAAATTTCACTAGGCATCTCTTGTGTGCCTGGCATGGTTTTTTGCAGTTTCAATACTGTTCTAAACTAGGCAGATCGCCTGGCCTCATGGAGTTGACCTTCTATCATAAGTGTGGAAACTTTGAGTAGAAATTATATCACTACAGTAAAGTGGACTAACTGCTGATGACTGTTTCTGGTTCTATAGTTCTTAGATAATTGCGAAGAAGGTCTCTGAATTTATGGCTCCTTATATATATTATAATAAAGACAGGGCGCCTGGGTAGCGCAGTCATTAAAGCGTATGCCTTCGGCTCAGGGCGTGATCCCGGCGTTATGGGATCGAGCCCCACATCAGGCTCCTCTGCTATGAGCCTGCTTCTTCCTCTCCCACTCCCCTGCTGTGTTCCCTCTCTCGCTGGCTGTCTCTGTGTCACATAAATAAATAAAATCTTAAAAAAAAAAAATAAAGACAAAGAACTCTCAGAGTTTTGAAAGAAAAACAAGAACATGATTATGGGATCCTTTCCCCCAAACCCACGTGTTTGTTTATTATTCACGACATCCTAAATTTTTAAGAGAAAGTGAGTTTTGGAGGTGTCTCCTGTCCTTGTCTAAGTGCCTTTTCCTTCATCTTTTCACTTCTCATCAGTGAGAATGACACCAGGAAAATGTGGCTTGAACGGCAATTCCACACTGCCGCATGGGAAGGGGGGTCTGAGGTTAAACATGTACCCTGGGCCTCCCGTTTTGTGAAGACTGTGTCTAGACACATTAGTCAGGTGACACTTCTGGTCTCTTGAGAAGAAAAGCTCCCTCGCCTCCTTGCCACACCGGTCCCCGCAGACTCCCCGCGGGAGCGCCCCCTGGCGGCACAGCTCGCAGGGGGCGTGGCTGCCTACCTGCCAAGTCCGCGAAGACCTCACCGGGGGAGGGGGGGGCTAAAAGGTGTGCCGAAAATAATTTCACTCTTCGATCCTTAGCTCCCAGAGCCCCTTGGCAGGGGAGAAACCCGGGTGGCTGATGTTGCAGACACAGCTCGTTTGAAGTTTCAAAGCCGGTTATAGGGATCGATACCCAATACTCCGCCTCCAGTGAGGGATTCAGTAGGGATTTTTGTTTTGCATCTGTGGCTCATGACGACTTGCATTAGCGCCTTGGTACTCGAGGTCGTACCCAAGACTGGTATTTTTCACAAGCAGTCATATCTGGGCACCTGGGTGCCTCAGTCAGTTAAGCGTCTGTCTTCAGCTTAGGTCATGCTCTGGGGATCCTGGGATTGAGCCCCGTGTAAGTCTCCCTGCTCAGCGTGGAGCCTGTTTCTCCTCCCCCTCTGTGCTCTCTCCCTGTGTCTCTCAAATAAATAAATACAGTCTTAGGAAAAAGCAAAAAAGAAAGAAAGCAGTCATATTTATCAATGAATAGCGTAGAGAGCACAGGAACACTAGGTCACCTTCCTTTGCCCACAAATAAAAAAAGTTCTCCCTGTGCACTCACAGCTCTGAGGTTCTAGCAGCCTGCAAACCTGTGAGACAACATGGCTTTCTAAAATTTGGCTTGTTAAAAAAACCAAAAATCTACGAATCGTTTTTATTATAGGTTACATTTAGTTTATATGACTCTGTTTCTTGCTTAAAGGAAAGAAAACCACTCAAAGGATAGAATTGGACTTTTTTGAAGATGGGGGGGGAGGAAGTCAGGGCTCTAAATGCTTCTTATCAGTTAGGGATCCCAGCTTAGATTTCTGTTACCCGCTTATGGAAACTTTCTAGAAGCTCTGTAGAAGGACTTGTTTCTCAGGCTCATTTCCGGTCCTGAAGCCACCTTTGCAGGATACAGAAACAACAAATTCTCTTCTGGTGCCCCATTTGGGGCAGCCTTCGCCACCTTCATGAAGCTTCGGGTCCACACACGCATCCACAGAAAAACAACAACGTACACTGAACACGGATTGTGTGTCAGGTGTTACATATGTTATCTCATTTTAACCTGAAAACTATTCTTTGAGGGAGATTTCATTCCCATTTTTCAGACTGTGAAACTAAGGCTTAGAGGCCCCCAGGGTCACATAACTAGTAAGTGGAAAAGGTCGGATCCAACCCCACGTTCTCTACCATGACACCACACCCTCTCCCGCTCCCAAGAAGTCATTTATCTTATCTCAGAAGCTTCATCTCTTTTGAGAAGCAAGTCAAGATAACTTGTGGGCAACTCAGTTCCGGCTCTTTATGTCCAAATGCCTAACTCATAATCCATGCCCATTTTCCATCAGTTTTTAGAGGACTCCACTCTTGGTAGCTTTTTCCCTTCAAAAAGGTGGAGTCTATGTTGTTCTTAGCCAATATGTCCACACAGGCTTTCCCTGGACCAGAACACGAAGAGCCAACCAGTAAGCAAGGGAGGCCAAGCTTTCAGGTTTCAGTCCCAGCAAAGTTGCTTCCTGGATGCCCTGTTAGTCTCTGCTCTTTAAGAGCCAGATGAAGGGGGGCGGGGTGGGTGGGGGCACAAAATGGGTGAAGGGGGTGAAAATTACAAACTTCTGGTTATAACATAAATTAAGTCCTAGGGATACAATACACACCATGGTGACTATAGTTAACAATACTGTATTGTATATTTGAAAGTTGATGAGAGAGTAGAAGTTCTCAGCACCAGGAAAAAGATTGTAACTATGTGCGGTAATGGATGGTAACTAGACTTACTGTGGGATCATTTGTCAATCTATACAAATATCAAATCATTAAATTGTACACCTCAAGCTAATGTAATGTTATAGGTCAGTTATATGTCAGTAAAAACCAGTAAACTAAAAAAAAAAAAAAAAAAAGAAATGAAGCTCTCGAGTTTAATGAGACCCACTTCTCCACGTCAACAAAACAAACCAACCCCTGAAAGGTGTTGAGTGAATTTTCAATTGAAGTATGTGACAGTTCAAACCCCTTCCCAAAACAAAATAATCATGGGGATTCTTTTTATTTTTCATGAAAATTCAAAAGTATTTTAGTTTAATTTTAAATTCAGGTAACTGAATACTAACTATATCGCCCACCCGCAACCGTAAATACAGTTAGACGATGTCCTTGCGTTAACTTGCCACGTTTTATTAGCTAGCTCCTAGGAAGAGACTGAATGCACACAGACCCTATGAAACCCCTTATCCAATTAGACTCCTATGAAACGAGAGAAAATAAAAAATTATAAAATCCAATTTTAGCAGTAGTGTACAAGTATGCATGAGTATCACTCAAGGTACTCTGCATTGACATTATGACAAGCCATATGAAATTAAATAAAAAGAGCCTTAAAATAATTCCTAATTTTTGAACCGGTAATTTCACATTGCAAGAAAATGGCTCAAAAGAAAGAAAGAAGTCAGTTGTACAAATAATCCCTTTGCAGCACTAAACAGCAAAAAATAAAAATGCAAGTGCCTAACAAGAGAAGAAATGACTCCACAAGCTATTATATATATAAACATGATAACCTTTGAGAGTTATTTAGACTCTATCCGTACCTACATAGATAAAATAACCATAAGTGGAAAAAAAAGCAGAACAAAAACAATAATGGAAAGCTCCATAAAATATGTATAGTTGCTCAACTTTGCACGGGCATCATTTGTTGAGTTGTACGTGATCTGTGTACTTTTTGGTGATTATTTCAATAGATAAACTTCTAAAATCCACTGCTGAATTTTTACCAAATTCAGAACAAAACTATTTATGTTCATGGAAATAAAAAATTCACTTTTCACTCACCAGAAACAAATGGCAAATAAAAACAACCAGTAATTTACATTTTTATATAGTTCCACTTGGTAAACTTAATTAATTAGTTAAAAAATTAATTAATCTCCTTAATAAAGTCGAGTCTCATCTTCTTGACAAGGACTAGGAAAAAAGTAAGGAACTATTTGAGAGTTTCGGGGGTAGACAGATTGACCTGACACCGTCAGCTAAAGAAAATTGTCTTATTATGTAAATACGAAGCTGACTGTCTTATCTTTACACCTATTCTAAGTAAGCAGATAAGCCTTTTATTATACTTTATTGCCAGGTCAGACTGAAAAGTATACCTGAGGTGTCTAATTTGTACAATGCGCTCAACTGAACATATTTGGAAGCTATGGAACTACAGATGTCAGAAGAGACCACCTGGTCCCCAAACCATGTCATCTGGCATTTGTGGGCTCTGCTTCTCAGCATTTCAGAGCTGAAACACATTTCTTTTTTTTTTTTTTTAAGATTTTATTTTATTTATGTGACAGAGAGACAGCCAGCGAGAGAGGAACACAAGCAGGGGGAGTGGGAGAGGAAGAAGCAGGCTCCCAGCCGAGGAGCCCGATGTGGGACTCGATCCCGGAACGCCGGGATCACGCCCTGAGCCGAAGGCAGATGCTTAACGACTGCGCTACCCAGGTGCCCCTGAAACACATGTCTGTCCACATACACGGAATTGGCCGGTTTCTCAGGGACAGGATCATACCAGCCAAGAACATGACATGGAACAAAACCAACCAGAAGCCCAAGGTTATTATTTTTTTTTAAGATTTTATTTATTTATTTGAGAGAGAGAGGGGGCATGAGCACTGCCTGGAGGAGGGGGAGTAGACTCCCTGCTGAGTAGGGAGCTGGATGGGGGAATCGATTCCAGGACCAGGGATCACAACCCGAGGCGAAGGCAGATCTTAACCGACTGAGCCACCCAGGTTATTATTTTAACAACGATGTTTTGACTGAGCGGGGTCTGCCTCCTATTTAGGACCCACTTCCAGATATCCAGGAATCTTGGAGGCCAATCCGTAATTAGAAGATTTCTCGGTGAGAGAGGAGTCAAAGCCAAGGACAGGAATCTGGAGGAGGATCTCTTCCTCTTTATGATCCCCTTGTACCCGGTATTCTACAACTGCGGTACCATCAATCACACTGCATGGAATGCATTAATTTATATAATTGTCTTTCTACGAACTTGCTATGTACTCCTAAAGAGCAGAAACCATGGCTTAGCTGCACAATAAATGTATGTTGCCAAGAAACGATTAAGTGGGACTCTCTCTACCCCAAAACGCAACCCAACTTGTCAGAATTCTAGTGTTTGCCAGAGTCTATGTGCATATCTCCCTTAGGAAGGTCGAAGTAAATTATTCGGGCCCTGCAGTGCAGAAAAGATTTGGAAGGCAAGTAGAGATACCAGTAGACCAATCAGAAGCTAATTGGTAATTTAGGCAAGAAGCAATCGTAGGTGAACAAATAACTGTTGTGTATTCACAGGATGAACAACTACACAATAGAGAAAGAGAATAAAATATCGATCTATGCAACAGCATGAATGAAGTTCAGGAACATAATGTTACACAAACGAAGCCAGACCCAAGATATACGTAGGGCAAATCTTTTGCATGAAGTTCAAGAGCAGGCAAAACCAATCTATGGTGACAGGGATCAGAATAGTGGTTTCCTTCCGAGAGTGTCAACTGGGAGAGGGCAGGGAGGAGCCCTGCAGATGGCTAGAAATGCTTCCTATCTTGATCAGGGTGGTCCTGTGGGGATGTGAATGTACGCACACTGGAAACGCGGGCGCCTTGTTGTATTGTGATTTTTATTTTGTTTTACAAAGTTTTCAAATACTGTTGGTGACCTGGGTTGGGTGGTGGCAGTAGAGACTAGCAAGAGTGAACAGATGAAATAGTTGAGAGGCAAAGTCATTGAGAAGAAACACGAGCTAATGCCTGTAAAGTGTTTAGCACCGTGCCTGACATACAGTACACCTTCACCGATGTTGGTCACAATCATTGCCTGAAAAGTTTGGCGAGCAAACTAAATTAAATAATGTATGTAAAGTATTTAGATCCTGGTCTGGGACATGGTAAATTCTCAAGGAGTGGTAACTTTTTTTTTTAATTGATTAGGCTGTAACGTCTTTTCACATTTATTCTGCTTTGCTAGACCCTCTCTTCTTGCCTTAATCTGGAAGGTAACCTACACCTTACTAAGGTATGTCCAGAAAATTCATTCTATCCCCTCCTAGGAGTTTTATTAACTTAACTAAGTGCACCACCATAGCTGCCTCTGTACTGGCCCCCAACGCACCTTAAGGAATCCGTCGTCAGAGGTTTCCCCAGAAGCACTAAAAATAAAATCACATGAAATCAATGCTTGTACACTTTTACTCTCCCTCTGGTTGCCACTTTGTCATATCAGGATTGTTAGCACCATTTCCTGCAACAATGTATCAAGAAACTCCCTGCTAGGGTTAAAGCTCCTTAGCATCATGTGGGAGAGGACATTCCAGCACCATCTGCCAAGCCTGCAATTCTATTAAACCGTCAGCATGATGAATGACAGAGACAAGGCATTGGAACAGGAGAAAATCTACAGTGAAGCACTGGGGTCAGAAAACAAGAAGAACCAAAATGGATTTAGGGCAAGTACACAAACCATCCTTTATAATAAAATTTTCACTTGCAAGGAGGGAACAAAGAGACTGAACTGTAACTCCCAGGTCCAAGCAGAAGGCAGTAAGACCATCCGTCAGCGCTCAGCCCCGATGTGCGGTCACCCATCAGCAGTGCACGCCCCAGCATTTCCTTCTCTGTTGCCAAGCAGGTCTCCCGGGGCTCACTGGGAACACACCTTGTCCACTGGGTGTGAGGAGATGGTGTTTAGGTGGCTGGCTACTCAGAGCATCCCTTTTGCTTACAAAAATAAATAAATAAATGATTCTGCAATGGAACCTCATTTAGTTACTGCTCTTCAACTACAAATTATCTCAAGAGAGCAGCCACCCAGTGCATCGCTGCCCTGCTTCTAAATTTAGCCTCCACCAATGACATCTCCTGTAAACAGAGCATAGGTAATCAGGGTTCTGGATATTTGGGTTCGGGAATGAAGTTCCAATGAATCTCATTTAGAGTCGCCGGGTAATCACGCCAATAGTAAAAGCAGTATTGACTCTATGGGATGCTAACCGATGAGGACTGAAGTGCTAAGAGATTAAAAAGGCTTTGAATAGAGCTTCTCCAGGTAGCAAAGGAACAAGTGGCAGCAAAATCATGAATAATCTCCACGCGTATAATGTTTCCAGAAGCATCTCAGAGACTGATTTTTCTGAAGAGAAACTTTATAAACACTGAATGATAATTAGCACTTACGTCATCTTGGACTTTTCTGACACTTTAACCAAAACTAGTAAAACAAGATGAGTGGTGGCAGAGTAAAAAGACAATTGTGTCAATTACAAAACTAGGCATATCAGATTCATAATAACGTTGCACCTTCTGCATTTTCTGCGCGTCTGCTGTGTCAGTCACTGCACGGAGATGCTTGAATGCGGCAAGTTGAACACTATTCGTTGTGTGCCTTAGGTTCAGGACATATAATGATTCTCCTTCTGGGCTTAAGACATGGGGGATTGGGGTATTTTATTGCCTTGGAAATGGAAAGTTAATAACTACATTAACCAGTTAGATATGTGGGTGCTGCAATCAGATCATTAAACACAAACCTTAATGAGTTTCTTGGGCAAGACCCAGAAGAAAACAGAGACACAGGAAACAGACCCATAAAAACACCTCCTGTCTCTGCTCATACATCAGCATCAGATGCAATTATTCATCCATTTCAAGTGAGGCAACAGCACTTAAAACATCTGGCAGTTGCTCCACCACTCAGTTTGCGTGTCAACACTTCTATTATATTAAAGGAAAGAAATGAAGTCAGCAAATTCGGTAAGAGCCCTGTTGCTTTCTGCCAGCTTATTCAATATGGAAATAAATACCCAGTTATTTGGTACATTTCCCCCATGTCGCCTTACGGATTCGGTTCATCTTTGTTATGTTTTCTTAATAGGTTTTCTAGGAATATCCTCCAATATTTCTGTAAGTCAGAATTCATGATTTAATCCCCCTTTGGAAAAGGATTGGAGGACCCCATGCTTCCTCAGTGAATGTCGTTCCTCTTTTGCGCCTAAGAGCCATCAGAGCGTTTCTCTACTACTTCGAAGTTCCCCCAAACGAAGCCCCCACAGAAGTTTGCTGATGCATGATAGATGGAACGGTGCTGCGAGGTGTGAGAAACAGTGGGCTATGGCCTGGTTTGGGTCACAGCACTAATCTTCACCAGCTCTGGGATTTGGCAGAAATTATGATACTAGTTACTCCTTTCCTGTGGCCAGGTACTGTACTAAGCACTTCATAGCCTCCAGCTCACCTAATGCACTGGAAAATCTCTATGGACAGTATTATTTCCCCACTTTTTCAGACAAGAAGTCTGAGAATCAGAGAAGGTGGTAACTTGCTCCAAGCCCCACAGGGAGGAAGACGCAGGTGTCACCTGAGTGTTGAACTGGCTTGTCACTACCACACATGCTGCTCTGGACATTTCACCTTGAAAACTGTATAACAGGGCTATCTGCGCTTATCTCATAAGGATGCCGGGAGAAACCAATGGTAAACACATAATAGGTGAAACACTTTGGAAACCAAAAAGTGCTACGCGGACGTGCAGTGTTTGTATAATTCTGAAATCTTTGGGCTTCAAATTGGCTCATGTATTGGCTCGTGTAACTGGCAAGTCCAAGGCAAGCAAGGCTGGACTCAGGGCTGGGGGACGGCTCAGATGATCCTGTCAGGGTTTTCTTGCGCCTCTCTTGGCTCCCCCTTCTCCTGCCTTGGCTGCATCACCGTGCAGGCTCTTCCTCGTGGTGGCAAGATACTCAACCTATTCTCACAGCGGGGAAAGGAGGACGGTCTCTTGGGTGCCACAGCTACTATTCCAGGGTCACATCTCATTATGTCACATGCCCATCCTTGAACCCATCACTGGGATCCGGGGGTGGGGTGATGTACTGATTGGTTTCAGTCTGGGTCATTTGCCCACCTCAAGATCCTAGCGCAAAGTCAACTTCCCACAAAGCACCTGGATTGGGGATGGCGGTGGGGGTGGGGAGCGAGGATGCGGGTGCCCCAGAGAGCTCTCTTAATAGAAGAGGAAGCCACACAGGAAAATATCCACTGAAGTATGTTAATAACAAACACTGTGTACACTGACCTTGAAGAGCACTGCGAAACATATACAACTGTTCAATCATTATGATTACACCTGAAACTAGTATAATGCTATTTTAATTATACTTAAATAATAGTAATAATAAACAACGCTGTGCTTCATATTTGTTTGGAGGACAATGACAGAGAATGCCTAGCAAATACTATTAGCTACCTAGTATATGTAGGATTCTCTGAAGTTAGAAAGGGCTTCCATATACACGATATCACCCTATGCTCATTAGATCTTTACCAAGTACAAATCACCATTTTACAGACGAGCAAACTGAATCTCTCTGCATAGCTCAGAGATTTACCCAAAGCCACACAGCGGGTAAGAGGTAAAGCCAGGACTTGGGCAACTTCTGACCCCAGTTCAGTAATCTGGGGAGGCCGTGTCGGGTTAATACTGTGCATTTTGATTAAACGTGCCCTGGAAGCAAAGTTGCCTTAAAGAAAGCATCACAAAGCACCAAAGTTCAGATAACAACATCTTTCCACCCTATTCTTTGAGGAAATAATGAACTGTCCCTCTGAGTGTGGACATTTGCAACAAAACATGCCATTCGAATACTTACTTCTTTACTATATTCAACATTCCTGGTGGCAATGTAAATTTTTGGTCCCGTCCTTTCGGAATTTGGTAATAAATTTGGTAATAAAATACCAAGAGCTATAAAAATGCCCATGTTCTTTGACTTAAAATTCTACTCCTGGAAATTTATCCTGTGAAAATGATTGAAATAAGTGAAGAAAAATTCATGTGTATAAAACATTCATAGCAACATTAATCATAACATTAACGTTTTGAATTCAAAGAGAATATATGTAAAGTGTTTAGCAGGATGCGTCACGACCAATTAATGTAGGCTGCAGTAATTCCCTGCTTATTCTCCAGTGCTAACAGGACTTCACGTCTGCGTCCCATCTGCATGGAAGTTTCTTCTCCCATGTACATTTGACTCACTCCTTCCTTTTATCCGGGTCTCTGCCCAAATGTGACCCCACCAAAGAGAACTTTCCCAGCCACCCCTCTGAACAGCGTATCCGCACTGTCCTTTTCCATCTTCCGGCTGTGCTGTGTTTTCTTTAGCACTTATTTCTGCCTCCTACGTGATATACTTATCTGGTTTTGTTGTCCTTTTTCTCCCCCGTGAGAAGGTAAGCTCCATTGGGCAGGGACTTTGGTTTGTCCAAGATCTAAAAGACTGTCTGGAACACTGTTGAATAAATATTATTTCTGTCTTTACTCTTAAAGCCTTGGCTTCCATATTTCTTCAAGTATCAAAAATTTTTATTTTGCCAACTTTTTCTTTTTTTGCCAGAAATATGGCTCAGGCAGCGGCAATGTGGATCAGCCTGGGGAGACTCTGACATGCAGATCAGAAGGGCTGGAGGATGGCCAAAGGGCCAAGATCTGAATATATAAGCACAGGCTGGACTTGCCATTCATGGTAAGGGCATGTGAGAGGGAAGACTCATGGTGAGTCCAGACCAAGATAATCAGCTCACAAGAAAAGGAGGGGGGGATCTAAGACATAGGGTCTATCAAATCTGATACAGGCCATCAATAAAGATGGTCAATCAATCTCAGAGAAGCACAGCCTCCCTAAGGTATCCTGTCGTGGGAAAAATAAGATTCTGGGGAAAAAATTTCAGCCACTGGGCCATATGAGATGCCAGAGAAGAATGTTATTGAGAAACTTAGATCCAAAGCAGAGGTCCCGGTTACTGGGATACACTGAGGACCAACACACTGGTCAGGCATAGGCCAACAGCTGCCCTGGAAGGAAGGAAATCCCCAGGCACTTGCAGGGGAAGAAACCCCAGTAGCTGAAGCTCATCCATCCAAGAGAAGAGCTGCAGGTGCTGGCTGACAGGCCCAGGCGCACTCAAACCCAGCACGGAAAGTGGACGGAGAACGCAAATGGTATAAAGGTTCCAAGGATGCGGTGGCTTTACGATATGGTGAGGTAGCTAAGCGGAACTACGTTTCTCAGAATTCCCGTCCAGCTAAGTTTCCAGTTAGGGAGGACCAAAAAATAAACTTTGTGCGAGACTTTGAATGAGAAAATGGAGCAGCGGCCATCTTTATTCTTGTGCTCAGGAGGTGGAGGCAGGCGTTTTTGGTAGCGCACACATGTTGTTGCTTACTGCTGGCTCGCCTTATTGATACGAAGCAGTGAGCAGGCCTGTAACTTACCCTTGGATGAGGTAACTCCAGGGTGTCTCCACCTTGTTCTGGATCCTGCTGCATCTTCTACCACTCCTGGGTCAGGTGTGTTTAGCTCCACAACAAAGGATATCAGCTTCTGCGACGCCTGGGTGACTCAGTGGATTAAGCGACTGACTCTTGATTTCGGCTTGGGTGATGATCTCATGGGTCCTGAGATTGAGCCCCGCATGGGGTTCCAAGCTCAGCGGGGAATCTGCTTGAGATTCTCTCCCTCTGCCCCTCCCCCCATTCGAATGTGTGCATGTGAGCATTCTCTCTCTAGTAAATAGATAAACCTTAAAAAAAAAAAAAGGATATCGGCTTCTCCTGCAGGACACCCATGACGTCAAGGTAGGAGACAATAAGCATTGACATCCAACAATGCTCATGGATTCCAACTGGTCCTTGTTCTCTTCACCTTCTTTCTATCCATCTTCTTTTCCCATCTGCTTGCCCTGAAGACTTCAGGACCCCATCAGATATGAGATGACAGCCTTACAGAGACTGTTCAACAAGCTTCCACAACTGTATCAGGTGAAATCCCTATTTTAAAAATCATATATACACACAAATCATGGGGATATCAATATATATCTATATCTCCTAGTGGTTCTATTTCTCTCCTTGAACCCCGACTGATACAAAGTGCGCGTGGGTGGAAGACTCATCTTGCCTACCAAAGTTCACCATTGGGTCGATTTTATCTCAAAAAACATTAAAAACCTGCACAGTATGAAAACCCAACGTAATTTAATTAATGTCTACTTTAAGTATTAGTCTACTCCCCTAAGACAAGGTTTATACGCAAGACTAAAGTGCAGTTACAGGAAATCCCTGACAAGAAAAATAATTATGTAAAAACTTGAAATTATTTACTCTGAATAAAATTAATTCTTAACAGTAATGCTGGAGATCTACCCTAATGGGTTGTTTAAAACTAATTCTCACAAACCTTCTTTTGACCCAGCAATAGATTTTCTTAAGCATATCATCAATTTCAATAAATCTTTTCATTCTGCCATTAAACATGAATTTTACAACTTCTATTCCTAAACAACTTAATTAACTGGTTGCGAGAGTGAAGAATACTCTGCAAAGAAAAAAATGTGCTGCCTTTACAGCTCAAGTTATTAGCTTGGGAAAGCGAATCACTCAGTAATTGAATAAAGAATCACTATAAATATTTAGTAGTTCTCTATTCTGATGCAACTCTCCATTGATCTGTCACAGTGATCAATTCATTAACAATTTAAGCCTGGAGTTTGGGTCTAAACATACTCTGAATTATTTATCTCATCGTAAAACTGTACAGGCTCTCTGGAAGGTGTATCTGTTGGTGGTTAAGCTTCACTAATGCGCACTTATAGCGGTAGGAGAAACAATGGCAGCCGTGTCTCTCATGCTCTGTATCAGAGAAAATGCTAGGTCTACTGAGGAAGGGCCCGTTTTCATAATGAAAATCTGCATTGTTGCTCTATCCATTACGGAAGGCAGACACCGTTCTCAAATTTCTCTTGATTTAACGCACCGCTCAAAGCGTTCTCATGGACTCCTGTGTTCCATTGTAAGGTTAGAACACTTTCATTCACACAAAAGCAAGACACTGAATGAGGAATGAATTTAATAGCAGAGCAAAGTTGAACTGGATTAAAATTGTTGTTAACTTCATATACATCTGACCAGAAAATAATTAATGGAAGAAACATTGAGGGGAATTTTTCTGCCTTTGCTGTTGGATCTTTTTGTCTTTTTCAAGCTAACATTTACTAAACATTTATTCCATGTCAGCATCTGGAATAATTTTGTTTATATATATCATCTTAAATGAGCTCTGCTGAGTGGGTACCACCATTCTCCCCCACTTCATTTTGTTCAAATTTTACTGAGATATAATTGATACATAACGTTGAATTAGTTTAAGGTGTGCGACATAGTGACTTCATATATGACTGTACAGTGAAATGATTACCACAATAAGTCTAGTTAACATCTATCATTTCACATGGTTACACATTTCTTTTCTTGTGATAAGAACTTTGAAGAGCTGCTCTTGCAACTTTCAGATACACGATACAGTATTGCTAATTATAATCACCATGCTGTACATTACATCTCCAGAACTTATTTATCTTATAACCGGAAGTTTGTACCTTTTGACCACCTTCACTCACTTTCTCCAGCCCCCAAACCCTGCCTCTAGGATCTACTAATGTGCTCTCCATGTCTATGAGTTTGGGTTTTTTTAGATTCCACATGTGAGATCATGCAGTATTTGTCTATCTGTTTGATTTATTTCACTTAGCATAATTCCGCAAAGGTCCATCTGTATTCTCACAATGGCAGGCGTCCCTTCTTTTTTATGGCTGAATAATACTCTGTTGGTATCACATTTTCTTTAACCATTCGCGTGTCAACTGACAGATTGTTTCCATGTCTTGGCTACTATAAATAACGTTTCAATGAACAATGAACATGGGAGTGTAGATACCTCTTTGAGATAGTGATTTTGTTTCTTTTGGATAGATACCCAAGGATATCCAAGTGGAATTCTTGGATCATATGGGAGTTCTATTTTTAATTTTTTGAGGAACTGCCATACTATTTTCCATGGTGGCTGCACCAATTTACATTCCCACCAAGAGTGCACAAGGGTTCCCTTTTTTCCACATCCTCATCACCAACACTTGTTATTTCTTATCTTTTTGATGATAGACAGATGTGAAGTGATAGCTCATCGTGGTTTTGATTTGCATCTTCCTGATGACTAGTGATGTTGAGCACCTTTTCGTGTGTCTGCTGGCCATCTATATGTCTTCTTCGGGAAAATGTCTATACAGTTTCTCTGTGCATTTCTAATTAGGTTGTTTGGGGTTTTGCTATTGAGTTCTATGGATTCTTTGTATATTTCTGTTATTAACCTCTTAACGAATTTATAATTTGCTAATATTTGCTCCCATTCCTTAAGTTGCCTTTTCATTTTGTTAATGGTTTCCTTTGCTGTGCAGAAGCTTTTTAATTTTATGTAGTCCCACTTGTTTATTTTTGTTTCTGTTGCCTTCGATTTTGGTGTCAAATCCAAAAAATCATTGCCAAGACTAACACCAGGGAGCTTGCCCTCTATATTTTGTTCTAGGAGTTTTACGGTTTCAGGCTCCCACATTTTAAAAATAAGAAAAATAAGTCTCAGAGAAGTTAAACAATTTATTCCAAGGTCACAAAAGTAGGATTTATGGTGCTGGGATCTAAACCAGGCCTACTGCCAAAGCTTATGCTCTTAGTTACTTCTCTCCACAGCCTTAAATTTACAAAAAGTAAACAGAAAAAGACCACAGAGAGAAGGGCTATTTCATGTCTTTGGGACATAGTTCTGATATTATTCATCTAATGCTGTAGGACAAATCACCCCAAAACTTAGTTGCGTATAACGACAAGAATCATGTATTTTCTCATAACTTCATACGTGTGGGTCAAGAATTTGGCAGTGTCTTGGCTGGAGGGTTCTGGCTCAGGTCTCTCACGAGCCTAGATGTCCGCTGGGACCTCAGCCATCTGAATCTGTAAGTGGAGTTGGGGGATCTCCTTCCAAGGTGTCTTACTCAGGTGGCTGTCAAGTTGGTGCTGGCTTTTGGCAGGAAGCCGCCACTCCCCTACCTGTGGGCCTTTCCACTGGGCTGCTTGAGTGTCCTCACAGCATGATGGCTGCCTTAGCCAGAACTAGTGATTCCATGAAACCAAGTGAGACGCCGTAATATATTTTATTCTCTAGTCTCAGAAGTCATACGTACACTGTGACTTCCACAGTATTCTACTGGTCACACAAGTCAGCTCTGACTCCATAGAAGAGAAGACTACAGAAGGGTGTGAATACCAGGTCGTAAGGATCCCTGGGGGCCATGTTGATGGCTTGTCACCTCAGTCCTCTTGCTATTCCTGTGGCAATTAGCAGATTACTTTCTGCCTATGACCATGTTTCAATGGCCTCTCTGGCCATCCAGAGTTAGAAAGTCACAAAACTACCACAAAACCACTGAATCTCAGAGTATCCTTAGCTGGCAGTATGAATGCCAGCAGCTGAAAGTGGGTGAGCTCAGATTTTTAGGTACAGCAGGTGAGGGAGCACTTTCTACCCTGTTCAGAGTGGGTGGCCCTAAACAGCAGCAGTGAGGAAAAGATGGCTTTCAGAAGATGGAATCTTCAGAGAGAAAGAAAGTCAACGTGAAAAAGAGAGTGGGGCATAGAGAACATGGAAACTACAAGAGGGGGAAAGAGCACGATGAAAATGGAGGAACAGGGAAAGGTGTGTGAGAAAGGGAAAGCAAGCATAAAAGGATTTGAAGTAAAGGCATCAAATCCCCGAAGACTGAGGCACTGACAGTGAGTCTGTAAGAAGGAGACCTTGCACCCAGAGCACCCCACCCAGCATGAGGACAGGAGATCAGCGGAAGGACACAGAAACCGAACGGGACACACCCCCACCACAGGCATGAGAGGAAAGAGCATTCCCCTGGTGAAAAGGGCTTGTGACCAAAATGAAACCCACATCTCAACAGGGTGTGGCAAAAAAAAAAAA
>NW_024425008.1:44559048-44618996 GCF_017311325.1 Ursus maritimus
AAAAAAAAAAAATGCAAAAGTAATCCACGTTGCTGAAAACTCAAAGTGCAGAAATAATAAAAACAGAAAGCAGAAGTCCCTCATTCCCTCAAGATGACTACATTTACAATGTGGTGTAAGTCTGTGCCTTTTCAGAGACTCTGCAGCATGATCAAGAAAGCTAGAGATTGCCCTGTGTGTCTTCTTTTTTTCTTTTTAAATATTTTATTTATTTATTTAACAGAGATAGAGACAGCCAGCGAGAGAGGGAACACAAGCAGGGGGAGTGGGAGAGGAAGAAGCAGGCTCACAGCAGAGGAGCCTGATGTGGGGCTCGATCCCACAACGCCGGGATCACGCCCTGAGCCAAAGGCAGACGCTTAACCACTGTGCCACCCAGGCGCCCCTCCCCTGTGTGTCTTCTACGGTAATTGCTTTTTCACAGAAACACAGACCTTTGCTCTCTTTCTGTGTTAGTAACAGGAATGCCTCATTCTTTTTGAGTCTCTTGATATTCTGCTTTATGACTGTTGCATGACTTATTTAATCAATCGCCTAAGAAAAGACATTTGAATTATTCCTCATTACTCGCTGCTATAAACAATACTTAAGGAAACAGCCTATGTAATATCCTTGCATAATTGTGGGGAGCATTTCTGTGGAAAAACTCCCAGAAGTAAGATTGCCGGATCAAAGAGTATGCACCTTCAAATTGTTAGTAGATATTGCCTTCCCAGAAGGGTGCACCAATTTGCATGCATGTATTTTACATTCGATGTGTATGATTAACTTAACTTTCAAGCAAACTCAACTATAAGCATATTCATAATTTAAATAAGTTTTTGTCAAATCGTCCTGAGCCTGGTGTGTTATGGTGAAAACTCCATGCACTTGGAAAGAATTGTTCTATTGTAGGGTAAAATATGTCAGACGAACAAAACATTACACTTACCCAAGTAATTATGCCCGCATTTGCACAGATTCAAGGTATATATTAAAGGCTTTTAGCTACCATATGGCTCCAGTCCAGAAGCCACAGTGTCTCCTTGATTTTCCCTCTACTTTCAGATTCCCCACATTTGTCAGGAATTCCTTCTATCTAGAAAAAGCATCTAGTAGCCAGGCTCATTTTAGTGTGTGTTGGCTTTATTTGTGACCCTTTTCAGGAGTATTTGCATTTTAGAACTCAGTGCAGAGAAGTTAATTTTTAATGGTATTATTTCTGATTGAAGTGTTAAAGGGCATTTAAACAAATAGAAGGGGAGGTGAAAGTCACTAACGATAACCTCACAGTTGCCTAGAAAACTCCTTCCAGGAAATGAATGGAAGGAGCCACTGCCCACGCTTAGGTGTATCTGGTAGCATAAGTCTGTGGTCCCGGTTGGTAGACTGCCATCGACTTGTAAATATTCTCAATTTCCCTTGGTCGATCCCTAAAATAGTTGCCACCAGCCAACCTTCTCCTTTGCCTGCCCGCCTGTGCCCCCTTCATCCACCTCATTTGCCAGGAATCAGGAGAGGCAGAAGAGCACAGCTAAAAGAGACCCCCACCCCCTTGCTGAGTCCCTGGAAAGCCTGCCCTCTGAGGGCAAGCACTCTCCCTCCGGACTTGACTGCAAATCACCTCCCAGATGCCTTCAAGGCTGAAAGGAAATGAAAAGCAGCTCCATTTCACTAAGACCTGAGGATTCTTTGAATAGGTTAAAGTTTCATTTAGGCCAATCTTCAGGATAATGGGAATGCTTTTCACAATATTATTTTCTTCTCATGAGCACATTTGTATCTCCTTCTTACCCGTCTCTCCCTCCGGTCATAAATTTTGTCAGCTGAGTTCTAGGTAGGCATGAAAACACGTATTTGGTATCATTTGTCTCCCCCATAGGGAGACGGTCACTTCGTATTTCCCTCCCCTCCTTTCCAGCCCAGTAGCTCCCAGGCTGACAACCACGGTCTCCCACTCCTCCCGCTTCAGTAGTGAGAGATAGTAGCGAGCTCTTGCGGGTCAGCTCCGTGAGGGGCCTGGCTGGCAGGGTGTTCGGGGACAGAATAACGAAGACTCTTGTAGAGTGAGTCATGCTGCCCCAGCCCCATTTGGAAAACCAGTATCCTTACTTACGGTTCTAAGTAACTCTTCCATAAGTTCTCTTCTTCGCGAGGAATGAAAAGACCCATCACAAGCATTAGTTCATGAGCACCGACATCAAAAAACATGGTCAGAGTGGCTCCCTATGTTGAATGGGCGCCATCTTATGTTAGTACTACTGAACCCTCTTCTCCTTATTCGGGATGCATGGGTTAGTTGGTACAGAAAATATTCCAGACCCTGATATACAACATCCCTTGAACATCGTTAAGCTGTTAACATCTGTTCATCTATTTATCCAGCACATATTTATGAGCGCCTGCAGGAGGCAGGCCCTGGTTTGGGGCTATGGTGGCAGCAGTCCTATGTCCTGAAAGAGAAACAAGCACGCCCAGGACACGGTCTATTAAAAATATATTTACTTTAGCAAAGCCAGCAGGGGAAAGAATAGCATATCCTTTTCCACGCTTGTAATTATCTAGAGTCACGTTGCGGAATAAGAGAGCTGCAGACCGTGGAGGGGGACCCTGAGCCACAGCCTGCCACTGACCGTTCCACAAAGGCCCAGGCCACGCATCGCCAAAGCCACCAGAGGCTTGGCTGGGCTCTTACGGTGGAGATAAAATATACTGGGGTCCAGCACAACTCAAGGACAGCTTTGAAAATTCTGCTTCCTGGACTGGACGGAGATGAGTAGGTGGGAGATTAAGGATGCTAACAGACTGTTCTACTCCACACCAACCAAGCCTAGTGTGACAGAGGCTGCTAACTACCTCCCGAAATGTATGCTCCTTCTAGAGTGGGAACTTGTTGCTAGCACGTGACTGTCCAAGCACAGATTTATTTCCCAGCACCCTCTGCGTCTAGGTGTGACCTTCTGACTAGGTTTCACCAGGGGAATGTGAATAGAATGATAGGTGTCGTTTTAAGGATTTTCCATCACCTGGAGGCAGAAGACCGCAGATCCACAAGATGGAAGGAAGCCAGGTGTGTGAATTACTGTAAGTAAGAAAGCCCCCCGCTGAGCAGAATTCTACACGTTTCTCCATCATGTAACAGAATGATGGAGAAATAAACTTTTCTTGTGGGAAGCCACTGAAAGTTTGAGGTTTATTTATGATAGCAGTTCATTTTACTCTATCTCATAGAGGGACGGATCTGAACTTACAGAATAAGGGGCAAGCACCTACTCCCTATACTCTGTCTATAGGGAAAAAGCATTTGGAAGTTTTCTGATTCATAACACTGAGAAAGAAACAGTAGTTGGGGAAAAAGTTTGAACACATAGTTAACACACATCAGCGTGAACATGAAACAAGTTCAATGTCTCCAGGAAACGGTTAACTCTCAGTTTCCTTGGCTTCCCATCCTACCTGACTTCTGCAGGTGGGGAGGGGTCCAGAAGCAGGGAGGAGAAAGCCAGATCCTTCTGCAGGCTAATCAGAGGACAGGTGGGCCAGTAACTAACGCCACTGGATCAAGGAGGTTTTGATTGTAGGATCTGGGGGTGGGAGTAAGAAGGAAGAGCGGATCGAGAGCATTCCCAAATAACTACAACGCCGGGCAGAGTGAGGCGCCTGCCTGGATGTCTTCCCAGGGGGAAGATGGCACAGCCCCTTGTAGGACATGGAAGGCTGAGGAGAGGACAGGAGGGCATTGGAGAGTCATTCTGAGGAGGGGCACGATTTTGACAAAGGCTTTCATGGGCAAAAAGGCCCAGTAAGAAAACAGTGATTCTTTAGGAAATGGTTATTCTTTGATGATTCTTACAGATCATTCTCTACAAACCACTCCACCAACTTCCTGATCATTTTCACAAGCCTTACCTCTTCTCGTGTTTGCTTACAACCCTGGGAGGTGAGCCTCGTGTTGGAACAGCCGCGTATCTGTGATAGAGACATGATGCTTGCACATTGTTTCCTTATCTCTTGATTAAAAACTCACGTTCCTTACTGCATGAAGTGTACGTCTTCAAAAAGCCAGTGTCATTATTTAACCATGCTAGCTCAACTGAATCACTACCAACAGGCTCGCTCTATATTTGCCTTTGGTTATGAATTCCTCTGATTTTACATTTCTTGGATCAGATATCAAATATTAATGAACACATGTAAAAAAAACAAGCCAATTATTTCTCATGGGATTGGAAGCCTTTGGAAAACTCTGCTTGATTAATCTAGTCACCATTTCCCCTCTCCAAGGAGCAGCCTTGGCTTTTTTTTTTTTTAATGTTTTTTTATTATATTATGTTAGTCACCATACAGTACATCCCAGGTTTCTGATGCAAAGTTCGATGATTCATTAGTTGCGTATAACACCCAGTGCACCATGCAATACGTGCCCTCCTTACTACCCATCACCAGCCTATCCCATTCCCCCAACCCCCCCACTCTGAAGCCCTCAGTTTGTTTCCCAGAGTCCATAGTCTCTCATGCTTCATTCCCCCTTCTGATTACCCCCCCTTTCTATATCCCTCAGCCTTGGCTCTTAGGTCACGTAACAACTGTAAAATTCGTGGGTCGATAGAAGTGACTATAGCGAAGTTTTATAATCAGGGCTATTAACCCCTTATGGGATACTTTCTAGTCGAAGCTGCTTGAAACTTCAAAGGATCTCATCAGTATCAAGAAGGCTGAGAAAGAAAAAAAAAATACCTTCAGCCTCTGGAAACATTTTTACAGTCAAAGAATAGATTACAAAGCTCTCTTTTTTTATAGCAATATAAATGATATCACAGATGTAAACCTCCCAACTTAAAGAAAGAAAAACTAAAAGTGATTTCATTTTTACATGTTGTCATATTTTAGGCACAGATCATCTTCGTAATAACTTTGTAGTTTATTCTTGTCTTCAATTACTATAATGTTTGTTTCAGGAGATTACTCATCTCGTGAACCAGACATACAACAACATGGCAGAAGCTCAGGCAGGGGTAAGCTCATTGGCACCCATGGCAGTGACAGCACAGAAACGAGGCAAAACCCAGAGCTGGGCTGGCTATTGGCCGTTGGAACCCAGGTCAGCATAGCATAGCACACAGGGACAGGGAGGCAGGAAAAGGCAACGCAGGGGCAGTAGCAAGAAGCTGGAAGTCGAGGTGCCTGGGTGGTACAGCGGTTAAGCGTCTGCCTTCGGCTCAGGGCGTGATCCGGCGTTATGGGATCGAGCCTCACATCAGGCTCCTCCGCTGGGAGCCTGCTTCTTCCTCTCCCACTCCCCCTGCCTGTGTTCCCTCTCTCGCTGGCTGTCTCTATCTCTGTCGAATAAATAAATAAAATCTTTTTAAAAAAAAAAAAAAAGAAGCTGGAAGTCATTCCATGAGAGGCAATTGGTTCAGACAACCCCAGGATCAGAGAAGACTACCTGGTTTTATCCTCTTCCTACCCCATGGTAGCTGTATGACCCTGGAACAGTTACTTAAAACCTTCCCATCCCTCAAGTTGGGGTGATGATAATACCTAAGGTTCTTAGACCAGTCAGCGTATTAGTTGGCTAGGGCCGCCGTAACAGGGAGCCACACACAGGTGGCTTAAACAACAGAATATCTATTGTCTCACGGTTCTGAAACGGTTAGAAAGTAAGAAGTCTGAAGTCAATGTGTTGGCAGTTAGTTTCTTCTGAGAGCTGTGAGTGAAGGCTGTGTCCCAGGCCTCTCTCCTTGGCTTACAGATGGCCGCCTTCTCCCTGTGTGCCTTCACCTCACCTTCCCTCTGCACGTTTCTATCTCTGTGTCCGATTTCCCTTTTTACAAGGACATCAGTCACCTTGGATTAGGGGCCCATCCTACTCCGGTATGACCTCATCTTAACTAATTACATCTGCAAGAAACCCTGTTTTCCAAATGAGATCACGCTCTGAGGTACTGGGGGTTAGAACTTCTACATATAAATTTTGGGAGTGACACAATTCAACCATAACAACCAGTTTGCAAAAAAAAAAAAAAAAAAGTAACTGCTGTTTTGACCCAGGGCCTTTGGGTGTGGCGCCAGCCTCCAGGACAGCTCCGGCTACGTGGTGGCTGACGGAGGAGGGCTCTGCCAAACTGGCATCCTCTAGACCCCATGGCTGTGTGAGATGGTTTCTCCTGAGTCATGCATGTCTAGTTAACTGGTCCCACTGCAGAGTGGAACCCTCCGGTCCAGGACCCAGGGGATTTACGGCATGCTTGAAGGAATTTTTATTTTGTCTTCTAGGTCAGCGGTTCTCAAACTTCATACACCCAGGGAGCTTATTAGAATGGCTGATGCCTGAGCCACACCCAGGAGATTGTGATTCAGCCGAATCCACCTGAACAAGGCCCAGGAATTCATGCTCCTACTTTCTGCTTCCACACCCCAGGCAGGTATCGTTCATCCATTAGAGAACTCAGCCTTGTTGAACCTGGAAATGGTCACAGAATCCTTCTCAACACAGCTCCCCAGGCACCTAACAATAATTGAAGGTGAGATAAACTCAATCTGCTATTCCCGCCTAAGCCTGAGAGCGGCTCTCGGTCTCCTGGGGCGAAGGAGCACGCGGTCTACAAAAGAGTCTGTCCTGTCTGTGCCTGAAAGAAAAGCCGACCTTGGGGCACATTCAGGTTTCTCTTTCTCCCTCTCCTCCCTGCCCCGGGTTTGTGCTGGATGGATGAGACAATACTGAAACATGAGGTCAGACCAACCGTTTTGGGCAAATTAGCCAACCACCTGGAGCCAGTGGCTTGGACCTGGGCAGCAGGATCTTGACACTGGCTAGTTTGTGGCCTAAGGAAATGTCTCTGGGCTTTGATTTCCACATTTGTAAAAGGTGGCATCAGTCTCAATGAGCTATTGTGTCCTTTCTTCAATTAACACAACTGATTTTGAATCCGGAGAGATGAACTACATTGTCCAACATTTCAACCAAATTAAAGCTGGAGACCTCAATGAAGTGGATTCAGCGGGAAAATTAACATTTGAGTGCCTACAATGGGGCTAAAAGCTCTGCCTGTCTTGCCTTCTCTTACTCTTGCCCTACAAGGCATGGAGGTGTTGTTACATCAATTTTTCAGAAGAGAAAACTGGGGCTCTGAGTTGAACTAACTGGCCCAAGATCATACATCCGATTAAAAAAAAAAAGCTCTAGAATTCAAATGTCTTTTGACACCAAACTCCTTTCTTTCCAACATATTTAGTTTCAAAATCCTTTTAAAACATTGCAGAAATAGATTTCAACTTAGGAGAATGTATGAGATTGAGTCACACAGAATTGCCAGTATTCAACTTTTTTGTGTCCGCTAAAGATGACAGCTTCACAAGTTTAACCTCACAGGTGATCCTTGCACACTGGCTGTTCTCGAGTTGACTTACTTTGCTCACGCACCTCCCTCCCACCAGCCAGATGGCCAGGTAAACTCATCCCTGCTGGTCTCTAAGTCCTGGAATGCGGTAAGCTTGGCAGGGCAAGAGTGGCTCTGCCTACTGGAAACGCAAAAATTATGCACCAACAACCACTCTAGAGTAACCACAAAATTGCTCAAACACCTGGCCTGTCTCAACTCACTTGAAATCTGTGTAGGAGATTCAAATACCTGGTCCCACCCAAGCGCACTGCACTGCCTTTCCATATCAGCTCCAAAGCCTCCCTCTGGACGCTTTTATCTTCCCTCCCCTCTGCTCCCCGTCCCTTCATATTGTGGATCAACTTAGCTTCTGTGGAGGCAAGAAAGGACCTTCCCTCTTCAGCTAGAAGAAAAGGACAGGATTTGAACTTGTGATGGAAGTCTTGTTAGAGGGGCGCCTGGGTGCCTCAGTTGGTTAAGTGTCTGCATTCGGCTCAGGTCATGATCCCAGGGTCCTGGGACCGAGCCCTGCATCAGGCTCCTTGCTCGGCGGGGAGTCTGCTTCTTCCTGCCCCTGCTCAAGATCTCTCGCTCTCTCTTTCTCCAAATAAGTAAATAAAAATCTTGTAAAAAAAATAAATAAAGTCTTATTAGAGAGCTGGAAGGAGGTGGGTTGTTTGAACAAGCCCATGCTAGCAACTTCTGGCCTATGACACAGATCTCAGGTTGGTTTGTTGTCTTTTTCATACATTCTCCTATGGAGCCTATGCCGAGTCCCAAAGAATGAAGAGTTTCTTTGAATTCCTTTGAATAATGACTTTTTGTTAGTAGTTTATTTTAGTACTCACTCTGCATTTTCTACATCTTGGAGGACTGGTTGACTTCCAAGACCAAGAGTTGGCAAGAACAGATTCTCCTAGAAATGGGAAGGAAGGAAGAAGATAGGCAGGGCTGTCCTGGAGTAAAAGGGAATAAAGAAACACTTCTTTTAAGCGGAAAGTTCTGAGCCAAGTTTTGAAAGAAATTTTTCCTTTTAATATAAATGGAAGGATAGCATTTATTCACGTTTTGTCAACAGGATAATTTCTGTCACATTGCAAAGTATACAGACATGCTTGAGTTGGCTTGCTGTTACAGCGCTCACATCCAATTAAAACAACCCTCTAGCTTAGACATTAAACAGAGTGCACAATTGATATTCATGAAAGCCTCCCTCGGCATAACCATCTCTCCCTCCTTAGGCATCTCATGGCCTTTGTCATTGGCCATTTCCCGGGCATTTACTGAGCACTGCCCATTTACTGAGCTTTTTCTCTCTCTCTTTTCTCTTTAGAGATAATATGGCATATGCAGGTCAGGTTCATACCTGAACAGCACCATGTACTAGTTCTGTGAACACGAGCAAGTTCTTTACTCTCTACGAGTGTCAGTTTCCCTATGTGGAAAGTAGGAATAGGTCTCACTACCTTGCAGAGTGAGTGAGGGCGTTTGCTAGCGCCACTAACGCCCTGCCGGTTACACAGCAGATACTCAAAATAGGCCAGCTACCATTTTTACTAACAAACCATAAAGCCCTTATGGCAGGGCCTGTGTCACTAACCTCTTTATGCCCTTGGCCCTTCTCCCAGTGTTTGGCACATTAACTACAAACGTTTGTGGTTGCAATGCTCTGGCTGCCACCTGTTGGGATATTTCCACTGTTTCTTTAGACAGGAGTTTTGATGCTTTCACTAAGGAAATTTGCAAGCAGATACTGCATGCAACTTCTTTTTCCCATCATTTACACAGTCACAAAACCACATTCATAGTCTTGCGCTTCCGACTGCTGCTAGTGAGACTTACGTACATTGACTAAGGGGAGAAACAACTTTCCAAAGATTAAGGCAGTGATGAAAAAGCATTCTGATGCTAGAAAGCAAGTTAGGAAAAAAATCTACATGGGACAACAGCTCTGTGGCTGGACATCTGCCACTGTTGCCCGCTGGGCTTGCAGACCAGAAGTGAGGGATGGGAAAATCCCTAACAAATGACTAATATGATTTCTTTCTGTTGGGAACCTATCTTTAATTACTTCTTTTTTTAAAAAAGGGAATATAACGATGAAGTGGGCTGGGGGAGGATGGATAGACATAGCGAAAGGCACAGTGCTGCCTCAGAGAGGGGCAAGAAGGTGAGTGATCGGGGGGGCCTGGGTGGCTCAGTCGGTTAAGCATCCAACTCTTGGTTTTGGCTCAGGTCATGGTCTCAGGGTCCTGGGATAGAGCCCTGCATCAAGTTCCTCGCTCAGTGGGGAGCCTGCTGGAAATTCTCCCTCTCCCTCTCCCTCTGCCTCTTGCCCTCTCCCGCTCTTACTCTGTCTCTCTCTCTCTCTCTCTCTCTCAAATAACCAAGTAAATCTTAAAAAAAAAAAAAAAAAAGGTGAGTGAGCCTGGTTTGAGATTCCCCATGTGTCCAAAATATATGCTCAAGCCAAGTCCTCCCCTCACCTCCCCAGAGACTGGTTAAAACCTGCTTAATCCCCCAGCTGCCCCCGGCCTCTCTTTTGTCCTGCTGAGTAGAGAAGAAGCATTGCTGAAATGAGCCACATGCCAGTGAATAAAAAGAAACACCACCAAGTGACCAGATTGGGAATGAAGGCAGCATCCTCCACCGTCAGTTCCGTCAGTTCCGACGTTCCCTAAAGGAGCAGCAGGTGTAACTGGCCTCATAGACGGCCCCTCCAAGCACCACCCCACCAACGCTACAACTGCAGGTCTGGCTAGGCGAACCCTTTCTGTGGTTCAGGGCTTTGCCATTCTGCAAGCTGTCCAGTTTCTGTTGGAATACATGAACCCCCTAGAAGACTAGTAGCCATTAACACTTGATCAGAATAATGTCTGCATTGGGTGTAAGCCTGCAGTTTTGAGTTGTGTTTTTTTTTTTTTCATGTTTCAAAAGCTTATTCAGTAAGTTCTTAAAGGAACACAATCTGGTATTTACAAAGAGAATGATTATTTTTCTTTCAAGCTAAATTTCTGTGTGTAACTGAGGGAAAATACTGTGTTTACAGTAACCTATGAAACAACTTTCCTTACATAGCTATTTCCAGATTGAATCTTATTATTTAATTCCTGTCTCTTGGGAGATTCCAGAAATCAACGTCCACAAATCTGTTTGGCTTAATAGATAAGAAAAGAAATATCATTGGATTGGGTTTAGGAAATCTGGCTTCTAATATTAGCTGTCCCACAAATAACTGTGTAACACTGGGGAATTTACTTAACCTTTCTGAGCCTACTTCCTTATTTAACAACAAATAGTTATTAAATGCCTATTAGAAGCCAAATAGTTGCTAGACACTAGAGACAGAACTCTGAACATAATGAAGACAGTCCATGCTTTCACAGACTTCAAGTCTGGCCAAGTGAAGGGTTTAGACTACATTACCCCTAAAACCTGAGTTAGCATTCTATGATTTAAATGGGATTATATTCATATATTCTGTGACCTGAGGTTAATGCAACAATGATTTCCAAATGACCTTGAAAAAGCTATAAAGTATTAAATATTTCCCATATGAACATTGGGAAAATAACTTTTAAATCATAAGCAGGTTTTACATATTTATTCGGAAAGTGATTTAACTACGGAATGATGCATTTTTAACATTATGAAATCCAATGTCTTGAAATCATTTTTCCTGCAGTTTCAAAGACTGTCACGTATAATTCCTTACTTCTCAAAGGATTTGGGCCATAACCAGAGGCTCCTCCTAATGGTTCAGAAGGACCCAAAGTTGGGAATCTCATGCAATCTCACCTCCTGAATTTCTCCTTTGTCTGAAAAACCTTTGCCCTCTTCATCTGACTTATTAGGCATTTTTGTTTTTTAACTAAAGTTTTTATTTTGAAACAACTATAGATTCACATGCAGTTGTAAAAAAAAAACAACAACACTGAAAGATCTCCTGTATCTTTTACTCAGGTTTCCTGACATCTTGCTAAGCTGTAGTGTGATATCACAACCAAGCTATTGACCTTGATACAGTCAAAATGAGGAACAATTCTGTCACCAAGTGTCTCTCACTGTTGTCCTTTTATAACCACATCTTCTTCCTTCCCGCCTCCATGCCCTCCGTAACCCCTGACAACACTAATCTGTTTTTCATCTCTGCAATTTTGTCCTTTCGAAAATGTAATATAGATGGAATCATGCAGTATGTAAACTTTTGAGACTGGCTTTTTTCACTCAGCATGATTTCCTGGAGATTTATCCAGGTTGTTGTATACAGCAATAGTTTGGGGCTTGGGCATGTTTTTGTTGTTGTCATCATTGTTACTTGGCTGAGTAGGATTCCGTGGTATGGACACAGCAGTTTCTCTAATCATTCACCCACTGAAGGAGTAGGTTGTTTCCGGTTTGGAGCTATGATAAATAAAGCTGCTATAAACATTTGTGTGCAGGTGTTAGCATGAAGATAACTCTTCAGTTATTTGGGATAAATGCCCAGGAATGCCATTGCTGGCTTGTAGGATTGTTACATGCTTAGTTTTCTAGGAAACTATCAAACTGTTTTCCAGAGTAGCTGCATCATTTTATATTCCTACCAGCAATTTATGAATGATCCATTTTCTCCAAAGCCTCACCGGGATTCGGTATTGCTGATAGTCTTTATTTTAGCAATTCTTGTAGATACCTAATGGTATCTCATTGACGTTTTAACTTGCATTTCCTTAATGGCTAATGATTTTGAACATCTTTGCATATGTGTATCTGCCATCTGTATATTCTCTTTGGTGAAACGTCTTTTCATGTCTTTTGCCCATTTTCTCATTAAATTGTCTGGATTTTCACTGTTGAACTTAGGGAGGGTTTTTGTGTTTTGTTTTGTTTTTTATGTATTCTAGATACAATTCCTTTGGTGAATATGTGATTTGAAATATATTCTCCTAGTCTATAGCTTGTCTTTTCATCTTCTTAACAGAATCACAGAACTGCAGTTTTTAAATTTAATGAAGTCTAATTTACCATGCTTTCCACATCAAGTCTAAGAACTGCTTATCTAGCCCTAGATGCCTACCATATTTTCCTATTTTTTTCTAAAAGCTTTCTAAATTTTAGGTTTTACATTTAATCCATGATCTAAGAAAACTTTTAGACAACAATTGGTCTACTCCACTATAACACCATAAAAAATAAAAAAAAATAAAAAAACTACGGACTCACCCTCACCCATACCAGCAAAAGCTAAGTGGGGAGCTCAGACTTCCATTCTCATCAGGATCTAATGAGGTGCCCCAATACCCTCTCCACATATCAGAGAAGGCCAAGTAGGAAGCCAATATTTTTATCTTTGCCAGTTATGTTTCCTCTCTCGTCTTCTACCAACCACAACTGTGTTAGTGGAGACCAAATAGGGAGCCTGTAGATTTACCCCCATCAGCCAGGAGGTGGCACCTCTCCTCTTCCCCTCTGGGGTGATGTGACGTCAAAGGTGGTCTAATGGAGAGTCAGGACTTTCACCATTATCCACTGGTAATAAGGTCATCCCTACTACAGATCACTGGAGACCATGTAGGGCCCCTGGAACTCCCATCCAGCAGTAATGACAGCCCCCTCCCTCAGGTGTCAGCTGAGGCTGAGTGGGAGACCTGGACCTCTACGTCCACCTGGCAGTAAGGTAAGGCCCTCCTTCCTTGCCAGAATGGTATCAGATAAAGCCTGTTAAAACAGAAAGTTTAAGTAAGATCCAAGGTGTTATAACATAATCTAAAATGTCCAGTTTCAATAGAAAATCACTTGTGATATCAAGAACCAGGAAGATCTCAAACTAAACAAAAAATAAAATAAAACATGCCAACACCAAGCCAACAGAAATATTAGAATTATTTGACAAAGATTTTGAAGCATCCATGGTAAAAATGCACCAAGCAATTTTGAATATCCTTAGAATAAATGAAAAAAATTAAAAACCTTAGCAAAGAAATAGAAGAACCAAATGGAAATTTAGAACTGAAAATTTCTATTGTTCTTTCTCCCAGTTCGCTGTTTCTTTCCTCTGTTTCCTGTGTTTTCCTCCATTATTTCAGTTCTTGAATAACTGAATGTAAGTAACTGAAATGAAATATACAGTGGATGGGTTCAACAGCAGAATGGAAGAGACAAAGGAAAGAATCAGTGAACTGGAAGATAAAATGATAGAAATTAACAAACCTGAACAATAGGGAGGAAATAGACTGGAAAACAAAAAATCAACAGATCCAAATCTACAGGGGAGGAAGGACTGAAATATACACAGTCTCAAGGCCTAAGAGGTTCTGTAAAGGCCGTGGGCATGCCCTTCTATTTCCCCATCAGCTATGTTCTCCTCACTGGTTGGCCAAACAAATTGGTTTAGTCCCTTGGCCTCTCTTTGTCCAGTGGACAAGGTAAAAGAACTAATGAAAGAGAGTAAACAAAGTAAAATAGAGAGAAAACAGAGTATTTTAGCTTTAAGACGGCATCTAGGTTTGGTGGATCAAGTTCACCAAGAAGGAATTGGCATTCGGGAGATATTGTCTCTAAATTCTGTAAATGTTGAGGAGTGTTCCTCACTTTTGCATCCAACCTTTTCAAAGTCCTCTCACGGCTCCCGCTCTAGGAAACCCACGGATTCACCACTCTCAGCAAACTCCCTCAACCACTCCATCGCTGTGACAGCCAGAGTTGCTTGTAAGATGAAGAACAGAAATTGTTAAAGAGAGAAGAGACATTGTATAATAATGGACATTTTCCAGAAGAAATCCACATGTTCTAAAATGTCAGAGCGGCATGAAACAAAGACACACGTCGAATAAATGAAGCCTCCCGTCAGCCAGCACTGCTCTGAGGAACAGGGAGCCTCCAGGCCCGTGCCCCCAACCCCGCGCTATGACGGAAGCTTCAGGGTGGGCCTAGCACACCGACAGAGAGTCTAAGTGGGACTTTTTTTTTTCTTCCTCTTACCAGACACGAGTTCTTTTAGAAAGTAACTGCAGCAACCTACCATTCTTAGATTCTCAAGAGAGTGCGTTTTATAAAGGGATGGGGGAAGGTTTCCCGTATTCTTCACCTCGAAAAAACTTCCTCTCCAAAAGCAGTGGTGTTAGCAAAACTCCCTGTGCGGAACATTTTCTTCTCAACTCTAATTATAGATCTGAAATTCAAGCAAAACGAAAACAAAGAGATTCTGGAGGAGCCTCAAGAAAGTGTCACAAGTTAATATAATGTGACTTCCCCCCCACCCCTCCCCACACCGGTTGCCTTTTTGCTCTCAAGTGCTCATTGAGCAAGGAGGAACTGTGCTAGTTTCATACAGATTCACGTGGACAGACCCTGGCTGAGGAAAATCGTGAGGCAAATTTGTTCTTAGGGGCCCTTCCTTGCTGACTTCCTTGTTTGCAGCCGCCCACAACTTCCCTCATTCCGGTGTTCCATTAACCTCCCATCCACCTCCTTCCCTGGCTTCTCATTGTCTCTGACTCCCACCAGGTAGCCACCCCAGGCACTGTCCCAATTTTTGATGTATCACTCACTCCTCTGCCCTATAAAAATGTTCGCACTGTCTCTCTCTCTCTCTCTCTCTCTCTCTCGCTCCAAGGTACTGTGGTCAGTTAGCCAGCTCATTGGGAAAACCCAGATAAATACATTCTAATTAAGCTGAAACAAGCTCAATGTGTTGCCTCTCCCAGGGCATATGTGTATTAATAGAGTGCAGGTGACTTATCTGCAGGAAACAAACTTCTGAGGATGGAATTTCAGATTTCAGAGGCAGGCCAAGGTGGGAAATATGTGGATGGAGTCCTCAAGGGCCACTTAAAAGGCATTCTCCTGATCTGTTCATGCCTCAAGACTAACGTGGCCTGTTGAGGCCATGGAGAAAGGAAGAGCAATGGACCCAAACTAGTGCCTCCTTTAGGGAAACTCTGAGGTGGTACTGGGGGGGGGGGAGGAGAAATAGGGAAAAAATGAATATGAAGTCAAGAAAAATATTTTCGTGATTTTTCACTTTGTAAGACAACAAAGTAACGAAATCACTGATCATGTTAGACATGAAGGGACTCCTAGAAACCAAACGTTTCCACCGCCCTCATTTTATACCAGAAGGCACTGAAACCAAGAGATCCAAGATTACGGGGAATCGGTGCCAGAGCCAGAAGCAGAACTTGGGTCTACTTGATTCCCAGGGCAGTCCTTCTAGTCCACCATGTTGGTCGTGCCCAGTTTCGTGGACAGTAACTTGACTTCTGTATCTGGTTGGATACCCAGAGATGAGAAAAATAACTTTTCCAAGTTCTTATCCATACTTCTTACATCATCATAATTGAATTTTGGATTTGTTATATTTCAACTCATCCCCTTCTATTTATAGTTAAAGGAGGATTTCTAATCAATGTCAACAAAATTATTGTCTGACAAAGATCAAACTGGAAGAAGAAGTGCAAAGCTAGGTAGATTCTCTAAAAAGCACGTGCGGATGTGATAGCCAGCTGGCTTGGTGACGTGAGATTGGATAATATCCCATTAGCACTGAGAAACTGTGAGTGCAAGTCACATAAAAATGAAATTAGTCTTCCCCATGTGACCGGGGGGGGGGGCAGGGGGAACAACTCACGGCATCAAACAGAGATTGATGACACCAAATCCTCCCCTTTGAACATTAGGTCATGTGCCATCCTGCCCACAAGAGCTCCAGTTGCTGGAGATCTGTGGCTCCTCTGATCTCTGGTCACCAATTATCTCACAGCTGTTTCTTCATCAGAGAAAACACCCCAAGCCCCACTCTGTCTTTAAATGAAGCACAAAGCACACAACTCCGTAGAGGACCAAAAACACCCTAAGGAAATTGTTAGAATAACACAGCCAGTGTTCATCTTCCCGATCACCCCTCCACACCACCGCCCATGTATGCAAAATGTTTTAATGAGGTATGAGAAGCAAACTATCATCTGCAGAACAGACTTCAAGTTATATAGGAATCGGATCTGCAAAAGCCCCAAATCTACTCATTTTCTTTTGCAGGTCTCCTGTGTTCTCGAAGGAGATCTTGTTCATTCTCTGGTCCAGCTACTGCCTGTCTGACATTGTTAAATCATTCATATCTTTTATGGGGAATGTGTCCTCCTTACGACACCCTCTCTCAGTTTCCCATTCATATAACTCAAAAGACAAAAGTTGTACTAACAACTTACTGGAGTTAGGCAGTGCCAGCTGTTGACTTAGCCAAATCTTTTCATGGTTTTTATGGGAATATCTCTAGTCTTATTCTCTCTATTGGGTTCCTCCTTCACTGCTTTATCCCCTCTCAAAACATTGCAATTTCTTGATGAACTAACAGAGATATCCATTTCAAACAATGATTTCTAGGTAGTGTCACCAAATGTTCTAATTTGCCCAGAACACTTCCAGTTCATGGCCATTGTCCCGTCGAATTATTAATAGCACCCTCTGTCATTCAACAAATGTATTCGTTAGAACAAAGTACATGGCCCTCCTACCTATATAGTTGTATGCATGGATATGGAAAGATCTCAGTACTACAATTGTGAAAAATCAAGTTGCCAAGTAGTGTGTAAAGTACAATCTCACTCATCTAAAAAATTCAAATACATGTGCCTGAAAAAATATATATAGAAAACTTAGGAAAGAAACCTGGCTATGGTTCCTTGGAGGAAATAAGAGTCTTGGGTTGAGGGTGGTGAGAGGGATTTTTTTTTCACTTTTTGTCTTTCTATTTGATATGTTTACCATTAGCATGAATTTATTTGCTAATAATAAAAGAATGATCTTTAGGACTGAAGGTTTAGAATTCCCATGATGCAAAGGGGCTGCCAAGGTTTCTCTGCCACAGGGATTATTTTTTCAACTTATTCACCTGCTCAAAATGGTGACAACCAAAAAGTAAGCAGCGACAGCCAGTGCCATGAAATGTATGACTCAGAACCCCCCATCTTGTGTTCCATTTCTTTCTCTTACATGAGCAAGAGAGAAAAAATAAAGGAGATAAAGGAAGACGAATACAGTTCACTGGTAAATCTAGAGAATGATGCCATGGGTGAGCCTGAACCAGGCTCCGGGGTGGCAAACATTAGCTCGGTTTCTGGGGTGACCTGCCTCTGGGGTGACCCCATGCCTAGCCTTCACTTCCCTTTCTCTTCTTGCCTATTTCTCCCCTCAAGACACACATGCATCTTGATTTTTTTTTCTGCCTACAATGACGGAAAGCCCATAATAAAATGCTTAGAACTCACAACTGACTAGAAAATCATGGTCGTCAATTAAGGGGAGGCTCTGCACCTGTGACCCACTGCATCTTCCATCCTCTATCGTGGGAAAACGTCAGGCGCCATCTTCCTGCCGCTGTCAACCTCAGAAAGTCAATAAGTAAAGTTCTCTCCTGTTTGCTTTTGGGGCTGAGTGGAGTACATTTGGTATCTCATCTGCAGACCCCACAAATTGTTGGGTAGCACGTTACTTACAAGAGAGAGCCCCTAAGCTAGAGAGTGGCTAACACAAGTTACTTGGTCCCCTGCTTAATCAGTGAGGCCCCTGTCCCTCTTGTATGCTGCCTTTTCTCCTATTGAAAGTAAGAGAAAAACACTGATGCCAGTCTGTTGAGTGGCTAAGTCAGCCAAGGGGGTTTGGCAGATGATTCCTTTCTGCTCTGTGGCACATCGTTATTTATTTGTGAAAGGTCGCTGGATAGCATCTCCTCATTGAGATCGATGCAGATTGCTTAACACAAATATTGACAAAATGAAATAGAACCAAATGGGGAAAAAAAAACCTCAGGGGATTTTAGGCTTCGATAACCAATTAAAACCTTCCTTTTAAAATTGCATTAAGTACAAAGCATAGCACGAATCAGAAGGAGATCATACCAATGATCTCTCACTGAATGCACCCGGAGCAAAAGAAAATCTTGGCATGAAAATGTAAGTAAAACACCTTAACACCTTTAGCAGGATAGATTTGTTTAAAGAACGTGATATTTTGTCCTCACCACTAGAGTTTGCCCTCAGTCTCCGTTTATATCATTTTTTATATCTAAGATTTTAAATCGAAGTCCAATTGCATGAACGATGAAGGATCGCTGATTCATTCTGATAAAAAAAAAAAAAGAAAAGAAAAAATCAACAAAGAAGATCAATTTAATGGGTGGGAAACTTCACCGCCATGTCCCAAGTGAACTGGGCTCCACGCAGGAAGGCTTTGGGTGTCCTTATTAACCAATTCCCAGTGAATTGGAAGAAAAAAGGAAAGAGCTTCCCTCCTTCCTAATTTTCATTTAGAAAGGCATTTTCTCTTCCCCACCCAAGACACGCAGTAGGAGCTATCATGATCCCAACTTTACAGGTGGATCCGAGGGGAAGGTGAATATGCACCCCAGCAAGGCTTTCCTAACAGAGGCATCCAGACTCTCAACTGCTTTCTTTCCCTGCCTGGGGCCAGACTCACATGCACATATTCCGGGAAGCATCTTGGCACACAATTATGCTGAAAATGAGCAGATTCCTGAGATAGGGAAATTACTATTATATCAATCCGTTACCAGGCACTGCAGTGAGGCCTTTCTCTGCTTAAAGCACCAAATACACCCAGACACCGAGCCAGGTTCTCCCAGGATCCCTGTTGCCCTCTGCTTGTTGGATACAGCTGATCCCTGCAAGCTCCGTTCGGGGGAGCACAGCACCAGGAGAGCACAAGCTGCCATCAACGTTCCTTAGGGTCAATAATCGTTCAGATCGGCTTTTCTCAACTTCAGGCCTCACTCCATAGATTGTGCTGGAGTGTTGGGGGAGGAAAGGCGGCAAAACCTCCCCTAACTCCTGCCTCTGTCAAATGGCGCTGGGAAAGATTGACGCCACTGCAGGCCCGGCTTCCAGCTCTGAACCCAGTGGATAGGAGTGCTCCTCCCGCCCCTCCCCGTGCTCCCCCCCTCAGTCACTCTGAAGTGGCATTGGCCGCTTTCCTGTTCCTCCGACACCTAAAGCTCATTCCCACCTCATGGCCTTTGGGACGCCCTGCCCCCGGGTCTCGTTACGACCGGCGTGTCCTGGTCACGCGCGTCTCCGCGCACGCGGCGTCTTCTTGGGGAGGCCTTCCCTGTTCACCAGTCTGAGTGAACGACCTCCGCTTCTTGGCTTGAGTTTCCCAGAAGGGATGAGGACGCGTGTGCAGGTGATTTGATCAGAGATAAGTCTAATCAAATCAGATTATTTACGGGCACGCTGCCAGTGGAAACCAGCAGGGAGTGGGGGGACACAGAAAAGGACATAGAAGAAGCCATGAAAGGGTATGAATTGAGGCAAAGACCAGCCTTGTCCTGATCCCACAGGAGCTCTGGTGTAAATTAGGCCCGAGGGTCAGTCTGGCTTCCTTGCACCTGGGCTTTCACATTGCTGCCCCAGTCAGTGCTTGGTCAGGCTGGGGAGGGACGCGGGCCTGAACCCCCAGGTACACGCGGCTCTTGTGCCCGCCTGCGCAGTGGCTCCAGCACCCGGAGGCAGACGTTTGAAGGGAGTCACAGGTGCAGGCTGCGCGACGTCATATGCCCTCCGAAGCAGGGGATGGGTGCACACGCCCGTAAATGTGCCCACCACACCCACTCACCCTCCAGCCCATCATTCTCAAAGACACATTCTTGTTTCATTTGCTTGAATGCACTGACCAGGATCTGAGATTGTCTTGTCTATAAACGTGTTCAGGTCTTGTCCGTCTTCCCAATTCAAATAATATCTGCGTAATAGCACAGATGCAACTGTCTTGTTCACTGCCTGCGACCAGGGCTAGAACCAGTACTTGGACACAGAGGCTGCTCAATAAATATTTGTTGAATAAATGAATGAACCAGGCTCATACGCTAGGACCCAGCGGAGGGGCTAGCCCTCGGACCCTGTCCTGGAAGGCAGAGGACAACTGTGACAGAGTGAAATGAGCACAGGATCTGGAGTCAGTAAACTTGGCTTTCATAGTCCTGGGAACTCAGGCAAGTAAAGTCCCTACGTCTCCTTGACCTCTGTTTTCTCACCTGCGTAGTAAAGACAAGTGTGTAGAGACTTATCTCTAAGGATGTTTGTCACACTGTTGTTTATTACAGCTAATCATCGGAAAGAACATAAACCTTCAACCCTGGGAAATTAATCATACACAATGGAATGCCATAGAAATGGTAGAAATAATGTGAAAATATTACTTAATGACATAAAAAGAGCTCTAAAATATATGGTTACAGGGAAAAAAAACAGTGGTGTGCAAAACAGTATGTGCAGTACCACTCTATTTAACGTATTTTATAGGTGTCTATTTATATCTGTATATGTTTAACAAAAACTGAAAGGATGCACATTAAAATATTTATAGTGGTTGCCTCAGGGTGGAGAGATTATGGGGGTTTTTTATTTCCTCCTTTTATGTTGTCTGCGTTTTCTAAACTTTTCAAAGTGAAATGTGGATTACTTTTGTAAGGGCAGAAAGGTATTTTTTAAACTAGACTGTAGTTTACCGTATTTAAACTAGATTTTGTAAACTAAATCACTTTTATAAGGGGAGAAAGGTATTTTTTAAATTACTTTTTTTTACAATGCCAAAATAATCTGCAAGGACTATTCTAACACTGTTTGTTCTTATGAGGACAGTCTGCAAAGCTGTGGAAAGACCATGAGACCGGCTCAAGTCCAGCCTCTGCTCCCTGTTAACTAGGTTGCAGGGGAAAAGGTGATGGGGATGGTAGACGGTGCTTAGTAAACTTTGAAACATCAGTCTCTCTGGGCTCAGCTTCCTCATCTGCAAAACCCAGATGTTGCCAAAAATCCCCTCCAGAGGATGAAGACGTACACTGCATAAAAGAGCCAACTGTACATGTTACGTCCCGCACATCAGAAGTAAGCACATAATAAAAGGTTCCTTGTAGTTCGTGCTCCCTGAACTGAGGGATTACTGGCTGTCTGGATTTGAACATTTATTTTTTTAAGGTTTTTATTTATCTATTTGAGAGAAAGAGTGAGCAAGAGAGAGAGAGAGAAAACAAGCAGGGGGAGAAGCAGACTCCCTGCTAAGCAGGGAGCCCAACTTGGGGCTCAGTCCCAGGATCCCAGGATCATGACCTGAGCCAAAGGCAGACACTTAACCGACTGAGCCACCCAGGCACCCCTGGATTTGAGCATTTAGTCATTCAGGCTGACATCGTCACAGCAAGTACATGACAAGAACTCCTCACCAGAAGGACAGCATGGAATGAACAATTCTTAGCACTTGTCACCAGCTTATACACAGCAGTAAAAGGGTTTTTGTCCCATAATGGAGCCAGGTCCTTCCTAAAGTTTCCCTTATGGGTAACCAGTAGCAGAGCCGTTACTCTTACTTGATAGAATTTGTAATATTGGCTGAGAGTTGATGAAAGTTTGAGGCTGATAATTAATCACCCCTTTTTCTTCTCTGACTTTTGAACTAAGTAAGAAAAAAGATGCAGAAAAATGCTGGAGGATCAACGTGTCGGCTTTATCCCTGATCAGCTTGATTACCGATATGGAGAAGAGGGCTTGGGTCTGTGGTCACAGTTGGGTTTTGAACACTTTCTCCTGTGCACTAAATTACCAGTCCCAAACCACAGAATCACGACCTCCCAGGTGAGCACTCCACAGGAAAAGAGCAGTAAGAGGTGCTTTGGAAAGAGAGAAGGGAGCCAAGGCCCTCAGTTCACTCCCATTCCCCAGTCTCAACCACCAGATAGCCTCGCTTGGGGAGGAGCCAGTAGAGGTGGTAGAAGGAAGGGTAAAAGTTTCCTTCCCATTATATTTTCCCCTTGGAGTCAGATGTTCCTTCTTGAAATCCCTGAGGATTTCTCTATTTTGTTCACTGCTGAATCTGACTCCCTAGCTCTCAATAAATATCCACTGAAGAATGAATGAATAGAAACATGAGAACTAGAGAGTGGGATTTTCCCTAACTATAAGAAGTTGTTTGAAATTATTTCTTCAGCTCAACTAGCTATTCATTGGCTCAATTGAAAGTACTAGATATAAAAGAACAGCATTGTCTATCCCTTGTTGAAGGGTGTCTTAGTGGCTTAAAAGTGTAGTCAAAACATCCAAGAAATGGAGGGATCTTGGACAGACTATAGGGAGTGACTCATTGGACCCCAAGTCATTACACTGGGTACTACTTTAGGATTAGGTAAAAGATAGCAAGTTAATAAATCCCCTGGACCCTAGTTTTCTCATTTACAAAATGACACCTACTCCTTCTCCGAGTCCAGACAACAAAGACTAAGAAGAGGTATTAGCAGAGCAGTATATACAACCATCAGCTATAGAGTCTGGGTCCCCCACAGTTCACGCAGTGCCTTATTTACTGTTTGCCAATATTTTGCCATGTCCACATATCCTGTTTCTTCCAGAGACACAAACCAACTGGACAAGTTTCTGTAAAATCCACATAATGGCTAATTCATTCCTACTTTCCAAATGCTTTGCACTAGCTTGAGGAAGAAAAAATTTCCAATTTAAAATAAGGATTTTGATTTTGAAAGTAATGGTATTAAAGTCAATTCTTAATATCAAAAATAGACTTAGAAATAAACTTGGATTAGGTCTAGTTCTCAGGAATAA
Organism: Ursus maritimus; assembly: GCF_017311325.1. Taxonomy (NCBI): domain Eukaryota; kingdom Metazoa; phylum Chordata; class Mammalia; order Carnivora; family Ursidae; genus Ursus; species Ursus maritimus. Next base: position 44,582,015 of record NW_024425008.1, read on the forward strand.
ATGTTGGGAACTATGAAAGCATCTCTGAAGAGATCTATATGTTAGGTTTCAATTTTATTCTTTACTGAATCTCTGAATCACAGACATACTGAACACAGACCTTAATTTAAGCCTTCTAATTTGTCTTATTTTAAAATTCCACACTAAATAGATATTCTCCAAGGAATACTGAGCATTTTCATTTTACCTTTTCTTTTAGTAATTTCATAAGCCAAGGGCCATTTTTAAGCTTAAAAAATGTGCTAATGAAACTACCAACTAGGCATAGACCAAATGTGTTTTTCTTTCTAGTGGCTGTTACAGCCAGACAAAGGGGATAAGGCTACAGAGATAAATTTTGGAGCTCATACGAACATAGTCATAAAATGGTGTCCCCAAGTCAATATTCTAAATAGGATGGAAGATATCGGCGACATGATTTCTGTGTCCCAGAAAATAACTCCCATCTCTAACCTTTCTGCAAACATCAACAGCACAATTGGTTGAGATCTCTCATTACACCAGACCGGTAGTTCTCAACAGGAGCGATTTTGAGTCTCTCCTTCCCCGGGGGACCTTGGGCACAGTCTGGGACATTTTGGGTTGTCACGATGGAGGGAGGACATGCTACTGGAATCTACTGAGTAGGTCGGGAATGCTGCTGAGATCCCACAGTGCACAGGACGGTCCCCTACAACAGAGAACTATTTATCCCAACATGTCAATAATACCATGACTGGGAAACTCTGCACTAGCCTCTTAGTACTGAGCAATCTTCCGGATCTGCACTGTGCGATGACTAGGAGAGTAAGTCTTCTGTTGAGCCTTAAAACGCTGGGTATGCTTTGGATAAATGGAGGGTCAATCCAGGAGAGAATTCCAATGGAATTCGAAGGGGGTCCATAAGCAGGCACACGTGCATAAAACATTGAAGGGACAATGTTCAAGCCAGTCTACCTTAGAAGGAGACCCCAAATTGGGGTACAATAAGACATGAGGCAGTGAAGCTAGTTTTGGGAAGACCGTACATGTGTTACATTAAGGAATTGAGCTCTATCCTTATAGTTGGTAGTGAAAAATTGACAACTTCAGAGCAGGAAATGAATATATATTTTTACCCACTTTTGAAACGTAGGTGCTCTGAACTAGTCCCAGCGGTCTCACTGGGTGTAGTTCAGATTAGAGATGAAAAGTCAGGAGACAGAGAGATCACTCACTAGATTCTCATAAATAACCAAATATATGAATCCAAATTACAGTAGTGATAGAACTGAAAGAAAGGAACAAGAGAAAAGAAGATATGACAAAAAACAAAAGGTTTGGCTCTTCCTCTGGGAGTTTGGTGAGGGTAACTGAAGGAATTCAGAGGTGAGAAGTTGGGACTCCGCGAACCAGGAATTTACTGAAGCTGAAGGTCTGGGCCAGACATGGGTCAACAGCCAGACATGTGATGAAGGGTAAAGAAGGGCCCCTGAGGAGTTAAGATGGCGGAGGAGTAGGAGACACCGTTTTCAGCCGGTCCTCCGAGTCGAGCTGGATCGGTACCAGACCAGCCTAAACAACCACGGAACCAGCCTGAGACGCAGGAAGACGCATCTGGATCTCTACAAATGAACATCTCCAGCGCTGAGTACAGGCACTAAGCTGGGAGCCATGAAACTGCGTACGATATCGGAAGATAAAGCGGAAGGGGAGGAGCCGCCGCGTGTTCGGGCGCCGGGAAGCGGTAGCCACTTGCACGGGAGAGCGGGCGGGGCTCGCGGACGGCACCCGCAAAACAGCAGACTGAGACCATGAGCCGGGTGCGCGCGCCACCAGGCATCTCGCGGAACACCGGAATCCCGGTGCGCTCACTGGATCCAGACTGAGACCGGGAACTCCCGGAGTGCGCGGGGCAGCTGGCAGCATTAGAAACACAAAGGACAGAGACGCGCCAGCCCTGGAAGTGAGGGCTGGGACGCCGGGTGTGGGGCGCACATCCCAGACGCTGCAGGGTTGAGCAGCACCAACAGTAACAGAGTTAAAGTGGCCAGAACATTAGTAGAGAACGGGCCGCAATCCCTCTGTTCTGTGACAATGCAGCCTCTGCTGCTCTGACTCTCAGAAGAGGCATAGCCGGCCGCCAGGGAAAGCCGCCAGAGAACAAAAGCCTGGAAATACCGGCTCAGAGAGTGCCCATCCCCATCCCTCCTCGCGGGGGACACGGAGACTCTACCCAAACAGGGTTGCCTGAGTATCGGCGCGGCAGGCCCCTCCCCCAGAACACAGAAGGCAGGCTGAAAAATCAAGAAGCCCACAACCCGGGCGCCTGGGTGGCGCAGTCATTGAGCGCCTGCCTTCGGCTTAGGGCGTGATCCCGGCGTTCCGGAAAGGAGTCCCTCATCGGGCTCCTCCGCTGGGAGCCTGCTTCTTCCTCTCCCACTCCCCTGCTTCTGTTCCCTCTCTCGCTGGTTGGCTGCCACATAAATAAATAAATAAAATCTTTAAAGAAGAAGCCCACATCCCTAAGATCCCTATAAAACAAGGGGCACGGCCTGGGACCCAGTCAATAATTTGGGCTCTGGAAACCCCGCAACCTCTCTTCATCAGAATGACAAGAAGGAGAAGCCCCCCCCAGCAAAGAAAAGACAGTGAGTCTGTGGCCTCTGCCACAGAAATAATGGATATGGATGTAACCAAATTATCAGAAATGGAATTCAGAGTAACGATGGTCAAAATGATGAGTAAAATTGAAAAAACTATTAACGAAAAGGTTACTGAGAATATAGAATCCCTAAGGACAGAAATGAGAGCGAATCTGACAGAAATTAAAAATTCTATGAGCCAAATGCAGGCAAAACTAGAGGCTCTGACGGCCAGGGTCACAGAAGCAGAGGAACGGGTTAGTGAATTGGAGGATGGGTTAATAGAGGAAAAAATGAAAATAGAAGATGGTCTTAAAAAAATCCACGCCCACGAATGTAGGTTACGGGAGATTACTGACTCAATGAAACGATCCAATGTTAGAATCATCGGCATCCCCGAGGGGGTGGAGAAAGAAGGACCCCTGACTCAAATCCAGAGCAATGCATTATCACATCAGATACCAGCTAAGCAAAAAGCAAGAAACTGTCTCCCCGACATTGCCTGCACATCTTACTTCTGAATGTTTCGCCCATTAGATTTCTATCTGTAATACTCTCTCCACTTTGCAACTAAGACCCACCTTGGAAGCCCGGCTAGAGACACCTCTTCCTTATTGATATTCTCCCTGCCATTGCAGAGCAAGAACACAGAAGATGGCCTGATATTCCAGCTAGAATGGTACAGAGACATGAACCCAAGGAGACATGAATATTTACAGATTAGAGATACAGCCTAGAACACAGGCAGGCCTGGGTCAGAAATCCAGGCAAATGGTTCAATTTAAAAAAACAAACAAACAGAGGCGCCTGGGTGGCTCCATCGTTAAGCGTCTGCCTTCGGCTCAGGACATGATCCCAGGGTGCTGGGATCGAGCCCCACATCGGGCTCCCTGCTCCACTGGGAGCCTGCTTCTTCCTCTCCCACTCCCCCTGCTTGTGCTCTCTCTCTCGCTGGCTGGCTCTCTGTCAAATAAATAAATAAAATCTTTTAAAAAACAAACAAACAAAAAAAAAACCTAGGCACCAAAGATGAATAGCCAGGAAATTCTCAAGCAGACAGAGGAAAAAGCACGGGAGTAAGAGATGAGGTAGAGTTTAGTCAGAAGGAAGGAAAATGCATGAAGAGAAGTGTAGACAAAAATCCCACGTGAGAGCTCATTCTGTTGAAGAACCGGCGCTTCCGAGGGGGCTGGCCAGGCTCAGAGCCACTCTCTGGCCCGCCTGCTGTGGGATCATCAGCGCTTCTTTCACTTTCCCGAGCCCGGTTGCCGAGTCATAAACGGGCGGAATGGTGTCCACTTCGCAGGACTCTCGTGACTAAATGAGATTAAATGATACACATGCAACAGGAAAGATGTCGTGAATTTATTAAGATGTTTTTCTTTTTGTCTTTGATGACACGAGCTTCGTCTTAGTCTGCTGCTTCAAGTTCACACTTCCCACCTGATTCTGTTAAAATGCAAGTTCTGGTTCAGCAGAACGGAGCGGAAGCTAGCCTAGGCTAGAGTCTACACTCCTGACAAGCTCTGCTGCAGCTGTGGCCGCTGCTGTGTAGACCACACTTTTAGTGGCAAGACCCTAGTGTGCCCAAGGCATTCAACTGATTGGGATTTGTTACAGATGAGGATTTGTGCGAGACGGCAAAAGAAAGACCGAGATAATGTTCAACTTCTGAAGTTCAGAAGTAGGATTCTGCAATAACAGAGTAGACATGTGAGCAGGTTCGGGGCTAGACCCCCACATCTTATGTAAGTGATGTCTACATTCAAAGAAGAAGGGGAGAAAGTCAACTCCAGTCCAGCCGCAGAGGACTGTGGGAAAAGGAAGCTAGCAGGAAGTAGCAGAGCTAGTGTGGAGATGCAACGACACCACTCCTTTCTCCCGAGAGTGGGGAGGTACATCAGATAAATGAGGTAATCCTAAGGGACAGATTTAGCTTTCCCCAGCTGCCGGGTTTCCATTTTGGCTTGGTAGGTTTCCATTATAGCTGAGATCCTGACCCGGAAGCTATTTAGACAGCTATTCACCACCATGGACCATTGGAGTGGTGGAGGACTCCAAAGAGGACCTGAGCTGGGGCCAAATGAGGGTGACAGCTAGATCTCAAAGGAGTTCTTCCATCAGCTATAGTGGAGCGGAAGCTAAGTCAGCCAGGCAACAGGACCACAGCCTGCCCAGGGCAAGAGAGAACAGCCACAACTTTAGCCATCTTTGTCAGCAGAGCAAGCAGTACCCAGGACAAGGGACATTGGTCTAGAGACCGGAAAAAGGATGTCATCCCTAAGGACCCTGGTTCTTCCATGTGGCCCTAGGGTTATGGAAAGCCGCCCCCTCCCTGCATATACCTAAACATTTTAGAAAAAAAGCAGGGAGAGAGGGAGGCTTTCTGAGAAGCTGAGTGTTTTTATCCAATATAGATTCAATGCTACCTAAGGGAGCAAGTTAATTTATGGGATTGGTCTAAGCTTGGGATTGGATTGGACAGTTAATTTTCCCTGGTGGGTTGGGGCTTGAGAAGAAGGCCAAACTTCTTAGAGACAAAATAAAGATATTACATTTTTCTCTATACATCCGAGCTTATACAGTGAGTTAAATTTGCAACCACATGACAAATATATAAAGTGCTTAGCAACATGCGGCTATATAGAAAGTGATCGATAAACTGTAACTAGGTTAAACAGGTTAAGTAAGGACTATGAAAAAGCCACTGGATCTGGCAATTAAGAGAACATCATTCCCTTTTGGGAGGGCAGTTTCAGCAGAGTGACAGGAATAGAAACTCGCCATGAAAGATATGCATCCCAACCATGATGGCCACCATAGAACGAGATTCCACACTCAGCGCAGCTCTCATTTATGCAGAGGCAGGGAGGGGCGGGAGAGGGTAGAGCTGAAGTCCAACACTCCCAGGTCAAGGCTCACTATTATCATCCATGGAGTGGAAGTATCCCTTAAGAAAGTTTAAATTTTATTTCTGGAAATTGGCTCCAAAACAATTCTTTTGATGGACTGGGTTTTTGCTAAGTGTGAGATGGCAGTTGAATATGAAAAAACATTATAAATCCCAAAGCTGTAGCCAAGATTCCTACATTTGAAAACAGTCCCAAACAAATTAGGTCACTCTGCACACCTCCAAATTGTGGTTTTAAAGACAAGGTTTGCACCACCTCATAGTCTGGAGAGGACTCTTGAATTTCTTAAAGCACTTCACCTCTCTTACCTTAGTTGAGGGTTTCTGTTCTCTCCTGCTCCCAGGCGCAGAATTTTCCTAATGGCCAGTGTATAGCTCTGCTTCTTCTCCCTGAGCAGTGAGATCATTCATTCATCAGTGGAATAGCTGCTCTTAGAGAAATTATGAAATAGGGAGGCTGGTCGTGACCATCCCCACTTTTCTCTCTGAGATCACACAACCTAATTTTGCCATCCTTCCCACCTCACCAATATACAGAACCCTCAATCCATCTCCTGGTTGCCCAGATGTCTGCTCTCCCAAACGTTCTTCCCCAACTGCTCCCCTCCCCCAAACTCAGGCTGTGCCCCAGGCCTGCCCTTCACTCCCTCCTGTTCCTCACCCTCTACCTCCTGTCAACCTTTGCTAGTTCTCTGTTCGGTGATCTCAGGCCCCTCTCCCTCCAAGGGACAAAGGTGATAATGCCTTTCAGATGACCTGGCATCTATCTTCGTTACCTTGTAAAAATACTTCATGTCACATGAAAAGACGCACAACATCCTTAGTCGTTAAGGAAATGCAAATCAAAACCACAATGAGATACCACCTCCCACCCACTACGAAAACAATGATCAAAAATGTGGAAAATAACAAGACTAGCAAGTGTTGGTGAGGATGTGGAGAAACGGGAAGGCTCGTACATTGCTGCTGGGAACATAACATGGCGCAGCTGCTGTGGGCAACAGTGCGGCCGCTCCTCAGTGAGACGAACAGAGTTACAACATGACCCAGCAATTCCACTCCTAGGTATATGCCCAAGAGGACTGAAAACAAACGCTCAAACGAATACTTGTACAAGAATGTTTACAGCAGCGCTGCTCACAACAGCCCAAACGGAGAAAGACCTCGATGTTCACTGACAGATGGATGGACAAACAAATTGTTATATAAACACAACGGAATGTTTCTTAGCCATAGAAAGGAGTGAAGTACTATCCAGGCTATGACAACATGGATGAACCTTGAAAACATTGTGCTAAGCCTAAGCAGCCAGACACAGAAGGTCACATAGTGCACGATTCCACTGTATGAACATTTGGAACAGGTAAATCCGCAGAGACAGAAAGAGGCTAGAGGCTGCCTAGGGCAGAGGCAGGGAGGAACTGGAGAGTGATGGCTGATGGATGTGTGGTTTTATTTTGGAAGCATGCAAATGTTTGGGGATTTTATAGAGGTAGTGATTGCACAATATTGTGTATTTATTAAATGCCCCTGGATTTTTTTAACTTTAAAATAGTTGTATGTGGGCTCCTGGGTGTCTCTGTCAGTCAAGCATCCGCCTTTGGCTCAGGTCATGGTCCCAGGGTCCAGGGATGGAGTCCCGCATCAGGCTCCCTGCTCAGGGGAGAGTCTGCTTCTCCCTCTCCCTCTGCTGCTCCTCCTGCTTGTTCTCTCTCTCTTTCTCGCTCCCTCTCTCAAATAAATAAATAAGATCTTTTTAAAAAATTTTTAAAAAGATGCTTGTCTGCTTAAGACCATTAAAAAGCAACCGGGAGTGAGACTACATGGCCTCTAACTTCTCAAGAACAGGTAGTATCTCGTGAAAATGTAAATCCCTATAGAGACCAGCCAAATGGCAGGTATATAGACATTGGAGTACCTGTAGAATGCCTTTCAAGCAGCGTTTAAAGTATACTTTATCCGATCAGCCCTGCCCCCATCCCCAAGGCCAGCCACCAGCCCTGCATCTCCCCAGCGGATGATTCCATCTAGGAGTTAAAAAGCATCTATGGGCTAGAAACTCCTTTCCTGTATCCCCATACTTTGAGACTTAGTAAGGAAGCTGTGCCATTCTTTTTCGCAACTTAAAATTGTACATTTTGCTATCCTGGTTAGAGAGAGGCCACCGACTGAAATATCTTGCCTCGAGAGCAGGTGATGTCAGCATCTCATTATCAGAATTTTTTCCCTGCAAAGCTTTCATGTTCTTCCAAAGAATGTTCCAGTTTAATGGTAAGCCCCTTAAAATGCAGGGTTGTAACAAATTACAAGGGAGGAATAACTCTGTCTTAACACAGGGGCCTGGCCCATACAAACCATAAAACAGAGTTGAATTTCCTGAAATAAGTTGAATCTTATTTCCAGGCCCTGATTCTGTACTGAATTGATTGTGTCCCTCGTTCAGTATCCCAAGCCCTAAAGTCTCATGCATGACATTGTTACTTTCTTTACCGCCATGCTGTCTAGAGGTGAGATGACTTTAAGACACCTTCTGAGTTTTATATCCTTTATAGTAATTGTTACCATCTCCCTCGAGCCAGATATGGGATGAAAGATTACAAAGGAGGGGCGCCTGGGTGGCTCAGTTGTTAAGCATCTGCCTTCGGCTCAGGGCGTGATCCCGGAGTCCTGGGATCGAGCCCCACATCGGGCTCCTCCACTAGGAGCCTGCTTCTTCCTCTCCCACTCCCCCTGCTGTGTTCCCTCTCTCGTTGGCTGTCTCTATCTCTCTGTCAAATAAATAAATAAAAAATCTTTAAAAAAAAAAAAAAAGATTACAAAGGAGATTTTTCCTTTTGTTTCATGATGTGTCGTGTCCAGAATTTCAACACAAGTTTATCAATGGCGACTCATGCAACTCAGCTTCCCAGAGCCAAATATGCTATTGGAAGAAGAGCTTTGATGAGAAATAGAACTAAGAATGAACGTAACTGTGCTCTTAGAGGCCACAGCTTACACTTGTCCTTGAGAACATGGCATCCAAGTCAACCAAGGTTATAGCACTTAAAATAAAAATGCAGATGGCATTTTTTCAGTGTACCAAGAAATTTCACATTCCTTATCTAATTTGACTTTTCCAACTACCAATGAGATGAGTGGGACAGTTACTGTTACCTCTGCTTTAAAAATGCAAAAACTGAGATTTTAGTTTTAGGAGTTGGCTTAAGATCACATACTTGGTAAAAACATAGACCAGGCGTGAATCTGGTTTATTAAAAGCCAGAACTCTGTCCTCTCACTTCCGTGCCCATGCTTCTAATCCCGTCCTGCCAAAACATCGGTAAGCCACCAAAATAACTGGAGGATTTCTGCTGAAGCAATCTGGCCTCTCTTGCTTCTTTTTGCCTTGCAGGAACGCAAGGCTCTGCCCTCGGCCTGGCCCACGGTTCCCACTGTAGCCCCCCACAGGTTGTGCATACCATCGGCAATATTAAAGACACCAGGGGTAGAAACTGAGTTTCTTTTTCAAATGATCCACCTTTGTTTCTATGCAGCTGCTGTTTACTGGAGGCTTTGGCAAAGAGCAGTGGGATTCTTATCCTATTCCTGATGCAATTTTTAATTTCCTGCTATTCCCCAATCTCTTCTCATTAAGGACATTTCTCCCGCACACAAGTTTGTACATTTTCCAAAAGTACAGAGGCTTGATGTCGCTTGCTTTGATATCTGTGATTCTTCTAGCTCCTGGATTTCTTTCTTCCTCGCCCATAGTCCAGCAGCAAGGACAGAAGTGCAGTGGTACAGACTGGGGCCAGGTGGCAGGGCAGGAGGAGAGGGGTTGCCTTTTAATGACCACGTCCTGTGCGCGGTGCCCTGAACTACGCACTTTATAAACACTACCTCGGTACTGGTGTTTTCCACGGCATATGTACCGCTGATTGTACCGATCGTTTTTAAAGTACACACACAAAATTTTTCTTTACTTTAGGAATTATGGGTTTTTAGTTTTCTTCTATGGTGTAGCTTTTCATTTAAAGTAGTAACACAGTTTTTTAATATTTATTTTTTTCAGTCAACTTATGGAAAATCTTAAATAATGGCAAAAATCATAAAGGCCTCAAATTTCGGAAATCCAGCCTTACCTCTTTTGATCTCAAAATGACCCAGCGGAACGAAGGGGGAATTAGACCCAGGTTACAGAAGAAACTGATTTTCCAAGAGCTTAGGTAGCGTTTCCATGTCATACACGTACGGATACAGTAAGAATTTGATCTCTGGTCTGTCTGGCCCTGTTCAGGAGACCCACCACCCAAGAGCACACACACTCCTCCCCCCCCCCCCCACGCAACAGAGGTGACAGCCTCTGGGGTAGAACCCTGAGCAGCGCTGCCCTAAGAAGCAGCACAGGGCTTCGGAGTCAGGCCCCACCACCTGCCAGTCCCATGGCCAAGGACAAGTCACTTCTCTCCCCTACACCTCACTTTCCTACTCTGAAAACAGGGATGATAAGGAAACCTGCCTTGTACATCGTGGGAAATGAGGATTTGCTGTTAAGAGCAGCGGGTAGAAAGCCTGGTGCATACGAAGAGCTCTGTAAATGTGAGTTAGCACTGCTATTGTTACTAATATGAATAAGACTCTTCCAGGCTTTTAGCTCGAGGCTGTTGTCAGGCCAGGCTTGGGGAAAGAGCTGGGCTGAGCCTCCACCATGGGGGAGGGCCTCAGGGACTCCAGGTGGGAGCCCTGGGAAAGGCAGGACCCGACCAGGAGAACGTCAGGCACTCGCTACCCTGAGGCAGGCCTGTGTGGCTAGGGCTCGAGAGCCAGTCTGCCTGACTGAGTTACTTCTCTGTGCCTCAGTCTCCTCATCTGTGAAATGGAAGGATTAACACTAGTTACCTCGTAAGATTACGTATCTTAACTCAAAGTTCATATACGGCACCTGGTAGGAGCTATGTCAGTGTTCGCTGTTTTTACTGGACTCCCTTTTTTCTGGGAGGAAGGTGGGAGTTGTGCCGGGGATGTCTGTGGAGAAGCCCCTGGCCCTGGACCAAGATTTCAGTGCCCTAAGGCCCCTTTGGTATCCGTTGTGGGCAGAGCTGACCCTGGTGAGCCGTAAACACACTGCCTGAGAACAGCCAGCAGCCTCGGGCCTCACTCAGAGGCCACATGACAAAGGGCTCTGCGCCCAGCATCACGGCCGGTGGGACATTTCTTACATGCCCTTTGGTTCCCTTCCCTTTTCAGGAGACCCACATTTTTAAAAAACATTTGACCCCAAATATTTCTTAATATCTCCAAGTCTCTCTCTCCACGCCCCCTCTCTCTCCTTTATTATTCAGCTGAACTCTGTCCAGGGATACTTAAGAATGCCCAATTATGAGGAACAATGAACCCAAAGAAAATCAATAGACCTTGGGTAGTCCTGCCAGCAACCCTAAACAGGAAGTTAAAAAGGGATCAAAGACACTGGCAGGATGGTAACTTTATTCAGGGTAGCCTTGATCCCTAGAGAGAACTGGGAGATTTATCTTTTCTAAATGTCATGAGCAGTTCTCCTAGTTGGTAGACAGAGAAGTAACAGCAGAAGAAATCAAGGAGTCATTGGGGTGGGGGCGGAGGGCAGTGGGAGAATTAGGCTGCCCACCAAGGAGGTAGCTGGGCCCCCCTTCCCCTGGCTCTGGAGGCGAGCTCAGTGTCTCCTGGGCACTCCCAGTCCCCACCGCGAACAAGCGCATAAATGATCTCGGGTCCCTGGGGAAAACACTGCTGCCTATTCTGCCCCACCCCGGGCAGGTGTGAAGAGTGGGGCTTCCCCGGCAGCTGTCAGGGGGCAGGGGTGGGAGCACAGGCCTAGCAGTGGGTCCTGACGCAGCCTCTGGCAGCATGACGAGACCCTGGGCAGGTGAGTCAGCTGCCTCAGCCTCCCATTCAGAGGCACAGAGCCGTGATTTTTCAGACTGCTGTTGCTTGGCCTGGGCCCTGGGCCCCATAGTTAGTAAGCTGTGGCCATCGGTCTGGCTTTGTCGTACCCCACAAAAACCTGCACTGAGACCAAACACCATCTCTTGGAAAAGAAATTGCTTTTAATAATTCACTGCTTAGGTGTGGGGTGTAGAACACCGAGGACATCCAGAGGAGAGAGAGAAAAGTCCTGGCAAGCTGCACTGCAGAGAAAAGCCAGAAGCTACAGAGTAAACATGTCCCAAGGAGGGAGAATTGAGCTCTGACATTAACTGGTTGTTCTGTGAAACTGCAGGGCGACCTAATACCCCTTGGGTCTTTTCCTCTCTCCACTGATCCTTATCCCCATTCTAGTTTAACTTCTCCATCTTAGACGGAGCCGTAGCTTTATTAAACATTAAAACTAGGTTGGATGATGTCCCTTACCTGCTTCAAAATCTTCCGTACTCTCAGGTCAGAGTGCAAAGTCCTCATCACCAGGCCTGATTGCCCACCCCCCACCCCCCAGCCTTGTCTCCAGACATGCTCCTCTTGCCCGGGACTGTATATCCAGCCACTCTGGTCTTCTGTCACAGAATGTCCTGCCCCAGGATCTTGGCCCAGGCTGCCCTCTCCAGCTGGCACGCTTCCTTGTATTTGCTGGGTTCATTCCTTTTCATTCTCCAAGGCTCAGCCCTCCTACCGGGCTCCTCAAGCCCTCCTGCTGTTCATGCCCGTTGCTCCCTGTAGGCTCCCTTCAGAGTCCTGACCAGTGCTGTGCCTAATTATCAGTGTCAGTGTCTAGTTAGTATCTACCTTCCTCCGGGGACTAGCAAGTTCCATGAGGGCAGAGACCAGAACGACCTAATGCCTAGCACAGGGTAAGTAAGTACTCAATAAAATTTTGAGGGAATAACTAATTAAAGGAATGAAAGGATTAGCCAGTCCATCAAAAGTGATCGCAGGACTTGCTTAAGGTTGTATAGCTGGAATCCAGACTCAAGCCTGTCTCAGTCAAAGCCCATGCTCTCAAAAATCACATTTTTACTTACACTTTAAAAAGTCTTTGAGGGCAAAAGTGAACTATTGGGACTTCATCAAGATAAAAAGCTTTCGGGGCACCTGGGTGCCTCAGTCAGTTAAGTGTCTGCCTTCGGCTCAGGTCATGATCTCAGGGTCCTGGGATTGAGCCCCTCATGGAGCTCACTGCTCAGCAGAGAGCCTGCTTCTCCCTCTTCCTCTGCCTGCTGCTCTGCCTACTTGTGCTCTCTCTCTCTTGCCCTCTCAAGTAAAAAAAAGCTTTTTAAAAAATAAGATAAAAAGCTCTTGCACAGCAAAGGAAACAGTCAACAAAACCAAAAGACAACCGACAGAATGGGAGAAGATATTTGCAAATGTCTTATCAGATAAAGGGCTAATATCCAAAATCTATAAAGAATTTATCAAACTCAACGTCCAAAGAACAAACAATCCAATCTAGAAATGGGCAGAAGACATGAATAGACATTTCTGCAAAGAAGACATCCAAATGGCCAACAGACACATGAAAAAGTGCTCAACATCACTCAGCATCAGGGAAATACAAATCAAAACCGCAATGAGATACCACCTCACACCAGTAAGAATGGCTAAAATTAACAAGTCAGGAAATGACAGATGTCGGTGAAGCCGTGGAGAAAGGGGAACCCTCTTAACCCTGTTGGTGGGAGTGCAGCTGGTGCAGCCACTCTGGAAAACAGTATGAGTTTCTTCAAAAAGTTGGAAGTAGAGCTACCCTACGACCCAGCAATTGCACTACTAGGTATTTACGCCAAAGATACAAATGTAGTGATCTGAAGGGGCACCTGCACCCCAATGTTTATAGGAACAATGTCCACAACAGCCAAACTATGGAAAGAGCCCGGATGTCCATCAACAGATGAATGGATAAAGAAGATGTGGTATATAAATACAATGGAATATTACTCAGCCATCAAAAATGAAATCTTGCCATTTACAACGACATGGTTGGAACTGAAGGGTATTATGCTGAGTGAAATAAGTCAATCAGAGAAAGACAATTATCCTATGGTCTCACTCATATGTGGAATTTAAGAAACAAAACAGAAGATCATAAGGGAAGAGGGGAAAAAATAAAAGATGAAATCAGAAAGGGAGACAAACCATAAGAGACTTTTAATCATAGTAAAGAAACTGAGGGTTGCTGGAGGGGAGGGGAGTGGAGGGATGGGGTAACTGGGTGATGGACATTAAGGAGGGCACGTGATGTAATGAGCACTGGGTGTTATATAAGTCTGACGAATCACTGACCTCTACCTCTGAAACCAATAATACATTATATGTTAATTAATTGAATTCAAATTTTAAAATTTCCCCCAAAATAAAATAAAATAAAAAGTCTGAATTTATGTCCTCACGTTTCAAGATTCTACAAAGAGAAAAAAAAATTATATCTATATGGTTGGTAGGAAGTGTCAGGTGGCCAAGAGTCCAGGGTTACAAGAGGCTAGAGGTCTGGGTGACCTGTTGAGATGACAGAGAAGGGACAAGAAGCCAATGGGCTTGACTTCTGGAGGATGTGGCCCAACCCTGACTGACTGCTCTGGAGGCATGAAGCTAAGACCAGGTCAGTCCAGCAAGAGGCCCTGGGTGGCTCTGGTCAAGACAGGGTGTCCTGGCCCCAGATCCCTGGCTAAAGCGGGCAAAGGACTCCCTTCTTCAAGACATCCCCGCTACCTGCTGGAAGCGAAGCCTGTCCAACGCCTAGATCCTCTGGGGTGCAGGGCGCCCCAGCGTCTTGCGGAGCAAGGCGTTCACCGCTCTACGCAGCAGCCTCAATGGACCAGAGACTCATTCGGTCTGCTAGTGATGAAAACCACCAGGTCACCCGAGACTTGCCTAGCAGTGCTTCTTTGTGACAAGAAACCAACGTGCTAGCGAGTGGCCCAGAAGAAACTTGCTGAAGAGCTCCTGCTACCCCTTTGGATGCGCCCCTCCCCTCTCCTCCCGGGGGAGCAGCTCGGGCAGGGCAGCTCGCAGCACAAAGCCTCGGGTTTGTTTGCTCTTCTGTTCCCTAAATGTTTGCCCTGCACCGCTCCTGCGCTGGGCCGGGTGCTGGAGGCCGAGGAACAGAAACGCGCAGGGCAGTCTTTCTCTCCACTGAGGAGGAGAAACAGGAAAGAGAACCCTGCTGCTTCGCAGAGCTGTGTGGGCTGCCCGAAGCTGGCAGGGTAACCCAGGCTGCAAGGATCCCGAAAGGAGAGCTGGAAGTAATTGTCCTAAGGCCGTCCCTTCATCTCGGCCTTCTCGCTTGGGGGATTTCTGTTCCACAGAAGCTCTGACCTCTTCCCAGGCTAAAAATCAGGATAAACTAACCTTGTTCGCTTTAGGTCACATGGATTCTTCCAGCTCCTCCATGGGGCCGGTAGACAAGGGAGCCAGTCCAGGCTACAGCTGGTCAGGCGCTTAGCTTTTCTCATGCCCTTGGCATGTGGCTTGCTGGTCTCTGAAGCAGATTCCCCCGGGGCGAGACAGGCCAGCACAGAGGGGCAGAGAAGGGGCCCCCAGCACCATGCAGGGCAGAGGCGTGCCCTTCTCAGAGCTCGTTGCTCTCAGCTCCTCAGCCACGTGGCTCAGAGGCACCTTCCTCACAGCAGCCCCTGGGGTTGGAGATTCATAGGAGAAAAGGAAGGAAGGGAAGGGACACAGGCTTTGTAGCAGGTCCATCTGTGCCATTTCCTAGAAGGCAAAACAAAAAAAAACAAAACGAAAAATACAAAAAACCACACAACCGAGCTGTCACCATATAGATGTGAGCCATCTGACTTTTGTAGAGGGAGTCAGCCTGTCCATTGTCACCGTCCACAGAAGGCTCACAGTGGACACACAACTGCCTATGTACTGGGAAAAAGACAGGCAACGCATGGCCTATCTTTGAGGAGAGTCAGCTGCCTGCCCATCCAATCCCCGGAATTTTCAATTCTCGCAGAAAGGCTGTCCAAGAGCCATTGTACTTGTGTATTTACTGGGACAGGCAGGCTTTGAGGGAGATCGTGTTCTCACTCCAGAGAGATAAATCACCCCCTTGGTAAATGTGACTCTGACTCACCGATCTCAGGAGACGCAGCCGTGGGGAGGAAACAGGGTGCTCACGTGGCTGGCAACTTAAGGGTGCAGGGGGCAAGGGTCACCGGCTTGCTGCAATCCACTCACTCCTCACACGCACCAGTGTGTCCAGCTTCTCTGCAGAAGTAAGGAGGAAGAGAGCAAAGTGAGCAGAGGGGGCAAAAGGTATGTCCTGATTATGGCTTGAATATTTCCCCCAAGGAAAGAGATTCTAGAATTTTTAAAAAAATCAAAGCTCTTACAGAAAAACTAGAACCAATACTTCTATCCATGTGGAACCTACTTTTCTCAGTAGCCGCATCAAGCAAACACCAAACCTGGAAGTTTCTCGTGGGAGTCAATAAGGTTAAACGTGGTGATTTTCAAGTTGTTTCCTTCCTATGACCTCACCAGACCTAACCTACCAATGTTCCTAGGGGGAAGGAGTCTTCTTTATTCTCTATGGGAGGAAGGAGTTGTGCAGAATCCCTCATGTTGGTGCAGAAGCATTGCACTGGGCGCGTGCAGAAGGCTGTTGAGGTAGAGGCAGAGGGGATCAGAATCACAGGTGACCAGACGTGAAGGGCAAGATGCCTTGGTGAGCGCTTGGCAGGGGGAGGAAGATGACAGCCCAGGGAGCAGGTCAAGGCAACCATCTTGGAGGGAGTTCTTTGTCCAGACGCGCCTAGCATCTATGTTGGGAATTCAGGGACATCACTAGGCTTCTGGATGCCTCCAGGAATCTTTTGAACTTGTCTTCAGTAAGGACTAATATTCCCATGGGAAAAAAACATTGTTTTGGATTAAGACGCTATAATTCCAAGCGGCCTCAGCTAGTGTCTTGGTATCCCATCGCTGCTGTAACAAATTCCCACAAACCTAATGGCTTAAACCAACACAAAGGTCTGCAGGGCAGGAGTCTGATAAGGGTCTCAGAGGGTTAAAATCAAGATGTCAGCAGGGTTGCATTCCTGCGCAGAGTCTCTAGGGGAAAATCCCATTTCCTTGCCTTTTTCGGCTTCTAGAAGCTGCCCACACACCTTGGCTAGTACTCCCTTTCATCTGTCCTCAAAGCCAGCAACAGTCAGGTGAGTGCTCCTCCCATTGCATCACTCTGACCTCTTCTACTTTCAAGAACCTTCCTGATTACGTTGGACCCACATGGATAAGCCAGGAAAATCTCCCTATCGTAAAGTTGCAATTCAGGTAGCACCCTTAATTCCCCCTTGCTGTGTAAAGTAACATATTCACAGGTTCCAGCGATTAGGACATGGATGTCTTTGGGGGCGCCATTAGTCTGACAGTCGCCCCTAACACGCAGATTTGATACCCAGCACAGATCGTCGTAAATTAACTTATAAAATAAATGAGCTATCACCCAGAAGAATGCATAAAGGTGAGATCCTCAGGAGTACGTTTTGCTGCAAAGGAGGGTCTGAAAAAAGGTCACCATGTTTAGTACATAAAAGGCTGCAGATCCTAAGGGGGACCCCATGCTTAGTGTGAGGATGTGAGAAAACAAAAGAGTGGGTCTATCGGCCAATTTGCCCTGTTCTTTATTTCATTTTTCAAGGATGCACAAAGATTCTTAACCCAGAGATATTTTAACTACCCGTTCCAAAGTCTCCTAGTAACTAGTCAGCCAGATGTCCTTCCCAGGGCACCGTATGCTTTTGTCGCCTAATCTCTGGGCAGATGAAGAAAAGGATACCCGTAGGACAAGGGCAGCTCTCGGCAGCATTTCCCGACAGCAGGGAACTAGCCGTGAGGCCCCAGCAATGCTTCTCAGTGTATGGCCCACAATGCACCTGCCTCGGAGCCCCTGACCCGTACTGTCTGGGCGTGGCATCCAAGAATCTGCATTCTAAGAGTTCTTTGGTGATTCTGAGACAAATTAAAGCTGCGGGAGGGGCCACTATTTTAAAGTTCCCCAATCTGTGTGTAGCCTCTCCCACTCTTAGCTGCTCCCCGTAAACCATCTGCCTAATCCATGTTCTACCCCTACTGTGATTCTCAGACACACGGGGTTTTTCATCAGGTTTGTTCTCCTGCCTGGATAGAGAAGAGAGAGCACAGTATTTCAGTTGTAGCTCTATGGTCTGCAACTGAGAATTCTCTACTATATCTTTAAATATTAACCAACAAGACAAAAACTGATTGATGCATAATTTATTAGTGGAGATAGTAGACCAAAAGTGCCTTTCATAATTCAACAAATTGACATAAACTATTAAGAAGTTGTAAAAGAGACAGTGTTGATGTATGCAGCGCGATCCTGGCTGGGAGTAAACACGGTACCAAAGGAAAACAATAAGCTGCCACTTCGGCCAAACAACCTACCTGGGGAGTGGAAAATGCACTTTCTAGAAACTAAAAAAATTAAAAACAATTTTAAAGAAGAAAAAAAGGCAGAAGTCAAAACAAAGTTAAGATCAGATTGGTGTTTCTCATTAACAATTAAAATAAATAATTAAATGTTAATGAAAGCCTGAAATATTGCCCAGAATAAAAAAGAACAAAATTTCAGTTTTATTAAGGTAAGAATATTTTTATATGTAACAATTCTTCACTTTTTTCACTTTTGACTTAAAATGTTCTTTATCTTTGTAATCTTTAATCAACCCATGAGGTGAATTTCTCTGAGAAATAGGTGGTCTTAGTAAGTATAGTAAGTAAGCATAAGTATGACTTCTGTTTATAATACCTCCTTTACATTATATGCTTATAATACATCCATCATGTAAAAATAAAAATAACACAGGACACCTGGGTGCCTCAGTAGGTTAAGCATCTGCCTTCGGCTCCGGTCATAATCTCAGGGTCCCGGGATCGAGCCCTGCGTCTGGTTCCCTGCTCAGTGAGGAGCCTGCTTCTCCCTCTGCCTCTGCCCCTCCCCCTATTTGTGCTTGCTCTCTCTCATGCTCGTGCTCTCTCTCAAATAAACTAAATAGATAGATAAATAAATAAATAAAACACTACTGATAAAGCTGAAGTGCTCTTTGACCATGTCCCAAATTAATCCAGTGCCTTCCTCCTCTCTCCAGATACCGGTTTGCAATATATTCTTCTAGACCTTGTTCTTGGCATCTACTCGCATGTACATGGACCCGTGAAAAGCATTCAGAATTGTTTGAAGCATTGGTTCCATATATGGTGTCATACCGTATACATTCTTCTACAATTTGATTTTTTTTCACCCACTATGCCTTAGAGGCTGTGTGCCAAAGACTGTTTCAAATACGGGCACCTATTATCTAATTTAATCTTCCGCATCTTTTGGAAAAGGGGATTCTTATTGTTATTTCACAGAGAGGGAAACTGAAGCACAGAGAAGTAAGGAAAAAAACATCCTTCCACAATCGCACAGCCTGTGGTCATGTGGAGTTAAAATTATAGTCTTGGGGCTCCTGGGTGGCTCAGGGGGGTTGCCCTCAACTCAGGTCGTGATCCCAGGGTCCTGGGACAGAGCCCCACGTCAGGCTCCCTGCTCAGCGGGGAGTCTGCTTCTCCCTCTCCCTCTGCCCCTCTGCCCCCACCCCACTCATGCTCTCTCTCTCAAATAAATAAACAAAATCTTTTTAAAAATTGTATAACACCAAATATTTTAGATTACCCTTGACCAAAATTAAGTTGAGACAAGAAGGCATCAGCTTCTATGTCAGGAGACTTCAGATGAAAGAGCTTTCTGAATGAAATGCAGTGAATTAACAATTAGCCTTTGTTTTGATAGGTAAGAGAGAAAGTGAGTAAATATTTAAATACCAGTTATCATAAAGGTCAAATAAATCTGTAATTACTTTGCATCTTGACAGCATGCATTTTAAATTATTAGTCTGTTATGAAAGGAAAAGAACTTTAATAGAGCCAAGGATTTTGACTTATAACCTTGAGATCATGAATGCTTGTTTTAAAAAAAAAAATACACACATCTGTCAGAGTATTTGTTGTACAAACTGTCACCTCTGGCCTCACGATGATTTGCCACTGACTCTGACTTCGTTGATCTGGTTCCAGTGAACTCAACGAGTGCAGATCCACTCTAAATCAGGAGCATAGGCGAAGGCATTTTTCCCTTTAAAAAGTGATTTTGCCAGTAAATGACTCTAACATATTAAATTGAAATCATACTGCAGATTCTCCATTCTCTTCACAGCTGAAGCATACAGTCTGATGCGGGAGCTAACACTCTTAGCTGCTCCCCGAGGGGACAGCTCTATCTACCTCACTCTGTTTCCTGCTGAATAATACTCTCTAGGCTGAATAGTCATGACCGTGCACCGCTGACAGCTCTACATGGGCGGCTCCTCATGATCCTGCAAGGACAGCGTGCCCATTCTTCCACACACCTCCTCGTGTTCTACACAAGTCTTTCTCCAGAGCAGTGGTTCTCCGAGTGTGCTCCCTGGTCCAGTGTAATTAGCACCACCTGGAACTTACTAGAAATGTAGGATCTCAAGTCTGACCCCAGCTTTCTGAACCATAAACTGAATCAGGGGCCTGACAATCTGTACTTAACCAGCCCTCCAGGGAACGCCGAGGTACACTTCAACTTGAAAACCATCTCACTGGAGAGGAGAGGGGTCCAAGAGTCGGAACATGAGAAACCCTTGCTTTGAACGCCAGAATGAAACCTCCCCAAGGATCAAGTGTGAAGGCGAATGTCAGAAAGGTTAGGATTTTAGTCTGACTTTCTTAGGAACGTCTTTCAGAGTTAGGACTCCATTAAACTTGTCAAGAAAAATCAAGAACAGTTTCAGAATTCAAATATGCTATCTGACCAAGCACAGATTTTGGAAACATAAATTTGAACTTAAAATTTATATTCAAAGATTACTTACTATAATGTGAAAGAGGGGTTGAGAGATCATAGTCTGAGAAGGTCATCAAGCACAGGGAGGCACAAAGCCCACAGATGCTAAGTATCTTTCCCAAGCTCACTGGGCTGGTTGGTTGGCAGACTGATGACAGGGACCTTGGAGCCTGGGTCTAGATCAGTGTGCCAGACATTACACCACACGGTATTATGCTCTAATCAAAGATAGCCCTTAAGAAAGTTTTTACCACAGACTTAAAAAATTTTAATGCACAGATTATCCTGAAAATAATTTTGAAAGGAGTAAGAACTGGGTGTTTATTCTAGAAGAATGTTGTCAAAACCAAATAATTCCAATGTGGAGAAAATGTCAGCCGAAAGTATCCAGAAAGAGATCATCATGAAATGCCTCAAAGACACCCTCACTGCCTTATAATTTTGACATTTTTTTGCAAAATTAAATGATTTTTACGTATAATATAGCATGAAAGGAAATTTTTTTCAGTGTACCTACATCCCTAATATATTTGCCTTTATATTTCTGTGCAATCTGTACATTCCCTATACGTTTATATGGATTTTTGTCCAGTTGTGACTTAAGGCACACAAGTGTTCTATGTGTTTTATCTTAAAATGTTTGGTAAGCATGCTTCCATATTTCCATGTCACTATACAATGCTCATAGTTGACTTCAATAACCTATGGAATATGCCACAATTTATTTGGCCATATTATTGAAAGTCTAAATGATCTAAGATTTGTTATATATTGTCAACAATGCTACAATTAACTTTTTATACTTTTTTCCCTTTCCTCCTTTGAATTATTTCCTTTGGTTGAATTTCAACAAGCAGACTATGGGGACACTGAGCAAGATTCTATGTATGGTCCTTGATCCAAAAATACCAAACCCAATCCTCAATGTGCCAGCAGAATTTTCACTGGAACTCCAACAAAGTTTCACACTAGGGGCGCCTGGGTGGCACAGCGGCTAAGCGTCTGCCTTCGGCTCAGGGCGTGATCCCGGCGATCTGGGATCGAGACCCACATCAGGTTCTTCTGCTATGAGCCTGCTTCTTCCTCTCCCACTGCCCCTGCTTGTGTTCCCTCTCTCGCTGACTGTCTCTATCTCTGTCGAATAAATAAATAAAATCTTTAAAAAAAAAAAAGTTTTACACTAAGTATTCATTCCAGGTGGAAAGAAAACAAAACCAAAATTACATCAAGTCTAAAATAATCAGGCTTTGGAATACCTGGGTGGCTCAGTCATTAAGCATCTGCCTTCGGCTCAGGGTGTGATCCCGGCGTTCTGGGATCGAGCCCCACATTAGGCTCTTCCACTAGGAGCCTGCTTCTTCCTCTCCCACTCCCCCTGCTTGTGTTCCCTCTCTCTCTGGCTGTCTCTCTCTGTGTCAAAAAAATAAATAAAATCTTAAAAAAAAAAAAGGTATTTCACCTCTATTAAATAAATAAATAAATAAATAGTAAATCCGGCTTCAAATAACCCAAAATTAACCCAAAACACTAACCTGAATTCACACTCTCAATTATTTACCTTTTAGTTGAGCTGAATACCAATAATCCTTCTCAGTAATTTGAGAAAATTTAAATACAAAATGGACTTCAAGAGCTTTAAATTAGCACAACATTTAATTCATTGGTGCTAGAAAATCTTCATTTCTCAACTTTTCTACGTGCCAAATGGGAATAAACATATTTGCCCAACTTGGAGAGAGACTGTACATAAAAATGAGGTAAGACTGGTCAGTAAATACTTTTACTTTTGAAAAAGGCAGCCTGATCCCTTTTAAGAACCATTTAAATCTAAAGGGAAGCCATGGAGAGGCTATCAGTGACAAGAGGATGCTCAGGGTCCAGGGACCGGCCCTTTGTCCTGTCCGCTCAGGAAGTCCATGTGACCGTCAAGGCCTAGAGCCCCAGGGGCCTTGGGACAGTGGGTGACCCCAACAGAGAGGTGTTAACATTTATCCACAATATGAAATCGTTCATAAACCAATTATTTATAACAAGCAATATATCTGCCAAGATACTGGAGTGATCCAGCCAGGCTTTCTCGCCCTATAGGTAAAATCTGCAAAGAAACCCAAATTATCATTAGGAGGAAGGCTGCTTGGTAAGCGAGAAAGTAAGCCTGGGGGGTTGGCTCGTGACTCAGATGCTGGACAGCTTCAGGCTCTGCTGCACCCACCTCCACCAAGACACAACAGGCTGTGCCCTTGGACTCGGGCAACCTCCAGACAGAGCTTGAATGACACCGCCAAGCATGGCCTCTGAGAAGTTCCCTTTTGCTTGATTCCATGGCCAACCATCCTTTCTTCTGAAGGACGGTTTTCCCTTCAGATATGTTAACAGCTTAAATCAAGTTCCAGTCAGATTTTGTCATCTGGGAACAATTCCATCTCAATAGAGATGACTTTGCCTGCCTCTGCTCTTCTCTTATGCATTGATTGATGGCTCAGGCTCAGGTTAATGGGTTGACAAATTAATGGATTACCTGAATTGTTACAAAGATACAAAAATTAACAACTCACAGCTTGTTGTCAAGCCAAGTCTTGCCAGGCTAGGGACTTCTTGAATTAAGAGATAAGACACTCGACTCAACATCACTCATCATCAGGAAAATGCAGATCAAAACCACGATGAGCTGTCACCTCGCACCTGTCGGAAGGGTTATTCTCAAAAAGACAAGAAATAACAAATGTTAGTGAGGATGTGGAGAAAAGGGAACCCTCGTGAACTGTTGGCGGGAATGCAAACTGGTGCAGCCACTGTGGAAAACAGGATGGAGGCTCTTAATAAAATTAAAAATAGAACTACCTTATGATCCAGCAATTCAACTTGTGGGTATTTATCCAAAGAAAATGAAAACAATAACTTGAAAAGCTATATGGACGCCCATGTTCATTGCAGCATTATTTATAACAGCCAGGATATGGAAGCAACCTCAGTGTCCATCGGCAGACGATTGAATAAAGAAAATGTCCTATATCTACACAAAGGGATATTAGCCAACCGTAAAAAGGAATGAAATGTTGTCATTTGCAACAACATGGATAGACTTACAGTACATTATGCTATGTGGAATGTCAGACAGAGGAAGATGAATGCCATATAATCTCTTTTATATGAAATCTAAAACGCAAAACCAAAAACAAAAAGGAAAGAAAAGAAAAGAAAAGAAAAGAAAAGAAAAGAAAAGAAAAGAAAAGAAAAGAAAAGAAAACCAAGCTCACAGATACAGAGAACAGACTGGTGATTGCCAGAGGCAGGAGGCTGGGGACAGGCAAAATGGGTGAAGGAATTAAGAGGCACAAACTTCCAGTTACAAAATCCATAAGTCATGTGATTGTATGGTACAGCATGGTGACCACAGTGAATAATACTGTATTAATATCTGAAGGTTTCTAAGAGAGTAAACTTTAAAAGTTCTCATCACAAGAAAAACAATGCTGTAACTATGTCCAGTGACAGATGTGAACTAGACTTACTGTGGTGATCACCTCACAATATATACAGATATCGAATATTATGTTGTACACCTGACACTAACAGGATGTGTGTCAATTACACCTCAATGAAAAAGAGAGAGAGAGGAGATTTCACACGAGCACAGTCGTTACTAGAATGTACACAGATTCTTCTAAAAATGCCAGAATAGTTCGTTCTCTTTAATAAGATAACCTATATTCCTGCAATCTCGTTTAAACTATAAATTTACTTGGCGAACCTTATCTTCCAAGTTTGTAAATAATTTTTAGCTCAACTCAATCCTGTTAAATTATAAAGATCTTGAATTCAATGGATCCAAACTGATGAACTTCTAGTGAATTATTCCATGAGCTGAAAAAAAAAATTGCAGGAATTACGATGTAAATGTGGATTCTTCCCGTCTGCCACAAACACAGCACTCTATCGTGACTCCACCTGGTAGAGTTTGATAATCCAATTCTCACCGTTTTTCCTTTTACTTTTAGCACTTGCTAATAACCTTATTTCTTTATCTAAAATGTTGCTATGTATAGGAACTTAACCCAAAGCTGACTTCAGCCATCTATCAGCTATTTTTTGTTCAGAATTATAGATATAAAATTAACCTAGAGTTTCATAGAGACAGAAAGTACATTTGTGATTGACAGGGCTTGGGGAGGGGGGAGAACGGAGACTGACTGCTAATGGGTGTAAGGCTTCTTTTGGAGGTAATGAAAATGTTCTGAAATTAGACAGTGGTGATAGTTGCACAACCTGGTGAATATATACTAAAGAGAGTGAACTGTGGCTAAAACTCAATTTAAAAAGGTGAATTCTATTGTATGTGAACTCTCTCTCTCAATTAAAAAAAAATTATTTCAGAGCAACATGGTCTTCTTAGAATACCGTATTTAGACATTATTCATTGTCCATGGGCAAAAATTACAAGAGGCATAAAGAGAGGGAATTGTTCAAACAGTGTTAATTTGAAAGACATTTTAGGCATTGAATGAAGTTGAAACCAAATTCACAGCAGGAGATTGGAATCCTTCTCATGTCTGCTGAGGAGCTGGTGAGTGACAGCCATCAGGCTGCCTGAGCCCTTAGAAAATCACGAGAAAATATTATAATCTGTTCTCCAAGTGGCAAGGATATATATTATATTAAGGCTTTGATGGTTCAGCTCAAGACAAGAACTTAGGGAGGTCATCGGAACGATCCACCCATCCCTATAACACTGGAAGGTGCCCATCCTTTCAGAGGAAAACAATCCATTCCAGGGCACAGACATGAATAAGAAATAGGCAATAGATTTCTGAAAAGGTAGTCTATAAATTGAATTTGTATAAAGTGAATCACCTTCCCTCCACTCATTTACATAAAGATCTCAGAAATGCATTAGTAGAGGTGGTGGTATGGGGGGGCAGCTAACATTTGGCCTCAAGCAATATAAAACTTACAGTTAAAATAGCCTAGGTTTCTGAAAGCAGTTACAAGGGTGTTGGTTTTCTAGCCATTCAGGGGGAAAAGCCAACTGTATGCAAGGGAATCCAGGGCCAAGAGTGTCTTCTTCCTCCCAGGTGTCACGTAAGGATAGTTGGCCACACACAGATAGCTCTGTGGGTACGCCACAAAAAGTGATCGGGCAAGTGTGGGGGTGGGGAACCTCTCAGGGCCATTTTACTGAGTTCACAGCATGCTGCCTTCCCTAGTGTCTGACCTCAATACTCTTTTTTTAAAGTTTTTATTTAAATTCCAGTTAGTTAACATACAGTGTAATATTCGTTTCAGGTGTACGATATAGTGATTCATCATTTACATACATCACCCAATGCTCTCACAACAGGTGCACTCTTTAATCCCTATCACCTATTTAGCCCACCCCCCATTCCCCTCCTTTCTGCTAACCATCAGTTTATTCTCTGTAGTTAAGAGTCTGTTTCTCAGGGCGCCTGGGTGGCTCAGTCGGTTAAGTGTCTGTCTTCGGCTCGGGTCATGATCCCAGGGCCCTGAGATCAAGCCCCACATGGGGCTCCCTGCTCAGTGGGGAGCCTGCTTCTCTCTCTCCCTCTGCCGCTCCCTCTACTTGTGCTCTCTCGCTCTCAAAGAAATAAAATCTTAAAAAAAAAAAAAAGAAAGAAAAGAAAGAGTCTGTTTCTTGGTTAGCCTCTCTTCCTCTTTTAACCCTCTGCTCATTTCTTTTGTTTCTTAAATTCCACAAGAGTGAAATTATATGGTATTTGTCTTTCTCTGACTTATTTCACTTAGCATTATACTCTCTAGCTCCATGTTGTTGCAAATGGGAAGATTTCGTTCTTTTTTATGGCTGAGTAATATTCCATTGTACATACGTATATAAATGCATATGTATGTAAATGTAGGTGCATGCTACATCTTCTGGACGTTTGGGCTGTTTTCATACTCTGGCTACTGTAGATAATGATGCTGTAATCGTCAGGGTGCGCGTGTCCCTTTGAATTAGTATTTTTGTATCTTTGGGTAAATACCTCGTAGTGTGATTGCTGGATGGTAGGGGAGTTCTATTTTTAACTTTTTGAGGAACCTCCATTCAGTTTTCCACAGTAGCTGCACCAGTTCGCATCACCAACAGTGCAAGAGGGTTCGCCTTTCTCCACATCCTCGCCAATTCCTGTTATTTCTCCAGTTGTTGATTTTAGCCATTCTGACAGGTATGAGGTGATACTCTTAAAAACCTGTAGGCACAGGTAGAGTTTCCCTGACTCCAGGGACTCCCTACTTACACTATCTATTCACTGAAGTGGAGTGTAGACCTGTTCCACCTGATTCACTTTGCATATTCAAAGAAGGGGCCATCATATGCAAGCCCACTCTCCTCTAGTCGGAAAGAGTGTGAAGGAGCCAAGTTGTTGTCGGCTCCGCAGGGGTTCTTGGCCGCTATCCCCCTCCCGTCCTTGAGTGTCCCTACCAACTTTGCACACAAAAGTTCTCCATTAATATGGTTTCTTCAACTTTGAGGGACTTTAATCAAACCATAAAAGACTCAATGATAGAAAACAAATTGGGGGTTGATGGAGGGAAGGTGGGTGGGGGATGGGCGAGATGGGTGATGGGCATTAAAAAGGGCACTTGTTGTGACGAGCACAGGGTGATGTATGTAAGTGATGAATCACTGACTTCTACTCCTGAAACCAATATTGCATTATATGTTAACTGACTGGAATTTAAATAAAAATTTGAAAAAAATACCATTTACTTTTAATCATTACAAATCCAATTTGTTTGACACAAGCTGTTGTAACTGAAAAACTACGGAATGAGAGGTGTTCAAACTAGTATTTCTAGAATATATTACTCAGCTTTAAAAAATTAGAAACTTGGATTCCAGGACAAATGAATATTTATCGAGGTCTCCAAGAATTCAACCAAAAGTAGAAACTCAGCGCATTCAATGGGTGCCACTAAACAAAATTTCTGCACAAAACTTGAACTCTCACGAATACTATTCTCATCTGGAAGAGGTAACAAGAAAGCAACAGAATTACTTATTTTTAAAAAATTACCACCTTGTTTTTACCCCTAGATTGAAAAGCAATACATGTAGGAAATTTAAATATATAGAAAAATATTTTTTAAAACTTGGCTTATCTGTTTGTAGGTCTGTTTCCTCCAAACTTGCAAAGAGAGATCATATCTTTACAACATCTGCCTCATAGTATATTCTTATTTTTTAAGATTTTATTTATTTATTTGAGAGAGAGCACATGGCAGGGGGCAGCGGGGAGGGCACAGGAGAGGGGGGAGGAGCAGAGAGAGAGGGAGAAGCAGACTCCCCACTGAGCAGGGAGCCCAACTGGGGCTCGATCCCAGAACCCCAGGATCATGACCTGAGCCGAAGGCAGATATTTAACTGACTGACCCACCCAGGCAGCCCTGACTCATAGTATATTCTCAACAAATTATTGAATTAATGATTGTGGGAAAAGTCTGGAGTTCAAAGAAACTTGCAATCAAAAAAAGAAATTGTTTTTACAAAAAGTAAACAAATTTCTTGAAGGCACAATTTTTAAAAATCTGGTGCACTTTTTTTTTGTTGGTAACTTTAGGGAAGCTTATTATAAACACTTCCTTCGATGCCCTGCCCAGCAATCCCCCAGGACCCTCCTCACTTCACTCCCGGCTGGTTTCCATTGCTCCGGACCACAGTCTGGTCTTGGTTCTTGGGCCTAGTCTCGCTCTTAGAATGGCTAGAGAGCTTAGCTACCCTGCCTGGCCCTCAGTGCTCTCTAGCCCGCTCCATACTCAGGCATTGCCCCAGGCTGCCTCTTGTGGGACTAACTCTCTGTATTAGCACTGCCTGCCCCACCCCAGGACCTGAACCGAGTCCCTGACCTCCAGCCCAATGCCCTAGCCAGGCCCAACCCAACTTCCCACAGTGGCATCAGAATTTTGGACACCATCCTTAAGGCTCTCTAATTTGACCCTGTTATTCCCTCAAGGTAGCACCCCTCTCCCCAAAAAAGAAACTGGAAGAAACATTTTAGAGGTAGCTCCTCACCACCCAGACTCCCTTTCCTTCCTCATCCCTCTCACTAGTGGTGAGGTTTCAACTTTTCTCCTCAACCTCTCTGGGGTTCTCACACACTAGACACACTAGGCTTGAAGAATCGCTCCTACTCCTAAAAGCCACAGCTACTCCCATGCCCCTACTCCCAATAGTTCTGGAAAAATCCTCCCCTCCCACAACACGGCTCCTCCCCCCTTCCCAGCACTGCACCCTCCTGCTTCTCGCCTGTGCACACAGTCTCCTGGGGAGTAAAGCTTCTGTCCTCCCTGGCAACAGCTTCTATCCTCCCCAGGCCTGCACCACTCCTCTTCTGGAAGAGGCAGGAAGGAGAAATCACATACACACTTCTGTTTTCCCATCATTCCACTGAGTGACCTTTCCTAGCATTCTAGTCCTATGGTCTCAAACAATTGTCTTAACCAAAGAGAAGCTCTAAGTCTTCACACCTATCTCACAGAGTTGTTAACACTAAGGAATTGTTGGAATGTAAACTATTACTATCACAGTCTACACGACCTAGTAGCACTTAAATTCCGACTACAGACAGATGCACAGAATCTGCAAGCAGAGGCTTGGGTTCTAACTCAAGCTTTCACACCACTAACTTTGTAGGCTCACACCCTTTTCTCAACCACCCCACCGTCCAGTGCCCCCACTGCGTATAACTCACCGTTTTCTTCCCAACAGAAGACAAGGAGCCTGATCAGAAGAGGACATGAGATCCTTTCCAGCTTTGGGACCAATTCACAATTTTCTAAACATAAATAAGAATTCAAACAAGGGCTAAGAGAAAGGAAAGATCTTAAGGGTCTTGAGGTCATTGTACAATGGGAGAGTCTTCCTGACCAAGGGACATGCTGAGACTGAAGAAGGGACAGGCTCACGTTTGAGGGAGGGGAAGCAGCACAAGCAAAGACACAGAGGTGGGGACAGAAAGGCAGGGGGCGGCTGTGTTTCTGAAGGCTCAGATCTCCTTGGTGTCTCTTTGGGGGCTCACCTTGGCCAAGTGAGTGCTTGATACAGGACGATAGTAACACTTTCGGGGGTGTCTTCCCAGGCCGTAGTGACCTTCTTTAGTCTCCCTCTTCCCATTCGTGGGGGAGGGATCCTGGAAACCAAGATTATATAAGATGACCCCACCCCTTGGACTGTTCTCACAGACTCAGGAAGTGAGCGTGACCAGCTGGTGAGGAAGAGCTAGCTCTTCAAATAACCAAAATGTGATACAAATTGAACTGTTGACCTAGACCGAGTTCAGGCCTTCTTCAGATAGAATCTTCCAGAACCAGGGAGGGCCTGGGTTCAGGTTGACGTTCACAAAGGCTAAAGGACATATGGAATTTATCTGCAGGGTGACGGACAACCATTCATTTATTCAATAAATATTTATCATACATCTTCTAAGAGTCAGACCCTGCATTAGGCACTGGTAGTAAAATGGTGAACAAGACAGAAAAACAGGCTCTGTGTTCACGGAGCCTGTATTCTAGTGAAGGAAACAAGTCAAAAATAAGTAAACAAATCAAGGAAATGAAACTGTGATCAGGAGCTAAGAAGAAAACAAACGAGAAGCTATGATGGAAGAGCGTGGGAGAAGCTACCTTAGCTATGACGGCTACAACAGGGAATAGAAGTTAAGCTGAGAACTGATGGTTACAAAGGCACAGCTCTGTGGACAGTAGCGAGGAACATTCCAGGCACAGGGAACTGCATGCAGCAGGCAAAGGGAACAGCGTGTGGTGGAAAAGAGCTCAGTGTGTTCCAGATACTGGTGGAAGGCCCGGGTTGGATGATAGAGGGAAAGATGAGATGAGTGGCATCAGATGGAGAGATGTTGGCAGAAGCAAGGTCATGTAGCACCTTGTAGATCATAGAAGGTATTCATGTTTTATTCTAAAATGTTATTTTATTTTATTCTAAATATAAAGAAAATACACTGACGGTTTTAAGCCGGAGAGTGGCATTTTTTAAGCAGACTGCTCTGGGGGCTATCTGGAAAGAGTCTGGCAGGGAGCAGAATCAGGGGCTCAGTGAGGAGCCTAGAGCAGTGGTCCAGCAGGGAGACAAGGATCGCCTGGACAAGGACGTGGCAGCAGAGCTGGAAGGAAGTACATGGGGTCAAGCTGAACTTTGGAGACAAACTACAAAACATGCTGTAATTAAATAGTAAAAAGCTTTAAAAACAGAAGAAAGAAAGGAGCATCTCAGTACATTGTTCCTTTAATCCTCACAACCACTCCGTGAGATGGGTACCGTTTTTAAACTCATCCTGCAGACCAGTAAGAGAAGGCACAAAGAACTTAAATGAGCCATTTGCCAAGCTCCGTGCAAACCACGCATTGTCGCCAGACTGTCCGGCTGCCACATCCAGCTCTGAGCCGGGACAGGTCAGGCTCCTTTGTGCTCCCACAGCATCTGCTCTGCTCTTCTCACATTACCTGTTGTGTGGTGGTGATATTTTCCTTTTTCGCTGCAGGCCAGGAGGTTTTCTGTGGGTGATTATATGGGAATAATTAGTCTTGATGTGAGTGCTGCCCTGCAGGATATGAAAGACATAACTTGCAGGCCAGAGAACCCAGAAGGCTGCTCGTAATCACTAGGTTTCATTGTCTCCAGGGGTAATAATGGATTTCAACCACAAATCACTTCAACTGGGTCTACACACCTCAGCTTCTCTAGTGAAGGGGCAGCTTCCTGGGGTTCTTTTTCCCTGCTGGAAGCTTCTCTTCAGGAGCGGAAGGCAGATGCTGTTTCCTGCGGTATCAATGTCATGGCCGAGTCACAGCCCTCTGAGTCATAGGACGTGGGGTCAAGAGGGACCTTCCAGAGTCTTAGTTCAGGCTCTTCGGGTGGCATGTAACGGGTGCCCACTTCGAGCCACCTGAAGTACAAAAGGGGATCGGGGTTTGTCACGGCCCCAAGAAAGGAAGTTCAAGCAAGCCTCAAGCCAGACTCCTGCCTGGTACTGCAAGTTATCGCACTCTCTCCCCTGACTTGTTATCAGCTCAGTGGCGAACACAGTTACAGTGATAATAGCAATTCTCTAACAGATGTGCGTACACACTCCCCAAAACCCGCACTGCTCCCCACTACATCCTCTCCCTCGCCAACCCCCACTCCCAACACCACCACTCTCCAAAACTGGACAGTGCTCTGGTTGTCCAATGCTGTGTAACAACTACCCCAAAAGTTAGCAGCTTAAAATATCCATCATTTTATTGAATTTCATGATTTCATGGGTCAGGAGTTCTTCCTTTCCGTATGGTTGCCGTGGAGGTCACTTGGTGGTAGCCAGCTGGGAGGCAGGCTCGTGTAGAGGCTCGGGACGGTTTCACTTGCAGGTCTGGCGCCTTGGTGGCCCTGGCTGGGCAGCGGGGCTCAGCGGAGACTGTCAGCTGAGGACCCACCCGTGGCCTCTCAGCGCGGCAGCCTTGGCGTCATTAAATTTCTTCCATCGCAGCTTGGGGCTCCCCAGAAACCCGGGTGGAAGCTGCAAGCCTTCTTGTGATCTAGCCTCAGGGACCTCAGAACATGAAACAAGTCACCGAAGCCAGCTCAGATGCAAAGGGAGGTGAATTAGACTCTACCTCTCATAGGGGTATGAAATAATTTGTGGCCCTCTTAACCTCCTACAGACAGGTTGCTAGACACTGCCTAAATATTTCCCACTCGCTTAGATCCAAGGGAAAGGTAAATGAGAAATGGGAACAAACATCTGATCAAATGGTTCCAGGGACTTGGAGGCTACAGCTTCAGGATGGGCCATGATGGGACTTCTCTGGGTGGCTCGGGTGGAGACTGGCCCCCATCAATCCTCTCCTTTCACCAATGGGTGGTAGCTTCAAGAAATGATGAAGAAAGGATTATTCGCAAAGTGGATGAGACTATCAAACCTCCCTCATAAGGTTGCGAAGACTGAATCAATTTTCTATCTGCAAAGCCCCTACAACAGCCCACGGAGCATGGTAAGTGCCCCGTTATTCACCATCATCATCCTCAATAGACCACACGAAAACACTTCCTAAGCTTAGCTAGGCACCAAAAATTAACTCCTCAGAAGCAGATTTTTCAGGACTATACTGGAAAGCAAAGGAAAGAAGACATGCAGTTTACAACCACTTTATCTATATGCAAATTACCAGGTTGAATTCATTCGGGATTCTCAAAGTAAATAAGTTTCATTTCAATGTGTTATTTAATAAAAATAATAATGCCAGTGTAAAGCTGTGGGGCTGTCTGTCCCTACGTGAATCGCAGGAACGATCATATTCCACAAAGAGCGGGTGATCAAAGTGACCATTTTGTGCCACTGATCACTTTTCTTACAATCCAGAGAGTTCCAGAGAGACTTGCTACAAGCTGACCGCATAGAAACAAGTAGCCTCCTCTCCACCAGTCATCAAAAGCTGGGGCTAGCCTGATGTCACAGCTTCAAAGCACCAGCCCAGGAGAGTATTAGAATCAGCCTTAGGTGTCCTGCCAGACTGGCATCCGCGGAGTTACATGAAAGCGTTGTACGAGCTTTTCATAGCAGTGGTCTTTCTTTATAGAAATAAACACTGATGCCAAGGCACTTGGGAGTTTGTGGGGCCTTAAAACCCAATGATGGAACCCAGACATTTCACTTTCTAAGAAGCAGAAAATTCCTCCCGCTTACTGGAAGAGAGAAGGTTTGACGTTAGGCACGTCCTTCTGGTTCATTACCTTGGCAAGGTGTAGGAATAGTTTCAGGACATCAATAGAACTCTTCCTATTACTCTGGTTCTTAATCCACAGGCCAGGGGATCCATGTGAAAGTCCTGCCAACTATTAATAATACTATCCTAATTATGCATCATAAATATGACCCTTGTACACTGTTGGTAGGAATGTAAATTGATGCAGTCACTATGGAAAACAATAGGGAGGTTCCTTAAAAAATTAAAAATAGAACTACCATCTGATCCAGCAGTTCCACTTCTGGGTATGTATCCAAAGGAAATAGGGAAATCACGATCTCGATGAGGTAGCTATAGCCCCATGTTCATTGCAGCATTATTCACAGTAGGCAAGACATGGGAACAACGTAAGTGTCCATTGACGGAAGAATGGATAAAGAAAATTATGTGAAAGGAATATTATTCAGCCATAGAAAAGAAGGAAACTCTGCCATTTGTAACAACACAGATGAACCTCGAGGGCATTATGCTCGGGGAGGTAAGTCAGACAGAAAAAGCAAAATATGAACTCACTTGCCTGTGAAAGATTAAAAAAAAAAAAACACCAAAGTCATAAAAACAGAAAGTAAAATGGTGGTTACCAGGGACCAGAGGGGGTGGAAATGGGGAGATATTGGTCCAAGGGTACAAACTTTCAGGTACAAGATCAATTCTAGGGATCTAATATACAGAATGGTGACTACAGTTAACATACTCTTAGGCTGCTAAAGAAGAGATCTTAAAACTCTTACCACCCACACAAATCACAATCATGTGAGGTAATGGGTATGTTAACAAACCTCACTGTAGTAATCATTTTGCAATATATACATGTATCAGATCATCACATTGCACACCTTAAACTTACACAATGTTCTATGTCAATTACATCTCAATCAGCTGAAGGGGGAAAAGGAAGAAACCAATTGCTCAATAACCACCTGTGACTAGTGGCTACCATATTGAATCACACAGATACAAAAATCTTCTCCCATTTCACAGACAGTGCTGTGAAAGAGCTATAGCATTTGGATCGCAGGTCCAGTGTGTCATGGAACAACCATGGCTGAATATAACTAGGCAGAGAAGGGCTCTCCTCTGCTCCCTACACCTGGAATGTTGTGGAGGAACCGCTGAGCTCCCTTCTGAAAAACGCCAAGAACTGGGCGGGCCCTTGGGGCCACCAGCGACACCTTGTGGTAGCCAGAGCAACCACAGTTAAACATCCCCTCTAGTTTGAGAGCTGAGCTGCGTTTCTCATCTCCTGTCCTCTGAGCACAAGTAACCAGAACCCACCCACTGTGCTTAAGGCAGATTACAACATCAAATTCCCATGAAGCAGGCACTGTGCTAAATTTTTCTAATGTGTTTTCTCACCTAATCAGAACGACCACCTTATGGGAGGGATACTATTGGTATTATCCCTGTTTCAGAGAGCACCAGAGTGAGGTTCAAGACAACTGAGGCTCATGAATAGGGAGGCGGGAAGAAGCCTGTTCTGGTGCTAGTAGATCAGGTGTCATAGTGTGTAATTTGAATATTCAAAGAAACGGGACCTCCTTCCCCGCTCCAAAATGGTGCCGTTGGATACACTAGGGCGTGTACAAACACAGAGCACTGGAGGAGTGTTGCAGGTGTTCATTTTCTGTGGCCACCCTTTCACCTCTTATGGGGCTGCCTTCTCATCACACTTCTGTTATTCACAGCAGTAAATCACACCCCCTGTTCACAGATTCCTAACCCCAAATGAATACATTCAAAGACCGTACTTTAGCAAGACTGCACAGTTTAGAAAACAGATTCCATTCAACTGGAAATAATAAACTTGCTACTAACATATTACATTCCGCTTAAGAAAGTCAAAGCATGTCCATGCTGGGTTCATTTGTCAGCCATTTCAGAGACTTTATACACGTATAACTCAGGAACAAAATTATAGCATTACCTGCAAAGGCTTTTCAAGGTCTCCGATTGCCAACTTTTTTCGCAACTGAGAGACATTGACTTCTGCTGCATGTCAGTTGTGCTTTCCGTGGGCTTCCACCACCTGTCAATCATTCTGAGTCCTTAATTAGGGCTCTTCCAAGGAGACTCTGACATCCCAGAGAGTGATGCTTCCACACAGCTACTCGCCCTCTTTCCCAAATTAAAAACCATGTCAGCAGACTCGGTCAAAAGAGGCACTTGCTACTTCTTGGGGAGATATTTTAAAAGGCAGGTTTTTAAAGCACAGGTAGGGGGGATGGAGTGAGCCTCGGGAATGCTGAGTCGTCGGAAGCAGGCTGGTAGAAACTTGCTGTGCTGACAAAATGGCGTCCAGAGCCCCACTCCGGCCAACAGCAGCTAAATGTTGTTCTGATGATTTTGTGGGGCTGAAAAGTTATAGGTGTTGCCTCCTGAAAATCACTACTCAGCAAAACCAGCACCAGACACTGCTGAAAGGGCTTCCAAGCACCAGCTGTCTCCACAGCTGCTCAGCCTCCCAACTTCCCTGATGAACCAGCCTATTCTTGTTTGGGGCAAGGATTGTTCCACGTTGCCTCTGATTCAGAAAAGGCAGTGGGATCCGAGGGGAGGGCTGTGAGCAGAAGGAAGCAAAGGGCCGGGGGCTAGCCAGATAGGGAGAGAATGGTTTGTAGTAGGAAGAACATGATGCCAGGACCCAGGAGAGGTAGCCTGCTTTCTTACCGGAATGATACCCTGGTCTCTGGAGGCCACACTGGCTCCTGAAAAAGTCAAAGCAAAGGATGCCACCCCAGAGGTGTGTGGTCCTTGCCCCATCAAGTCTTTTTGGAACCCTAACTCAACTGGCCCCGTTTCTGTCTCCATTTATGGGAAATAGGTGGATGGCAACCCTCATCCCTGCTGCAGCTGGCCCCACTCAACAGCTGGGTTTCCGGATTGTTGTGACTCCGCCTCTGAGTCGGGGTGGGGGGGGTTGCTCCTGCTGCTCCTGGGGGGAGGGCCACCGTCTTCCTGCCTTGGCATCCCAGGGGCTACCGCCTCTCTGTCACTGCCCCTGAACTTCAGACTCAGATATTTTTACCCCAAACAAAATTTTTTCCCAGTAAATGTGACAAAACTCTCAATTTTAGATGTCCTAGGATTATATCGGGGTCCTCAAAAACTAGGGTGACCATATCATTTTTGAGAATGAAGGGGCACTATTATTAGCATGCCAAGACAACAGGCGTAACCTCAAACAGGATATATGTTCATTCTCTCAAAAACCAGCCCCTCTGAGCTTTGAGGTTTATGACCGTCTCTGTGGGGAAGCAAGTGTCTCATCAACTCATGGGGGCAATTTAAGGGGCTCCTCCTTGGGGTACCCACTTTGTCGAACTTCACTGTGAGTCCAGAAGCCTAGCGTGGTTCAGCCAGATGGCAGGTGAGTTCCTTACTTCCTAGAACTCCCTCTCTTCCAGCGGATGAGAGGCCTTTGCTCTCCTGTTCTTGTCCAAGAGTCGATCTCTGCCTGGGGGCCTGTCACCCCCCATGGTCCCCTCTCCTTTCTCAGGAACTCTCTGGAACCACTGCTTCAGCTGCAGGGTGGCCCCGATTTCTGAATCCAGAATGCATCTGCGAGGTTTGTCTCTTCTCAGTGGGACACTCAGGCTAGGACATAACACTGCAGATGTTCGCATTTCTGGGTGAGTTGGACGCTTGCAGAGATGACAGGATCTGATATTTACATCAGAAGTCTCCAGGCCCTCTTTCTGGGAAAGGCAAAGAAGACTAGGGGAGGAGAGTATAATCAAATTCTGCACATGAAACAAAACAGCAATTTCTAAAATGATGGACATGCCAATCAGCCAAGCACCTGCCCCCGAAACCATGCAGGTTTCTTTTAACATTTCTTCATAATTGAGCGAGTGCACGGGGGGGGGGGGGGGGGGG